>NW_020271547.1:2614056-2936720 GCF_002803265.2 Melanaphis sacchari | reverse complement strand
GATCCCATGCGTGATTGTCGAATTGTCTCCGACGGTTGTCCGCGTCCATTCGACTCGAATCGCAGTCGCGGGCCTAAAATTATGTCCAAAGTCTGTTTACGTTTACCGGCGGATCGATCGATTTAACAACATATATTATAATATATGCAACGCGCGTCACGCGCGTTATATTCGTTTTGCGCGTCGCTTTCCGCCGTCGCCGCGTACACCGAGACATGTTAACCATGCCGCCGGGCGCATTGCAAGGTCAGCGGTCGGCGGGCCGCCCAAAGTGGTCGCGAGATATTGAAACGCGGGCCGGCACGGCGCCACCGCCGACGGCCGCTCCGAAGGGATCGCCGCGAGCCCTCTTCGAGGCGTCAGCAGACGTCGGGCGCCGGCTGCCGGCGCTGGTGCCGTGGCGCGACAGGGCCACCGGCCGTGGCACTCTCGGGCGCCGGCTCGCAGGCCTCAAGTTTCGACCTAATCGCATTATTCATTAACCGTTCGGCGACCGTCAGCACGTTTTCTGTACGACTTTACGTTGCGTGCGATTCCGCTTCACGGACGCACGCCAATAATAATTGTTATTACCTATTTGCATAGGTTTTCGTTTAAAAATGTAGCTCGGCGATACGTACAATAACGACGGCATTCTGCGCGCAATCCGTAACTATATAACTATAGGTACTATATAGGCATACTCTCAAATACGTTGCCGGCCACTTATAAATATTTTACGTACCTACTGCGTTTATACCGATCCGAATACTCGGTATATAGCGTTATCATTATATCATACACTGGCAAACTGTTTTAACGGTGATTGCGCGCAATACTATGCTAATTGCGAATGCCAAGGTTTCCCGATTACAATATTACTGTTGGAAGCTGCGATAGCTAATTATTATAAAGACGACTAGAACTATTTACTATTATACCGTGCACAGAGAAGTCGAACAAACTGTAGTTGCACATTATGATTGAAGCTAACTGAATGCATATATAAATTAATTAAAATAATAATAGATTAATAGCAATATTGTATAGACTTTTTTATGCTCAACCGATCAAATTTTATCGTCTATATTATAATTTATATCTAAACAATTCCCAAAAATAAAACAAACATACATATAAGATTATTTATTAACTATTATCTACTATCGTTTTATTGGGCCCTAAAACGTATTTAAAGGTTCCAGGGAGACAGATGACATTTATGTAAGGACGACATTTTTTTTATACAGATTTTTGTACATTTACATTTATTATTATTACTATTATTATTATTATTATTATAAATATTATTTAATGATCCTACTATCCTAGCTTTTTTTTCTAATCGTTAGAAATTATTTTTTATTAGTTATAAGCCTATAGGTAATAAGAGTATAACTTACCATACCTAATGAACAATGAATTTAATTATTATTTATTATTTTTATATGTTTTTTGAAAATAATAAATAGAAATTTTGTCCCATTTCACACCAATAAACTTAATGAGCGGATGACGTGCTGTTAACAATAAAGTTTGTCTGAGAGTATTATACGGCAAGACGTACACGAAGTAAAAGGGCAGTAAGTGAGACAGGCCAACGGAAAATATAGTGGCGTATATACTCACTAGCTTGTGAATACAGTGCGTAATGTGGACCACGGTTAAAGAGGCTAACACATACCATGATATATAAATCCATTATTGAGACGATTGTCATACCTCCATACACATCATGGTTTAAGCCGGATTTCCACTAAACTGTGTCAAATAGAGCTGAATACTATATGAATGTATTCAATTTGTATAAATAATTATGTTTTATATATTATTAAATAAACGGAATTTTACACAAAAATATGGTGTAGTTAAATTCCGACATAACGTTACTGGCAAATGGGTAAAAACTATAATTTCCGTTGGTGGTCGCTGGTCGGTTTTAATGAAAAACGGTGTTAAACCATCCAAATCGTTCTTAACGATTTCTAGAGTTTCGAAAAAATCGTTTTTGCAAGTTCGTAGTGTTATGCAATGAAATGAGTATTACGACAAAACGAATTTTGTGTATGTTTACTTATGAGCTTATTTATTACACGTAGTTCGAAAAAATGTATCGTCTATTTTCCAAAAATTGTATGATGCGAGAGCGACTTGTCTAGGTAAGAAATCAATCACCTATGTTACCTCCATTAATCACAGATTACCCATACTAAAGGACACCACTAACGTCTAACCATTATTTAGAATTAATTTTAATTGACTATAACATTATATTTTTACTTTTTTAAGTTTATAATATTCAAATAATACATTTATCAAGCATTCAATAATAGTAATTTACTCACAATAAATAGTTCGTAATAAATATTATGTTATTTAGTAAAAAAACTGTTTTTAATTAATCACGTTATTATGCACCGAACACGTAACAACACTTAAGTCCTGAAGCATAATATTAATCATCTATATATGAAAAAAGAAGGAAGAGGAAATATTAATTTTTACAGTCTAACTATATTATGTATCTAATCTTTTCAGATAAAACAATTGGAAACTTAATTATATATTTTATAAGATTCTAATATCAATTTTGAACTCATATTTTTACCACGGTTCGCGCCATTATTTACTTAGGAGTTAACAGTCGACAATTACACCATTACTTTATATTATGATGACTAATGCAATCCAATAGATAATAATTTAAAGATCGCCGGTTATCGTTTACGCATAGCTATTGTTAATTACGACCTTTTTTATAAGACAGTTGCGTATTGTTCGATTTCTGAGTTATACATACGTCATTTGCGCATCAATATTATTTAATAATAGAACTAAAAAAAGGTGTATACTCAAAAGTGCTATTTTCTTTTATAACCTTGATCTTAAAATTCGTACATTTCCAAATTTACTCTCGTAACATCCAATTTTCAAATATTGTATAGATATTTCTGTTTTGAATATATAATATTATGAAGAATAACATTGTGATAATATTGTATAAGTAATCATTTAGCAACAGCACAACTAAGATGTACGGTTGACTAATCGATTTTTATCGCATGAGTATATCAAACAAGATAGTAGATTACTGGATAGTAAAATGCGTAAGACAACACTGTAGAGACGTGAACATTATATTTTATACTGTTATTTTAACTTTTGAGTTTTGTGTACATGAAAGAATGATTCAATTCAAATTTGTTAATTCAAATCTTGGAAAAGCTGGAATAATTTTCCAAAAGTATTTTTATACGGAAAGAAAAACATTGAAAACTTGTGAGATCATATTTAAATGTCCGAAATTTTATTGTTTTCAATTAATTTTTACTCGAACTAATGTATATTTGAATTTTAACTATAACTGTAATGTGCCAACAAAAGTGTTCATTTCAATATGTGCATTATTTATATAATCATGACTATAATTCAATTTATTTTTAATTATTTGTATCTATTTATTACATATAATTTATGAAAAATTATTTTTATACAATTCTATTATGCATCATGTTGATGCGCAATTGATGTGTGATAATTTGATACAGGTAAAACTAACGATGCGCAAACGATAATTAACGCTGATGCGCAAATGATGTACGATATTTTGACACAAGTAAACAGACGATACGCAAATGATGTAAGGCTCAAATATATACTAATTATTTAGATTAAACATGAATAACGTTAATATTTATCAGTATATTACATCATTACATATTTATAAATACCAGAAAGTTAAATGTGCAATTGAAATGTTAAACTGATTATCTACTTAAACAGTAAAGATATAGGCAACATGGAGAAGTATAATAGATGACACACTTAAATTTATATATTACATTATTTACATTATACCTTATTATCTTATCTCCGATATATATTTTTATTAATTTTAATTTACTTTGAATTATTCATCGAATAATATAAAAATGTTTTGTTGCTTCTATACTTAAACTGTATCTAACTAAATAAATATCCTCTAAAGGCGTTATAAATTATATTCTAAAAAGCTACAAAGTAAAAAAATCTAAATTATTATACCTACGTAATATTTTTATTTTTTTTTAATGAATATTTGTAAATGTTTTCAGTTTTGCTTAATATTTGTGAATATAAAAAATTATAATACCTGTACAAACTCATATTCATAACTTAATTACCTTAAACAAAAATATGAGGCTAATAACTTCAGGTTTATTATATAAACGTTATAAAAATTATATAAATATGTTTTAGATAAAATATAGAAAATAACTGTTAACTGAGTAAATTATGAGTCGTTCAAATGGTATTTTTTCAGATAAAGTTTAAGTAGGTATTGCACAATTATAATATATCCAGAGCAATCCAAATTTTAAATAGAAAAATAATAATTTATACACAATATACAATATACCCTTATATAATTGTCTATTCATTTTTGTAACACATATTAAAAAAAATATATTATTCAATATAAACACTCATTTTGGAGTAAATTTTGAAAACATTTTATAAATTTCAATATTAGATAGATATGCCGCATAAAAATATATAATATGCAGTTTAATTTTTTACATACATAACGAAAAAATTGAATGCTAATAGTCTGTAAAAACAAATAAATTAAGAAAAAATAATTAAGTATTATTGTCAATTAAATAATTATCTATAAGCTTTTTAAAAATACATAAAATACTAAAACAAATTCAAATAAAACATTATTTTTAGTTTTTTTAGTTTAACAAAAACTAAAGTTTTTTCAGTGACATGATTTTCAAATTTCTAAATATCTATTGTATAAATAATATTCAATATATCTAAAAGTATTTTAATTATGTTTCAAAATAATTATCAGTTAAACAAAATTGCCTAATTATTTACGAACAACCTATACGTTTAACTCTGTATAATGCAATGTAATTAATCAAATAACCTGCTACTTATGCAAATAATATGCACAATTATGATAATTATAATAAATTTTTTCAAATTAAATAAATTATTTTTATTAACTTTTTTCTTAAAATAAGAGAAAGAATTCTATGTACAAAGATAACACTGCTACTTTTAAATTTTATAATAGTTCATTAATTTACTTTAACATTTAACCTTACAAAACAAAACGTATATTATGTAATGCTCTTACAAGACAGAGCACGACAAATTATAACTAAAATTTTTCGTATAATTTTTAAATTCAAAAGCTGAATAACTTCTATAGAAAATAAAATTTCTAAACATCAATTGTTAAATCACTGTACATTGTACAATGTACATACATCATAATATAGATTATGACCTTATGTTTTTTTATTTATACGTTTAGTAGCTGCATGTTAAAAATAAAATATAAATGTTTTTAATTTGATTATTGAGTAATAATAGTGATAACTATTAATAATAATGTGTTTTAATTTAAAAAAATAATAAGCTATACACACTGTAATGAATGTGCTAAATTTAAATTCAATGATAAATCATTATAATATTTCATATCATAGTGCATACGAAAAATAATTCTAAAGGAAAACAATTAATCAACCTTTATTTATTTTTCGTTAAACTAAATATTGCAATTAGTAATTTATTTCGCTATAAGTCATTCAGTATGTTTAACTGTTTTTTCCAAAAGTATTCACATAATGTATGTAGCTATACTAGTATTTCGTATGGAAACCCTTGTAGTAACTATTCTAATAATATTATTTAGGTACAAACGTAAAATTTCTATGAATATTATTTATAAATTACAAATTTAAAAAGGAGCATTAGGCTTTTTGGGATTTTTTGGTAATAGCTAAAATAATAGAAAAACTTTTTATTAAAGTTTCAAGGTTTTTGAACCGACGAAAATTTTTTTATCAGCATTTATCTAAAAATAACTAAAAAAAATTTTAAATTTCAAATACCTATAAATAGTTCAAAACGAGTCGAAGTACTTAAAAATAAATATCATATGAGTAAGAAATGATAATATAAACATTTAATAACAAGTATCTATGATTACACATTTTTAAATTACAACATATAGAAATCGGTATTTTAGGCATGAATATACAAATTCATCAAAATTTAAATTTCAGACGTTCATAAAAAATATTTATGGTTATTTTGGAAGGACCTGAATTGGTTCTAAATTTTTATTTGTTTATTTTTTGTACGAAATTTTTTTTAATATTATTATTAAGAAAAGCTTAATTTACAATCTATACAAATAAACATAATAAGTAAATGATAAAATTAAATGATGAAATGTAACAAAAGTTGTACTAATTAATTCGATGAGTTTTAAGAGGAAGCGGGTTTTTTTAGAATTATTTAAATAATAGTGTTTCTAAGCGATATTTTTAAGTCTTCTCGGTGAGTTGCTGGGAATGACGATTGATTACATACGAGAGATTAGTGGGTCCTAGTTTGAATAAAATTTAGAATGACATTTTTTTTCAATTACTTCTTTGTTAACTGTTTGGATTTGTGTGTACTCATAAGAGGCTTCAGTGATTTGTATAAGACATATATATGGATTAAAAATCTTACAATGGTCATATGTTAAAGGGTTTGGCTTAGCACCCAGATATGAATACCATATGACCAGATGATTTTTAATTATATTGTGTAATATAATTTTATTTTTTAAACTTGTTTGAGTAAAAATAATGGATGGAGAAAATCTACGCGAGTATTGGATTGTTTTCTTTTGCTTTTTGTATGTTAAGTTTAAGTTAGTCTTTTGTTTAAATTAACTCCTTACTCCTAAGTATTTAGTTACATTTTGAAATGATATAGGCATGTTATTGATAAATAATTTAAGGACAATAATTTTTTTTAAGAGTAAAACTTACTGAAACTAATTTGTATTCGTTTGTCTTAATTTTTCATTTATTTATCCTATTTAAGATCCGATTTAAGAGATATTAAATATTGAGGGTAGGGCAGTAATGTCTGAGTTTTTATTTGATGCTAGTATGACTGTATATCATCAGCATATGTTTGTGTATAAGATTATATTACTTGTTCTGAGGATATCTGATATGCATATATTATATAGAGGATAGGAGATGATCATTTCCTTAGAGTACTCTCACATTAATTTTATAGTATAAAAATTGTTTAATTCAACAGTGAAAAATCAGTTTTTGATAAATGATTTTAGATTAAAGAAATATAGAACAGGTAGAATCGATTTTAATTTAAACAACAACACATCGTGCCAAATGCGATTAAATGTTTGAATGATATAAAGAAATACACAAAGACAATGTTCTTTTTTTTCAAATGACGATGATATTTTATCAGTAATTTGATGTATTAAATAAATTGTTGAACGGTATAAGCGAAAACTGAATTGATAGTTCAGTATGATTTTCTTTTTTTTAATGATTAGAATAATTTTTTTTAGTAGCAACTTTTCGAGGTTTTTTTTCAACATAAAATTATATATTTATGTATAATTCGTTCAAATTATCAATATGGACCCTGTAGTTAAATCATATTCAATTTTGTCATATATTACTACAAGTAGATTAATAAAAGGAAACTTACTAGTAAACGATAAAAAATAACTAATACAGTCAAACTCGGTTAACTCAAAGTTAAAAGGACCGGAAAAAAGTTCGAGTTATCCAAATTAAAAATTTTTAAAACAGTATTTATATTATATATTATGTACAGTATTTATATATGAATTATGTATATGTAATTTTAAAGAGGTATGTATCTATCAATAAAAATGGGGTTAGAAAATTATTTCAAAAAGGTATATATTTTTGTTTGAGTTTTGCTGTTAATCGCAACGTTTGTAATGAATCATTTTAAACCATTTATTGGTAACGATAACACTAATGAGTAATGACCTTATTAGTTATTTTCGATATTAAAATATATACATAAGTATCACGAGGGAAATATTACAATTTTATAATATTAATAAAATTCAAAACTTCGAGTTATCCACGAAAATATTCGAGCGGGACCTGTTTCGCCCAAATTTTATAATTGTAAGATTTCCGTTTAGCTCAGACTAGTTCTATACCAATTTAAAATTAAATTGGCAATGGTTCAGTCAAGTATTGTTGTACATTATACTTGAGTATCATTTAACGTTACCCAGAGAACACCACGAGGAGGCCGATACGACTCTTTATTCTCCAAAATTTTTTTTTAAACTTTAAATTTACTTCACGTTAAAAAAAATGTTTGTATTAACAAGTACATTAAACAAATTATTTAAAAAAAAATTCACATGCAATCAAAGGTTTTAATTTTGTCACAAATATATTTAATACTTCACACTATAAATTTAACCACACAAATTGTATAAACAATATAGTCGTTTTTTTAAAAAGTAAACGAGATTTGATGTCAGAATGCCCAACTGACGATAGAGTTATTAAATACTGTGATTATTTAATAAACAATTATATTTCTGAGGATAGTAAATTTACTCCTAGTCTATGGGCATGTAATACAGCGAGTAAAGTGCTTACGACGAATACGTGTAAGACTCCTCGGGGTGTTCTCTGGGTAACGCTAAATGATACTTAAATATATAGTACAACAATAGTTGACTGAACAATTCCTAACTTAATTTTAAATTGGTATAAACTAGTCTGGGTGAAATGGAAATCTTATAATTACAAAATTTGGCCGAAACGGATACAGTCATACTTGAGCGAAACGGGTCACGCCCAAATATTCGAGTTAAACAATATTTTTTTACATTGTTTAAATAAGTAATTCTAGGGATCGGAGAAAAAGTTCGAGGTATCGACGATTTCGAGTTAAATAAGTTCGAGATAACCAAGTTCAACTGTACTAGGAAAACTGTATAACTGACTACATTAATGAGACACCTACACGAATAAAATAATTAAACAATAGCTTAACAAATTTAAATTTTAAATTCAATTTATCAATTGTTGTTTTAATTTTTAATTATTATTATTAGTTTCTATAAGTGATGAGTGGTGACCAAATGGTTTTCATTTCAACAATCATCAACGCACATTTTTAACCATTTTACTTCTAAGTTTATAATCTTAAACTTGTAAATTTAGAAAGAGAAACATGAATACTTTATAATTTTATGGTCAATCAAAGTGGGAACCAACATAATCAATAATGGAATATATCACAAATTTAAACGGTACCAATTTGTCTAAAGCGAAACAAAATCAATTTTGTCTAACACCAACTAGTTTTGTGTACAATTTTCTGTTTTTCATTAATTTTGATATTTTATAATTATTTTGAAAAGTACTAGGAATTTTAATTCTAAAATACCAACTCAACCCAATTTACTACCATAAACTACCCACAAAATTGAAAAATGAAGCATTATTATTGCCTCAAACAATTACGACAGACAAAAAAAAATTAATTACGAAACACACATCATCGTAAAATCAATATATTCATTGCTTCGTACAAAATCTAAAAATTCAAAAATTTCAAAAAGTATGAATAGCATAAAAATAAATAAAACTATATCATGTATCCAAAAATGTTAAAATTTATCTTTGGTGAAGAATTTAAGTCTCTGTATACATATAGTCTGAATTATACATTTTTTAATTAGATGCAAAAAATAACAAAATAGTTTTGTCGAAAACTGGTTTGGCAAATTTTTTTAAATTCTATCTATGCTTAAAATGTTACATAAAAAAAAGACGAGTTTTTTATTTTTTATTATTGGATAAAAATTTAACAAAAAGTTTTTTAGTCCGATCCAGAATAAAAATATAATCTAAAATTGTTTTGTCAAAAGTGAATATAAGAAAATTTATTATTTTATTAACTTAAATAATGAACTATTATATTATATTGACATTTTCTATCTTCATTGAATCAAAATAATTTACATTTACATTTTAGTAACCGTTGATAATCTATATTGTTCATCATAAAACATATTATTAATATAATATAATGATCAATAGAAAACTAAAAACTATTCAATGAATGCATACTAGCAAATACTATAACCTTGAGATATTTTTCAATACCATAATATCATCATGTGTCCACCAAAACAAACATTGTTAAATATTTGTTTCTTTGTGTGAATAGCTATTATTATAATATTATAATTATTATGTAGATTGTTTGCACTATAATTTATGATGTATTATTAGAATTAGAATACCAAATGGTTTAAAACTTAAATGAAACTTTTTTTAAATTTATTATTATACACACTACTATTTAATACAATTGATATTTATCTTTTTTATCAGAAAAATTTTAATTAAATTTAATAGAATAAATTTATTAGCAATTAATTTAAATTTAAAATATTTATAAATAGTAAAAAACATGCAAAGATATTTTGAAATTATATCATATCTAAAAAATTCTAATATAAATTATTGGTAAAAAAAATCAGGTCAATTGAGGCTAGACTACAGTTTGAATAACAAATATTAAAAAAAATCATTTTGGCAGAAATCTTATTTTAAATAAAAATTTTGATTTCTTCTTATTTCTAGATTTTGAGCAAACAATGAATGTGTATTGATTATTCAATGATGATTAATTTTTAATAAACATAATGAAGTTTTAAAAATATAAGAACTCATTTTAAGCTATTAAATAAGTATTTCCAATTTTCAAATTCTTTTTTGTAAAGGGTTGATAAAAAAATTTAATTTAATTTAAATCTTAATTTGTTCATATAACAGATTGAAAATATTGAGAATACATGAAAAACATTATTTTAAAAGCGTTTAAAGTTAAAGTGTTGACAAAATATTTGACTAAAAACTTAATACAATAATGTATATTATTATTTCTAACACACAAAAATAATTCTAAGATATTAAGATTAATTTGTATTGGTAAAACAATTGTTGACTAATTTATAATTATTTATTTAACTGTTTAAATTACATTGAATAAAAATTATATAACTGATGAACTGTATTTGTAAGTAGATAATTTATGATAACTATGGCCAACGTTTTTTAATCAATATTAAAGAGGTCCACCAAAATATTTAAACATTTAACATGTATGAACAATAAATATGTTAATTTACAACTGCAAAATATAATGAATAATAAGCCAAATGATAAGTTAATAGTAATGATTTTAAAAGGAGTTAGTATAGGCAATTTTGATAACTTAGAAAAAAATTCTGTTATTTCTACTTATATTAGAAAATTTTAAAATAGACTTATGTCACCATCCCTTTTGATTGGTTTCAGATATATTTTTAAATTTCATCAATCCCTTGATCAAAACTCTAAAGGTACAATATAAATTTTAATTTTTAAATACCTCTAGGCTATTTTTTACAAAGATAAATATATTATTAAATTTTAACTTATCAATTTTAAGGACCATATTTATAAGTGCGAAAATTTTTTAAACGATTTAAATAGTATATTACAATATCATCTTTTTTTTAATTAGAATACGCCTTGCCTTATTCTACACAAACATATTGTTTAAAAATATTAGTATTTTAATGTTGTAAAGAATTCTTTAAAAATCTAATCTGAATACTCTTAAAATACTTAAATAGAATTTAAATACTAGTTATTATAGTAAATAATATCAATCAATCAACATTTAACAATTCGAACATTTTCAGGACAGGGCTATTACTTACGTAGTGTATTTTGGAGGACAAATTGATATTAGCACCGTATTTTTAAGGGGTTTTATATAGGCAATTTTTTTATTTATAAATATATAATGTTATATTTAATTTTAAGTAATTGAAAAGTAGTACTATGTTATTATGTCAGTAGCATTAATAGTTACATTTTAAGTACAACATAATTTAGAAAAATATTTATATGAAGAGAAAGAACCTAAAAGGATACAGATTCAGATAAGAAATCTAATTTTCACTAATTTTTTAAAAAAAGAGAGAGTATTGTCTGTCAAATATTAGTCTAATAACTTATTTTCCACAAACAAATTTTTGATCATCTAATCAAGAAACAAAACATAAGAATCAAGCATACAACACTATGAAATATAAAACTATAATAAACTAGTTAAAATAAAATTTTTACTCGGTAAGTATGGATTATGGTACCCAGAATTTTTTTCATGATAGCCAAATAATTTATGACAAAATGTAATCTAAATAATAATGTTTAAATTATTTAACATTAAATAATATGTAATAAGGATAACTATTCACTTCTTCCTATTTAACTCATTAATATAGCATAGTACTACCTTTAGTTCAATTTATTACGTATATGGCTCAAAACCAATTGTTTAAATTATCTTAGTTCCAAAACTTATAACGCAGAATTCAAATTAAAATAGTAAATTACTTCTTATACACTAGTCAATAGTCATAATATAATACAATACAATCTTAGTAATCCAGCTGTACAATAATCTAGTATCTGAAAGTCTACTGTATATTGTTTATTTTAAATAATCACAAATAAATAGTAACTGTTAACTTACAAAAGCATTTCCAGATTGACTCCTTAAATATGTTTGACTTAATTCATAAAGCTCCAAAGCTGGCTCCACCTACAATTAATATACATAATTTTTAATCACAATAACAAATGTTAATTTCAATTAATTTACCTTAACAGTTACACTTGTTTCTGATGACTTGATCATATCAATAATTTCATCTCTATTTTTATCAGAAACAGGACTGCCATTTACTTCTATTAATTTATCTCCAGGAAGAAGTCCAGTGTAATGTGTTTTATCTTGTCCTGGCTCAGCAAAAATCACTGGTTTCAAGCTTTTAGCTGTATTTTCTGATACAAGACCACGTCTTAATGAAAATCCAAAATCACTACCAGGTCCTGCTCTTCTATTAATAGTCAATATTCGAGGCTCTACTTTCACAATTGGAACAAATGGAAGTTTTAAATTTTCATCAAACTCATCAGTTAAATAATCATTGCCAGATGGACTAAGGTTAAACGGTGTAGCAAAACTGCTATTTGTTGTTGAGTCAGTAAGACTATCAATACTTGATACTCTTGGAACGTTTTCATACACAATTAATTCATTTTTTAATGTATTAGTTTGTAGAAGAGAATCTGAGTCAAGATCTTGTAATGGTCCATGTTCTAAAATTGGGGGAGGTTTAAGAATACCTCTACGAGGTGGAAGAGGGGGGGTTTGAACTGATTCGTCAGTCTCATCACGATTTAATGGAGCAAAAAAATTGGCACTATAATCTGCAGTAATTCCACTAGGCAACTTTTGTTTTTCTTTACGCCTTGTACGTAGTTTTAATGATTTTCTCACCTAAAAAATGATACAATATAATTTATAATATACTTATTTTAAAACAACATTATATTTTTCTCACCTCATCTAATCTTAACAAATCATCGGAGGACATACTAAAACTGCCTTTTTCTTTTTTTTCCTTTTCTTTACGCATTTTTTTCATTTTTTTCCTTTGTTCTTTTTCTTCAGTTTGGTTATTGGCTGAACCCTGTGACCCATATCCAGAACTGGTCCCATTATTCACCACATTGTGGGAACCAGAACTTTTTTTCATAAAATTGAACATCACGATTGGTACTGATAAATTATGATCTTAAAAATGTTAAAAGAAAAACATTAAAAGTTAGTTTCTGGCAATATAATCTGAATCATAAAACTATTATATATTAAATATCACATAACAAATCTGTCTTTTAAGGTGGAGAAAACAAAGGACAATTATAGGGTCTTATAACATAAACATGTATATTATTATTATTTTCTATACATAATAGTTCTTACCTTAAGCTACTCTGTTATTCCAGAAAGTCATTGTTGAACTGATATTTTGGCAAGATCAGAAGTACATTTACAATGCAACTATGCTTAATCATGCATTTTTGCTCTGAAAAAAAAAAATAGTTTTTCTTTATAACCAATTAAGTTAATTTACTTTAAATATATTATATACTTGTTATATATATTTTACACAAATACCAAAATCTAATTTTTAAGCCAGGAAATTAATTTATAATTTTAGATTTACAATAATTGCACATTAACTAATTAATTATTAAACAATTAAGATAAAAAATAAAGATCTGATAAATAGACATGGATTTAAAAAAAAAACAAATAATAAGTATATTATTTGTCTTCATAATAATTCTATTTTATTTTTTTTAAATAAACACAATTAAATAAAACATGAACTATGCATTATTTCAATTTATAATTATAGGAAATGAAACTTAACAACACCATTAATTAATTTCATAAAATTATATACTTTTTCAGTAAGTACAAAACTCATAAATATGTCAGCGAAAGTGAAATACAAACATTGTTTAATATTTAAATAAGGGACAAATAAATTGTTCTAATGCCTATATAAAAATTAAATTAAACACTACCTATGTTTCATTATAACAAGAATTAAAAAGCATTAAATAATTTTTTTTTTTAAAACAAAAGGAAGTCACTCTGCTATATGCTGAAACTTGAGTTGAACTTATTTTTGCCAAAGACATAACATATATACAATTAATTACATAAATAGTATATCATATATTAACATATTGTTGTTTATATTACAGATATAAAAAGATTTTTTCATACTACACACTAAATTTAATTATATTTATGCATATATATATATATAGCAAATACATTCCTTTTTTACATTTTTCATATTTTTTTTAAATATGAATTGTTAAATACTAATATTATTAAATCACTAAAACATTAAATTATATTATAATTTAATTTAACCTAGTACAGTTTTTTTTCTAATACATATTTATCCTTAATAAATTTCAAAAATATTTCAATTTTGAACAGCGCATGAAATTTTAATAGCTGAGAGTATCTACTATTCAGAGGTTTCACTATACATACATAGATATTTAAGAGAAAAAAATAGTAATTAATCAATAAAAATCAATAATCAATATATTAGTTAATATTAATACAGATGTGTATGCTTAGAAGAAGAAAAAAAATAATAATAAACATTAATATTAGTTAACACAGCTAAAGAGCTGAATGATTTTTAAGGTTGTTTTATTAATTCAGATTAAAGTCTCACATCCATTTGATGATGTTAATCCTTTAAATCATAAAAGCTCACCTTTCAACTACTGTTGTATTTTGTCATTAATCTTATTCTATGAAGAAAATTGTTTGAATATCACATCCACAGTCACAATTTTGGGTGGGGAGCAAATGGCAATCTGCATCATCTATTCCCAATTCAAATTTTAGTTTGTGAATTATAAGTTAATTTCATAAAACTTCTAAAAAATACTCATTTGGGATCTTGTATCAACTTTTCGAGTTTTTTTTTTTAATCGAGCTTTAAATGATTACTAAACCTTAACACTCGAAAATTTTAAATTCCTATAAATAGTATGATCTAAGTCCAAATATTACAACTCATTGAGTATTAAATATTATTAGTAAATAACAGTGTAATGTTTCAAATTTTTATTTTTTATAATTAATACTTTTTAAATTACAATGAAAAAATTAAAATCGTTTAATGAAGTTATTTTAAGCAAGAATATCTGATTACGTCAAAATTCAAACTTATAATTATTTGTGGAATTACACTCAACTTTTTTTAACCGAGAGAAAAACTATAAAAATATATATATAACATTTTAAACATCTATAAATAGTTTGAAAACATCCAAAATTATTTAAAAATTGTACCATGACGTGTAGAAAAAGATAATACGAAAAATTGGTGAATATTTCAAGTATCTACTTTAAGATTATCCATTTTTAAATTTGATACAACAAAATAAGTAAATTAACTTTGTCAAAAATTGGTTTTTCGCAAAAATTCACGTTTAGTCTTTTATATATTTCAGATTCCTCCTTCTTTCGGTCATTTTGAAAAATACTAGGAATTATCAATTTTGACTTTTCAAAAGTACTAACAAATCTTATTTTCTATTGGAAACCTCATTTAAAGGTGAAGACCTAAACACTTTTCCTGTTATAAAGCTTAAAATATAAAAAACGAAAAAACACGAGTCATTGTAAAACCAATAAATATATCACACTTCACACAGAATCTTAAATGAAAATATCACTATCTATTAAGGACCAGATGTAAAAAGTTGCATACTGTCCTATAAACTTTCTATTTATACTAAATTGAGCTAAAATTTCAAATTATACGAAGTTTAAAAATCGAAAATTATAAATGCATATTTTGCACATTTCAACAAATTTAGGGAAAATTTGCATATTCATATTAAACATATTTAATATTTTCAAAAAAAAATGATTTTTTTCTAAACCTATTTATTTTAAACAATATTAAATGTAAAACTCAATATTAATTTACGTAGGTATTAATTGTCATCGTCGCAGCAAAAATATGAATTTTATCTCAACAGTATACGATTTGTATTTAATCTATATCACGCTAATATTCCGAAATAATATCCTACCGTTGTTAAATTATCGACTTAACTTATCTTAAATTTATTTATTGTTTATTTGTTAGTAAATTTATTGTACACAATTGACATTTTACAATTTTTTTTTTTTTTTATGGACTTTGAGAGAGATCATCTTAACAGTACAATTATCAAATACCTAATTTTAATTTACCTTAATTTAAAAATATATTTACTAGATGAATCTTATATCAAATATAACTCATAAATTCAAAATCTTTTAAAGTTTTTGAAAATAAATAAATATTTTTAACACTATATATGTATTTTTAACTTTTTTTAACAACACACATTTTTAATTTCATGTTCTGAAGAAAAATATTTTATTTAGTATTTTAATACATAAAATCGAAATTTGGACACATAGTTAATGAGTTATAACTTATAACTTTAAAATTATTTAAAATTTAGGTAAGCAGAATATAAGAATCCAATATTTTTTTAAGTATCTCAGCTATACCCCCTCTACTCAGATCACCATTACTTTAAATACTTATATAACTCATAAATCGTCCGAATTTCGATTTTTATGTATTAAAATACTCTAAAAAAATATTATGCTTTAGAATATCAATTTAAAAATATATGCTGTTGTTCACAAAAGTAAAGTATTTAAAATTATAACGTTAAAAAATATATATTTTTTTTTAAGTGTTGTTTTATTTAGTTAACTGGAAATTATGTTAAAAAAATATTTTCAAAAACATTTATAGATTTAGAGATAGACAGAGTGTTATTCAAGAAAATAATCGCCTTAGATATATAGTTATGTTTCAATCGTTTTTAAAGAATTTGGAAAACTAAACCCTGATCTCCACCAAAAAAAAAATTGGTTTAACTTCCCTGTCTATTGTACATCAAATACATCACTAAACTACTTTAATAAATTATAGTAGATATTGAATAGATTAGATCTAAATAAAAATAATTATATAATTTATAGGTAGCTGAATAAACTAAATTAGTATCAGGTTTTTAATTTAACTATTTATAGCCCAAAAAGTATCATCAAACAAAAAACTTTAGCAAAAATAATAATAATAATAGAATGCTAATATTATAGAATTAATCTTTTTGTCTTTTTTTACTAAGTATTTATGAAGTATTGATTTAAATAGTTATACATTATCCTAACATTGAATGAACGTTATACTTGATGAAAAATAATTCCAATGAGTTACGATAATGAATTAAAGCAAGGCCTTTCATACATTTCTCTGGTTTATTTTTTATATTATGCTAGTTAAGCAAAAAGTAAATTATAGATAAGAATTCGAAATTCGTCAACATGAGCGAATATATTACACATTACTTTTATTCCATTACTAATATTATAAAATATTGAATAATTACGTATAAGATAATACATGAAATTGACATTTTTAGCAACATTAGGCACTGAGTATAAGGAGGTCAGCATTACATTCATAGTGAACGTAACGAACGTCTATGACACAGCTATAAACAATTTGGAAGTCAACATTATCAGCCCGGAAGAAAATAACTTTACAAATTATGTCGTACAATTTAAATTTTCAATCACATTTTAGTTTTCTTCTTGAATATAAATCTCAGTACACGTTGTTATTGTTTCAAACACGCATCATCAAGATTGTAATAATATTTTAACTTTTATTAATACCATAATCGAAGATTTTATCTTATAATATTTTTATTTTCAATAATAGTAAGAATCGTACACATAACTATAAAACTAAAATTAATAATAATTAAATGAATTTAACATGTTTCGTCTTTGACCTTTTAGAAACTTTTTTTTTTCCATAAATAAGACCTTTTTTTTAATAATATGAACTTAAATATTAATTAAAATATACCATCTCAGGTCATGGTTTTTAGACTAAGCATTACTCAATGGCCTAGGCGGATGTCAATGTTCGAAAAAATAACACTACAAATCGGTAATCAATTCAAGTCGTTTAACCAGCATTAGTCCGATAAATTCATAAGTAAGCAGTATTTATTCCGAAGATACAACAATTTACATAGGTCATAGTCTCTTCGGGACAAACATACCTTTATATAGATAATTATTTCTAAATTTAATTCCACGTTACAACCAAAAAAATTACTTCAACTCTACTTTCTTAAGAAAATGCAAACTATTAGTTTTCTTTCTCTACAGACCACTAAGCAAAATTGCGTTCATCAGAACTAATCTTATGTTGTTAACTTTAATAGAAGAATAAATTGATCTATTATTAAACTTAAACAAAAGTTAAGAGCATTTTTGTATACTCAATATTTTATGTAGACATTTTCACGATTTTTACATTTTCAATGACATGTAAACATTGTTTAATCGTAGTATGCTTATATTACATACTTATAATTTGCATAAAAAATTAAAATATCGTAAAAAACAAACTAATTTACTACGAATAGATACGTAGATAAAACCATAATTCACAGAACAAATACAGATGTTTTAAACGTTAAACTTTTAAATAGACCAATTCACTTGAATATTAAAACTAATTACACATAATTACTTCTGCAGAATGTATACTTCTTATATGTTGCATTTATTATTGCCCGTGGTCAGAGAAAAAACAAATAATTTATTATAAGTAATCAAAATATAAACATAATTTCTATTTTAATCGTCACTGGTTTTCCAAATAGTGATTCCTAAAGTTTTTAACTAAAATCAAGTATAAGTAATAATATATTGTATTTATTTAACCTAAAATTATTATGATATCCTAATCCTATTAATTTTTTAAAACAAAAAGCTAATTCGTTAATTTATTTAATTTTACACAACTTTCCTGATATAAGTAAAAATGCTATGTTATGTAACTAATGGTTAAAAAAATTCATATTTCAATAAAAAACGATAAAGAAGACATATCCTAAAAGCTCAAACAAAAGACAATGTTTTTGCAATATGTAGTTTTACAACAATTCAAGATTATGTACCTATAGAATTTTTTTAACTAGGAACAAATATTAGTACCAAATAGGTAGGTAACGGTAACAATTACAAAAGACCACCGGAAATAACTGACCAACGCTCAACTGAAATATTATGTTCTCAATGTTCATAGAATTAACAACGAAGACGTTGTCATCATTTGTGAGACACACAATATGAAAAAAAAACCAGAAGCGTTATATTATAGGTAGTACACATGATACAAGATATCGTTTTCAAATAAAATATAATT
Organism: Melanaphis sacchari; assembly: GCF_002803265.2. Classification (NCBI taxonomy): domain Eukaryota; kingdom Metazoa; phylum Arthropoda; class Insecta; order Hemiptera; family Aphididae; genus Melanaphis; species Melanaphis sacchari. The sequence goes on along the minus strand of NW_020271547.1, from coordinate 2,917,168 downwards.
GTATTACCACAACCTATTTTACAGTTGTAGTCTTCTAACCTAAGAAAAAAATAAAAACGCATAAATAAAAAACGCATTCATCAGTCAGTTCACTATGAAATTTGTATAATTAAATGCTTAAAACTGAATCTATTATTTAAAACATTTCAGAGTCATCTTTTGTTCAGAAAATAAATAGCAATCATAATATCATGGGCTTTTAAGATTTGCTGATAATTTAATTCATTATTTTAATATTAATATTTTTAAATCTCATTGAAAATTCATAAAAAAGCTTTGACATTTTAATTAATTAATTTTTTATTAAAATCGGTATATATACACAAATCATTTAAATATATATTTAAAATAATCGGAATTCATCACAGTTATCGATATTATTTGAGGTGTATTTTTAAGTAGTATGACTGTGTTTATAGTAATATTCATAAAAAATTACCAATAAAAGTAATTGAAATTTGATATTTTATAAATGATCTAGCTGGTGTTATATTTTATTGTTGACTTCTTGAAAATCGCGTACTTACATAATTGTGTTGATACATGTCATATGGTTTTTTTATTCGTGTAGTTCACTAGTTCATTGAGTTGATTATTTTGAATTAAAAACATGTACTATAGGTCCTATAGTATTGTATTCTTTTCTGTGCGGTTTTTTCGTTCGTATGGTTTATCGTGCATAAAGTTTTAATTATTTTGTATTGAAAGTGCGAACAATAAATGATACAGATTCAAAATAATAATGAAAACCTCGAATTTCTTTCAGTAATACAGTAGATATTTGCAAAAAAATATATGATAGGTACAATAATATGATATTAATCACAGTAAAATGTCCCTAAATTTTAAAAACAATTTGAAACTCAATAATCCAAATTTAATTTATATTGAACACAATAACGTAAATTATACGAATAAAAATATGGTATTTAACTATAGCAGAAAAATTCAAAAACTTGTCAACTATTTTTAAATAAGATAGCGAGTTTCGAAAATATAGTGGTATGATCAATAGCTTACCTTATTTGCCTTTGAATATAGAGTTGATTGAAATTACGTGTTTTTAAAAGAAAATATTTCGCTTTATTTAGAAGAAATTTTTCTTATCATTTTTTTATTGTGTAACTAGAAAAAATAGACTATCAGGAACTGGCTTTTCCTTGCGTCTATGAAGAAAACTTCTAAATTTCTACATTCATCGTGGAATGTCCATAAAATGATACTGAAAGTTGGAATAACCACTTTTTAAAGCTTTGTGGTCATAGACATATTAAAATTTAGAATTTAAAAATGTGTCGGCAGACCAATCATAATTTATGATAATTAATACAGGAGACTATACAGGTTCAAATTTGATCAGATATATTAAATTTAAAACCGCTTAAAATAAAAATATGTGTGTACAAATTAAAAATAATTAAATTAACATATTAGATTAATAATGGCAGTAAGCCACAATATTAGAAAACAATGCTATTCTTTTTAATTTACTAATGTGTACCTACTTATGACTTTAAATATATACATTTCAAATGATAATATGCACAATATTTATGAATACATAAAATATATGATAAGTTTTCTTAAGCAGCTGCTTGCATTGAATTGTTTATAATTTATTACAGCTCTCTTAGTTAAACATTACAATTCATTACTTATTACAATATACTAAAATTATATTAAATATAATATTTTAATTTTAAGACTCAGTTGGTTCATTATAAATGATATAAGTAACAACTATGAAAACAATTCTAAAGGTAAAGAACAATTAAGGAATGTTCAAAAAATAAAGATAATTATAAAAAATATTAAAATAATATGGACTATGAAGATTAACAAGAATAAAACCAAAATAATTACTATATATAAATAAGTAGAAAAAAGTTACTAAACTCCGACATAATAATCGAAAACAAGAATTAAAAACAGTTTATGTTAAATGTTTTATGTACCTATGAAGCAAAATAATGTACAATAAAACATCAAAGACAGACATAAAAATAAGCAAAGGTTTTCTAATTTATTTAATGTAAAAACTGTCAATTTAATACCAAAATAGCAATTATAAAGAACTATGTATGGAGTGTAGGAGTGTATTGTCATACAAAGTAGAAACATACGCAATACACAAAAATTTTAAATTTTAAAACATGGTACCCTCTTGAAGAAGAATATTAAGAACTATAAGGATAGAGAAAGTTTGAAATAATGAATTATACTTTATATGATATCAGCAGCATTGCAACAGTGTAACATAACTAATTTTTTTTAAAACTTATATTGAGTTGTTACCTTTGATATTAGTGTGAATTCTACAATACTTATTAAAATTTACAATACAATACTATCCTTGCACTATTTAATAAATTTTAAAGTAACACTATCAATATTCATTTAATATATAAATTTAGATATTAATTAATTACAAAAAACATTACACATTACACCTATATTATTATATTAATAATTTATTTTATAGATATTGATAACACATATCATTAAAAATAATTAAATTAAACTAATTTAATACCATTTCACATGATCATTATTTATAATTTCATGTTTAGCATAATTATAAAATTATTCAAAAATAGACAATTACAATATTATATTATTAACTTTTATTATATTTATTATTGTTATTAATTACTACTATTTATAAATAATAGGTTTTTAAATTTTCTTAATTTGTTTGAAGGCTGGGACAACTTTTAGAAATTTAATAATAATTTATCTGAATTAAAAATTTTGAACAAATTCTGATCAAATGTAACTAACTAAATAATTACAGAAAATTAAACACTTTAAAACAATAAGTAATATATTTTTACCTATATAGTATTATAATGAACCAAATATTATATGAAAATATCAATGGCAAACAAAACCTAATAAACTTAAGTAGGGAAGTAAACATATATTGGTGCATAACAAAAATGTATGCTTAGTCAGCAATATAAAATAAAATTGTACTTGAGTCATTACTCATATTATAAGTGTGGAACAATGCAAAATATTAAAACCTCAAGTACCTACTCTATAGCTATACGTAATAGTTCTTAGAAAAGGGCGAGATCACATAACAATATTGAATATATATATATATGTGTGTATAATATATATGCTACCTAAACATTTGTAAGTAATACACGTCATATACATAATCGCCGAATGTGCCCGGTAGTATATAAAATAATTCACGTACGGTAAAAATATACCAGCAAATACACACTTACTTGGATATTACTGTAGGTGGTATGGTGAAATCCTTTCGGGGACCGTATACTAAACGGGCCCTTATACACATTGTTACAAAAATATATATAGTGTACGTGTGTGTGCTGTGTATAATATTATAAACAAAACTAGTAGGTGTAAATATTTAAATTAATTAGCGTAATGTAAACAGACAAATAATTTTTAAAAAAAAAAATAAACAGATAAAAAAAAAACAAAACAAAAATTGTACTACGAAAAAATAATACGAAAACAAAAACAAAACAGTCGGACCGCCCCGGACCGTGAAGCGTTATCACGTATTTTGTAATTATGTTCCGAATAAAATTCGTGCCGTGATTGCGGCGGACGGTGGTGTGTGTACGCACAACGCGCGCGTTTGCACACGTACGTACGCGGGTCGACACTCGACCGCCTTGGAAAGAGGCCGCCACCCGGCGGGGGTACTCGGCGGCACCGGACGACGACGAAAATCCATTCTCCCGAACCACCACTCGTTCGCGCCACACAGGCCACCGGTGCAGCCAACCCGCCGAGCGCCGGGACATTCACGGTCACGTCGTTTGCCAGACGTACTGACGAATGGTAATGCACTTCAAAACACAAATTCGTTATTAAACGCGATCTAGATTCTAGCGCTCCAACACTTGTGAACGCAGCTTAATGTTAATGTGTTACGGTCGTCGCGACTACGTTTTACTTGTTCGACCGTGTTTTAAACGATAAATAATAATAGATTATATTTTTTTTTTCTGTTTCCCGTCGTCACCGTGTCGCCCGCGTATTCGTCCCGTGCACCGAAGTGAACGTCGGGTCCGTAACACCCGTTCCGCCGTTGTTATTACGGCGTACTGCGCGCCATTTGTCTCGCGCTGTGTGTGCACGTCGTAGAAAGTAGTTGCGTTCAAAACCCTGTGATATTTGTCCTGTACAGGTGATCTCGTCTAAAATTTATATTTAATGTGCTTTCCGGTGTCAGATTGATTAATCCGGATTAGCCATACCGTAGTAGATACGTCCTGATGTCGACATAAGACTTTCGTACGCAGACTTGCTCAACTCTATATTGTTGGCCTACACCTGACCGCCACAATGCCAAGCATTGGTGTCAACCTTCGAGTGACTGGTTACTGCAACCAGGGTGGTAGAAAGTACATGGAAGACATGTTTTCAGTGGCTTACCAACAGACACCGGACATGAAAGATCTGGAGTATGCCTTCTTTGGAATATTTGACGGACATGGTGGTTCAGAAGCAGCTGCATATGCCAAAGATCATTTACTTGACACTATCATCAAAGACGATGCATTTTGGTCAAAAAACGATGATGACGTTTTAAGAGCTATCCGTAATGGTTATGTAAATACTCATATTGAAATGTGGAAAAACTTGGGTATTTATAAAGTTTACATTTACTTATAGACTAACCCATGAATAATACCTATTTTTTTAGAAAATTGGCCGAGAACTCCTTCTGGGTTACCTAACACATCGGGAACGACTGCAAGTATAGCCTTTATAATGAGAGGAAAAATTTATACAGGTCACGTTGGTGATAGTTGTATTGTACTTGGTTATCAAGATGAAGGTAATAACTTTTGTTTTACTAATTTTTTTTCAAATGTATTTACATTTATTTTTTATTTTTCTATTTTAGAAAACGGAGAATGGAAAGCTAAACCATTAACACGAGATCATAAACCAGAGTCATTTGAAGAAAAATTAAGAATAGAAGAGTGTGGTGGTAAAGTTATTAATAAATCTGGTGTTCCTCGAGTAGTATGGAATAGACCTCGTATTGGTCACAAAGGTCCTGTACGTCGTTCAACTACAATTGATGAAATACCGTTCTTAGCAGTAGCTCGTGCTCTTGGTGATTTTTGGAGTTTCAATTCTGAGCATAATAAATTTGTTGTATCTCCTGAACCAGACGTTGAAGTATTCAATGTTGATCCTTCTAAACATCGCTGTTTGATATTTGGTACCGATGGCTTATGGAATGTTCTTTCAGCAGATGTTGCAATTTCAAATGTATATGCAACAGAAAAACATAATATTGAAATGAAATCTTTAGAAGTAAGAAATTTACTTTGATAAAATATTTAATTTTTTTATCAAATTTTTTTTTTTTTTTTTTAGAAACAAGATTGGTTAAATCCATCAAAAAATCTTGTTGATAAGGCAATATTACAATGGAATAAAGTAAGATTGAGGGCTGATAATACCACAGTTATAACACTAATGTTAGATCCACCTGGTCCACCTGCTCCACAAGTGTTATTAAAACATAAAATGCAGACTGGTAATATGAAATGTGAAGATAAAAATAGTTGCAAATGTGTTGATGGAGATCCACAAGTTCAAAGATTTGGTAGAGGTACAAGTGGAGGTTATGCCATATTTACTAGATATCCTACAGACCATCATCTAAGAGCATCAAGTGCTCATGCCAGCACTTCAAAACCGTAAGTTACTTGGTATTTAACTTAAATATTTGTTCTTATTTAATGTTTCTACTTTTTTTTTTCATAGATGTCCTAATCCTCCTATAGAAACACCGCCAATAAAAACAAATAAAGTACTCAGAACATCTGCAAAAATTAATAATAATAACAACAACAATAATAGCTCTAGTAAAAAAGATGGTGAACCAGCAGGAAAAAGATGTACGCGAACAAGCAGTGGAAGAATTGTCAAAAAACAAAAACTGAACGAAAAGTCAACTAATGATGAGACTTCCAAATTTGGTAATAGTGATTCTGAAAATGAACAAATGCCACGTGAACCTTGGCTGTTGTCCCCAACTAAATCAATTAAACCTGACGAGACTAAAGTAGGTGTAGTGTTAAGAAGTTCTGGAAAAATCCAAAAAGTATGGAAATGTAATGACACCAAAGAAGATTCAACTCCAGCTAAGATAACAACAATATCAAAAATTAAGACACCTTTAACAGAACCAATGACTAGAATATTAAGATCACACAAAAAAAAAGATAGTAGAAGATTTAAAAAAGTTGTATCCAGATCATCTTGGTCAGCAGGCATGGTAACTCGTAGTCATAGGAGAAGTGTTAAATATTAATTATATCATGTATAATTGATTTCCCTGTTTATTTTAATTAATTTTACCACATTTTGTCAACTACGAAAACCATTCGATATCCTTATATTTTGTAGTATTGTTTTTATTTTATGTTATTTGACATAGTTTTGCTTTATCACACAAAATGTTATTAAATTATTGTGTTTTTTGTTTTTTTTTTTTTTTTTTTAAACAAACAGAAATATTTCAATTGAAATAAATAAAATCAGGTATTTTGTTTTCTACTAATTTAAAGTTTTTTGACTAATTACAAAACTGATAATTATTTGTTCAATAGAATGATTGTACATTTTATAAAATCACCAATTTTATTATTTTTTTTTTTATCTTTTAGAAAAATTGTTAAATGCTAATATTATAAAATTTAATTATTAGTTATGTATAAAACAATTATATTTTTTTAATTGTGAACATTGTATTATAAATATATGAACTTTATAATTGTTTACATGATATGAAATGTAAATGTTTGTTGAAACTATTAAGATTAAATCATACATATTTATATTAAGTTTGTTTTTTTAAAGATCCATTCTCACGTGGCTACATGACGTTTACTTTATAGCCTACATAATGTTATCTAAGTGATCTTGTATTGTAGTTTTGTTTCTTATAAAAATAATATTGATAATATGATTCATTTAATTGATAACGAATGTTCCGTTTTCCTGGAGTTCATAGTTCCCTCTAGTCGCCCTATATGACCAAACCACTTGCGCCTGTACTATGTTCAGTCAATATCACAGATTGTGGCAATTGACTATAGCGCGCTTAGTGGAGTTTGACGTAGTAAAACATATGAAGGAAGACGCGGTAAATTTAAATTTATGAATACCATAATATTGTATATATAATCAGCAATATCAATTATTTACTATCTCTTAAAATTCTCTAATCAGTAATCATTTCTAAAACTTTAATTTATTTTGTAAATTTGTATTAACAAAATCATACATTACCAAATAAAAATAAAACACTGAAGTCAATGAACAAATAAAATTGTTTTTGAAAATGCTAACGTCATTGCGTCATCATCTTCTTTGCTACTGGTATCTTCGTCTCAGTGTCGTATTTGCGGAAAGGGGATCAAGGGGATTAATTCCCCCCCCCATAGACTGTATACACACAAATAATTATAGTCATATTATTTAAAATATTATAATATAATGTACAGTATTCTCATTAGTATCTTTATTTATAGTCATATTCCCCCATGACAAAAACCTAAATACGCCACTGCTTCGTCTAGATTAATATCGTCATTATAATTTGTTCTAAAATGTTGTCACTTAAATGGAAAATCTTTCATGAAATCATCAACTTGCAATTTTTTTCAGTGTGGTACACATTTCTTTCAATTATCTATACGGTTAAAACTTCCATGCTTTGCTCGCAAGTTTTTCGACATTTGAAATTTAAAATGGCATTTTTTGTGGTTACTTTTCCTTTTATTTGTGCCAATATTAGCTTGAGTGGATTTCAATAGAAATGATAAAACGAAAAAAGCTCTATACTTATGTACAGCATTTTTTTCATTTTAGTAAATGTACCCTTTCGACTTTCAAATAGTTTTTATTAACCCTATAGGTAAGGTCTGATTAAATAATCTATCTGTCTATCTACCTATTAAATAGATTAACGGTCGGAGATTGTTTTTACAAAGGTTAACCATAACGTATGCTGTATGCAAAAAACGCACTTCTTGTTCTTTAATAACAGCCATCAATATCATTTCGATTACGCTTCATTGTAAAAATTGTCAAGGAAATAGGATACCTACCTACTGACATTTATCATAAAATGAATGATTTTTCTTACAGTATCAGCATCAAAATTGTCGATTTCATGAGTTTATTTTGCTCTTTTTCAAGTATTTTGTAATGAAGTAAACATTAAACATATACTAAATATATGTCTAGTTTCAGCCTTTCGGGCACGAAATATTAGCTACATTACTTGTTATACCTATACGGCTATACAACTATCACAGCTGAACAATCATTTTCAGCTTTACTCCTGATGATGCTCAAAACAGTTAAAATATTAATATGAAAAAAGTACGATTTGTGCAGCTACCAAGGAAAATATTATAATTTAGATTTTGTTTATGTTTTTTATTTAATAATATTCGAACGATATTTTGCCTTTTGATATTTAAAATTTGTTTTGTAACAAACTTAATTTAAATTTAATAGGAGCTATATGCATCAAACCTTTAACAATTAATAATATATCAACATATCATATTCATAGACTAAACATAATAATGTCCGGATCGTCCGGTGCAGCATTATCGACCCGTTCATGGTTTTTACAATAAAACAAACTCAATTTAAGATATCTTATTAAATAGTGGTACCAATAGAAACAACAATGTGGTACCTAATACATATCATACGAATTTATAATATTCATATAATATAGATAGTTTTAAACAGGAATAATATGGGATAATACTGAATTGGCTTTATTGATCATATAATACACCAAAACTATGATATTAACATCTATGAGGTTTTAAATAGTTTTTCTAGATTATACCACAAAAGTAGCATTTTATACTTTAATTTTAATATATAAGTTCTGTCAAGCATAATACTTATAAGCTATCAAGTTATAAACTAATTTTTATAAATAAATTCTTGAGTCTTTTCTTTATTTATTAAAATTAGTTTCATGCATAAGTAATAAAATATTATTTTTTTTTAATATGTACAGTTTAAATTATAAGCATTATAGGTCATAGCTCAGAAAGATACCAGTCACCGACAATTAATATTGCACAAAGTGAAGAGATTATATTATTAAACTATACATATAAACGGATAATTTTTAATTTACAAGAACCTTCCCCACCATCTCCCAAGTCACCGATTTTTTTTTTTTGTGTAGGTACATGCCGGCGTAGTTTAGTCATCTATGAATTTTAATTTAGATTTTGAAATTTGAAATCAATAATAATTGTGCATAACATTATCTGTGCTAAAGATAATATTATCTATTCGTAATACCTTATCGTATTTTGATAAAAATTTGCTACTATCATAATATATTCCTACTATTGACTTATATACTTTTTATAATCAATGTTACTTCCACAGAGTACTGAATAGATAAAATTCTATAATCAATGTTACTACGAGTACTACCACCAAACACCTATTCACTATTCAATTTCAGTGTTATGTACTTATGTTTGCTAATTTGCTATGGTTAACTGTGGATTAATAGTTATTACTTAATACTTGAAAGTTTAAAAATTTACTATGGGCCGAATGCCTGCTCAACTTTTTGTCTGACAACTTTACATTCTTAATTTTTTCAGTTATTTATTCATATTTATATTAACCTATTTTTAATTCTCTAGTCATCTATATTTTTATTAATGAGCCTTGAATTACCAAGATGGAACATATAAAAACTCCAAAAGTAATTTACATGATTCCTAGTCGTGTCCTTTAAATTATAAATATTGAAAATTACTTGATAAATAAGTGTTGAATATTTTGTTGGGTGCTTGTGGCTAAGGTTAACACATATTATGCATGTGTGCTAGAAAACTAGATTCCTCCATAAATTATCCTAATCAACACAATCCCTAACCTACCCACCTGTAGTGTTTAATTGTTCTACCCAGAGAGGTTATGGTGGTTTGTATTCTGTAGTTATTATAGTAGATCTAACCCAGGTTGTTGTGCATGCTTTTGTAGGACACGCAGTGAGTTGTGTGTATAAATCTGTAACACATGCAGTTGTATGGCTGAAAAAGACAGGTTCGTGTCACCGGCTGGCTTCCGTCTGTATCGTTTGTCGTCAGCTCCTGGATCGTATTCTCTGTTCTGCCGCTTGAGGTCGTGGCTACAGCGTGAAGCTGCTATGGCCAAAGTGGCTAGGCAACAGCAACAGGACGGTTCGGTCATTAAAAAGGTACAACGCGGTTATTTAGTTAAAAAAGAATGCTGATTACCTAATAGTTAAAATTATTATTATAATTTATAAGTATAAAAATTTACATTAAATACAATTTATTCAGCTATTGACTTTAAAAATATATCAAAAGATAATTGATTTTATAGTTATCAATTAATTATATTTCATTAAAATACTCTTAATGTTTATTATTTACTTCGCCTAAACAATATACATATTAATATACTTATATAATTTTATAATTTTTAAATATATCATAATTAACTAAGTATAATATTATTAATATAAGAGTAATATTAATTTTCAACTCTACAGAGAAAATAATTAAAAAACTATGTTAGGTTTAGAACTTTTCAAAAGATTTTTCATATTCAATTTGATAAAAATTTGAGTTTCAAGTTACCATGATTTTACCAGTGGTTACAAATTTATATTCAAATATGCGACTAAAACACATGTTTTATGTGAATAGTTTTGGTGGTGGTGTTGGTACATATAAGCTAGTTATAGTGACTTATTTTCAAGTTTTACTTTTAAAGATATTATTCATGGGTATGGTTAAAATAAAAACCAATTATAATTTTAAAACAAATAATTTAATGAGAATTAATTGTAAAACTAGTAAAAAAGAATTATATTATGTTTATGAAAAGTACATTGTTATCTGAAGCTTTAAAATAATACTTGCATTTTGATTAGAAAATAATAATTATTTTTTAATATTAATTATGTTTTTATTGTAACATTATTTACATATTTTCATAGTTTTCAAAAAAGTTTTATTAGATTCATATAGGTTAAAAACCATTTTTATATAAGTTTACTCTATAATTGCATGGTTTTGCATATGTTATATATGCATGAAGTTATAATCCCTTATCCATTTATTGTATATTTTTATTTAAAAAAAATCATTGATCTTATGTGTTAAGTTATATTTTAAACAATATTAAATTTAGGTGTCATATTTTAATTATTTATTTTGATAAACCTAATTCTTTTGTAGTTTAGAATAATAATAATTTAATTATAGTTAGTAGTTAGGTACTAATTAATAAAATTACCAAATCAATTTTATTTAAATAAATGTATAAAATTTATTTTGGTAAAGCAGACATTTTAAATATTATTTTAATGATAGTTATTTTATTACAATAATATTTTGATAATTTATTATAAATTTAAATTGGTATATTATACATATTAGGTATAATTCTAAAACAATTTATTACTATCTTAAATACCAAGTGAAATAAGAAATATATAGATTTTAGATTTGTTTATTTCTCTGGATTTGTTTTTGAATAGTTTAAGTGATCCAAAACTATTTTATATCAACATTTGAATTGAAATGGTATTAGAAAAAAACCAATATTAGTATTACTCTGAGGTGAGTAAAGTGAACCTGATGTCCTTGTATTTTTTTTTCTACTTTTTAAAAATATAATATCTTTAATATTTCATAATTGATAAAATATATTTATTAAAAGTTTTAATAACACCAATAATATAATTTAGTGATTACTTAAATGTTTAAAGATTATTATGAAGTGGATGGTTTGTAAAATATTTTAATCCTATATGTATCATTACTCCAATAAAATATGAATATATGTTATATCATACAAATAATCACCATTATTACAATTCATATAATTAAACAGTTCTATTAACATTAAAATATGTTGGATTATCAAAAAAATCAATATATTTAACAATTTATTCAAATGTAATGAGTTCATTTTGATTTTAAAATATTTTTAAATACAGATAACCATGCAATTATCAAAAATTTCACATGCTTTATTATTATATAATATAAACTCACATACTTGTTGATTTAATGACAATATTGTAATTTTATAAAAAAAAAAAAGGTAATAGTAAATATTAATACATTTTTAATATGGTTACTTGTATACATATCAGTAATTACTAACTTTACCCAATTAACATTATTCTCGTAGGGCATATAGGAGTGTGTAATCAATCATAATTCAAGCCTTGATATTGTTGTAATCAAATTGTTTTGCCAATAGTTTATTATTTTGTCTGTTGACAGTAATGTGTGTTAAGTTAGAATTCACTGTACTTTAGAATCCATTAGATGATTTTTCAACTAGGAATTAATATTCTAAACTTAAATTAAAATATTGTATAAGAATAAGTAAATAAATGATCAATGAAAGAAAATAAATAATAATTTTAATAATTTTTCAACTCATTTTTATATACTCTATTGAAAGGATTATTTTTATAATTTCAAAACAAATTTGGACTCCTATTTCTTAAAAATTAGACAAAATTCATGTATACATTACTACAGCTTTTCCTATTATCATTCTATCATACTTACAAGAAAACTATAATTAATTCCAAATAAAACATTGAAAAGAAAATGAAGTTATAACGTACTAATATATCAACTCTTAAAAATTAACCATTAATACATTTGTCGATCAGGAGTAAGACTCTTTAATTTACTCAAGACCTTGTACACCATTATTTCATATTATCTCTTAAACTTAACTAATAACATCTGTATTGTTTGTTTAATTCTAATATAATTTACTACAAATATTATGTTATTTATGTTTTAAATGTGCTTATTTCAAATTAGAAATTCACAGACTAAAAATTAATCTAGTAACAAAATCGCTTTCAACAATTATTGTAATATTACCTACTATTTAAAAAATATATAGTAGTAGGCATATTAACTTTTAAAATAAAACATAATATGCTTTTGAAAAATATGAAATGCATGGTGTAAAATTTGAGTCTAATAAAATCATGCGTTTTCATAACTTTGTGTAATTATAAAAATATAATGTGGTTTACTTTGGAATATTCAAGATTGTATTTTGCTTTTTCACTAATAGCGTAATCATTTTTAGCTTTAGGTATTGACATTTTCTTGGTATTATTGTATGTATAAATTAAACTCCATTTTAAGTTATGTTACACATAGGTCATAACTGCCCTTAATCCTTCATAAAAAAAGCTTAAGTAGCTCACAAGTTAAAATGCTATTAACTTAATAATGCTTTTACTTTTATCTAATAAATTTGTTAATTTATGTTAAACTGTGTATTTTTCTTTATTTCAGATAGAAAATGTGCGAATGTTAGACCGATATAATTCCAAAAAAATATCTGATGGTACATTATACTTAACAGCTACCCATTTAATCTTTTTTGATGCTGCAAATAATAAAGAATCATGGGTGCTATTAATGCATATAGGAAGTGTTGAAAAATTACCTATTACTACGATTGGTTGTCCAATACTAATAAGATGCAAAACATTCTTATCAGTCACATTTGTCATACCAAAAGAAAGAGATTCTCATAATATATTTACGTCATTGCTCGTTCTTTGCCAACCTGGTTTGTATTTTAATTTTTAATTATTCTTTAATTTATAAATATTATACATTAATATACATTTTTAGCAAAAATCGAAGATGTTTACTGCTTTTTATACAAATCAAATTCTGACAAGATATCGAAAAGTGCTGGTTGGGATAGTTTTAATCTAGAAAAAGAATATAAAAGAATGAATGTACCTAATGAATCTTGGAGTCTAACTACATTAAATCAAGACTATCAGGTTAATATTTTTAATTTATTTCATTTTTAAAATTCTAATGTATATATAATATATGATAATGATAAGCTTATTACATTTAATAAATTATTGACAGTTGTGTGATACTTACCCAAAGTTCCTTTTTGTACCATCGTCTGTGAGTACATCCATTTTAATCGGCAGTTCAAAGTTTCGTAGCAAAGAACGATTACCAGTACTTACATACTTACACAGAAATAAGGTATTTTACAAAAAAAATTGTTGTTTATTTGATTATACATTTTTATTATTTATAGGCATCTATTTGCCGCTGTGCTCAACCATTATCTGGATTTAATGCCAGATGCATGGAAGATGAACAACTTCTTACATGTATACTATACACAAATCCTGGTAGCGAGTACATGTATGTTGTTGATACTAGACCAAAGGTAATTTTATTGAAAAAAATAATTAAACAAGACTTATTATTCAATTTTATTTTTTATTAATTTTTAGATAAATGCTATGGCAAATCGAGCAACAGGGAAAGGTTATGAAAATGAAAACTTTTACGATAATATTAAATTTAATTTCTTAGGTATAGAAAATATTCATGTAATGAGAAATAGTTTGTCTAAAGTTGTAGATTGTGAGTACCATATTATGAAAATTATAATTTATAAATAATACTAATTATTATTTGTGTCATTATATTTATTTGAATATTAATATCATTTTCTAGTATGTGAACAACGAAACCTATCTATGTCACAATTTATTGGAGGATTAGACAGTAGTGGTTGGTTACGGCATATCAAAACTATTCTTGATACATCAGCTTTTATTTGCCAAGCAGTTAATAGTGGAAAATCTGTTGTGGTTCATTGTTCAGATGGATGGGATCGAACAGCTCAAGTCTGTTCGCTGGCTTCATTAATGTTAGATCCATATTATCGTACACTCCAAGGATTTCAGGTAAAATTTAATATTTTACTAAAAAGTTGAAATTATGTTCTGATTTTTAATTTGTTTAAATACTAGGCGCTTATTGAAAAAGATTGGTTAGCATTTGGTCATAAATTTAGTGATCGATGTGGCCATATAGCTGGTGACTCTAAAGAAGTCTCCCCAGTATTTACTCAATTTATAGAAGCAACATGGCAACTCACTATGATCCAACCTACTACATTTGAATTCAATGAAAGATTTTTATTAATTTTACATGACCATGTAACATCGTGTCAGTATGGAACTTTTATTGGAAACTCTGAAAAAGAACGTGTTGATCTCAAGTAATTATATTCATTGTATTGCATTAAGTTAATTAAATAATTTATTCTTTTAACACTTATATTTTAAATAATTATTTAGACTTAAAGATCGTACATTTTCTTTTTGGGGCTATGTTGAAGAACATAAAAAAGAATTTTTAAATCCTCTGTATAGTGCTCAATTAGATACTATGAGCCCTGATTTATCTCCTCAAAATATCAGATTTTGGCGGGGAATGTATTGTCGTTTTGAAAATGGAGTTCATCCTCGTGAGCATGTATATGACATTTTACTAGCGACTAGTGAACAAACAAAATCTATTGATGATCATGTAAAATTCCTACAAAAAAGATTATCATATTTTAAACGTAAGATAAGTGATGGTGCAGACATGGTCAAAAACAGTTTATTCTCAAAAGAAATATGTATAGAACCTATGAGTTATAACAAAGAAGATAATAATATTCAATCTATGAATGATACATTTGATAATTTAACTGTTATGGAACCAAAACTAGATGAAGCCCATAAGGTGGCTATTGAATGGAAGAGCTTAAGAGAAGCAGTTTCTTGTGAATGTTCTACTGATTCCTCTACAAAAAAAGTAATATATTGTTGTTTTAATATCAATAATTTAATTAAATTTAAATTTATCTTAATACAATAATAAATAATTACCCAAAGTGGGGACATAACCACTAGAACGTAAATAGTAAGTCGACATTATGAATATAAATGAATCTATTTAATGACAAAATTGATGCATTATTTATAGGTGTACTATAATTATTTAAGACACCTATTTCTTGGACTTCAATACTTGACAAGTAATGAGGTTTCAGGAAAAAACTGTCTTATGTGTTGTTGTACCTCTGCTACAATAATTTATTTTATTTATTAGTTAAAACATTAGTGGTTAATAATTATTATTATATTTTAGTTATAGCATAGTGGTACCCAATAAAATTTAACTTTATTCCCAGTTACAACAATTAAGACTTTTTTTCTGTGAAATTGTAATCTAAATAATTTCATAATAGATATTATACATCTTTTAATTATATTTTGCTATAAATTACAGAAATATAATATTTATATTTATATTTTATATTTAGTATCACTGTTGGAAATGTGGAAATGTGTTTTGTACTCGTTGCATTAATATGAATGTTCCATTACCTGGTCACCTTAGTCAAGATCCTGTGCCAGTATGTCACGGATGTCATAAAATTGTTTCAAGGTCATCAACAGAATCTTCATAAGTTCATTGTGTTATTATTCAATTAATTATTAGTTAATTTTAATTAAAAACCAGTTATAATATTTATTCTTAAATATGTAAATATAAATGCTAGATGGTATTACCTATTCCAGTTATAAATTAATTTATTTATATTATCAACATAATAGTCTAAATTATCTCATAGATCTCTATTTTTTTAATAGTACCTAATTTGTCTTCTTTATGAAAAATAAAAACTATCGCACAATACTTCCAATATTAAAATCAAATAATATATGATTTAAACAAATTAAAATGTTATGTTAATTTTTTATTGTATTCTAAATAAATCGAGAAAAATAATTGCACAAATATGATATAATCTATGTTATGTGCTAAAAGTTATTTTACATTAATTTTACTATTTATCAAACTTTAAATTGTTTAATTATATATTAAAATTACATTTATATAAAGCAAAATTGATTATATTTTAATTTAAAAATAATGAATTGTATTTAGTGTTTACTAACTTACTACAATCATATTATATAAATAAAAAACAATACTGAATGGTAATAATATTTTAATTGCACTTTATATCTTATAGTTTTAATTTTAAATATTTCATAAATTAAGACCATAAACTATACTAACTTAAAATTTAAATAAAGCAATAATGTATAATTATACATTATAGTTTAAAATTAGCAGAATTCACTTATTCTACACTTTAAATTAAAACTATAAGTTAAAATTTGTTAGAAATTATTATTGTTTATACCTAAGATCATTGATAGTACATAATTTTAATTAATTTTGTTTTATATTTATGTTAATCATGAATGATATAGTTATAATAAATACTGAAATTATAAGTTTACATACACAATTGATATATAAAAAGAAAGTGCCTTTTAACATTTATATGTTGAAAAATTGATTCAAATCTATACTATTGATATATTATATAGGTATTTACCAACTAATAATGAAGCATTAGGCTCTTAAATTAAATAATAATTTAAGTTTTAATAATGTACTTTATTTCCAATACCATATTACTATGTACATGTTTATATATTGCATTATTATACTATTATAATCTATGATATTAATTTCAGAACAATAATTATAAGATGTTTTTGTTTATGCCAAATAACTTCAACAATTATTTAATTTGTGTATAACTGCATTAGGAATATGATATTACATGACTATGTTGTTTCCATATTAAAAATGTAAAATCTAGCAATATTTCTTTAAATCAAAAAATAATTTTGAAGACCAAATTGATCAAATTGAAATTTAAAGCTATTCAAAATTCCTATTTCGGTTTAACAAGTATGACTTATCTATGTATTTAAAAATTATTTTTTTACAGTACACATATAATGAAGTATAACAATTTCAGATGGTTTAAGTGGAAAGGGCACTAATCAGCCTTAGTTCCCAAACAATAAGACATTTTCGAATCACCTGCACATCAATCATACATTTTAATAATAGATAATTACACTGATGTCATCTGAAATATCTATGGAACATTTCTATGTAGTAGTATACCTATTGATTACCACCTACCACCCTCTCCAACCTACTATAAGTTCATTTTATCACAAAATTTTTAAGTTTTTCTTGAGACATGGTAGTTAGAAGTCTCTTTTCACCAATTTCAAACCCCAGGTGGCAGGCATTTATATTCATTAACTAAAATTAACTATGACATTTGTCATAGTTGAATCATAGACCATAGTACAGCACCACTGGCAATAGTAAAAGCACAATTTTCGTCAGAAGTCAGTACCTATCTAATAATTATTAATTGAAAACCCATTTATGGCAATGAATAATAACAAAAGTAACTGCTGCAATACTGATTAGAAGGGCTCGGATTTTGTAGCAAAATAAATTCTTAAAAAAGCATTTAAAGTAGCAAAAAAATAGCATTTATTAAATTAAATACTAAAAAAGGAATTTACGACCATATTATATTTGGTCAAGTTACTTTCATTAAAACTCATCCTATTGGGTACTGATAACAATTATAGAGAAATTATTTAGAACACTATACCTCATTGATTTATATATTTTACAGGTCATCTAAAGTATTAGAATATTTAGAATGTGCTACACTACACAGATATAATTCAAATAATTTTAAAACTATACAATTTCGGCATTATAACGATAATTATTTTATCAGTTATCCATTTATTAATATTTTTTTCACCGGTTTTATAATTTCTAAAAATAATAATACAGTATTTTTAGTTTACAACTTATAAATAAGTTAAATTTTCAAGAAAAGTAAGTAAAAATTAAGAAAAAAGGAAGCAAATAGAGGAAAAAGCAAATTTTGTGAAAAAAAAGTTTACTTCATTGATATCAGAACGATTTAAAACGTATTTATGTAAAATAATTATTTTTCTATTACACTCCCCTCAAAAAAAGCATTTGCTATAAAATATTAAAATCCGAGTCCAACTGATTACTGATTAGTGACAGTGAGTAGTGACTACTTAGTTAATTGTTAATAGTTAAGAACGCACCCTTTGTTCTTTGTGTTTCTGAAATAATAGCTGAAAACAATGACGGTAGATAGCGTTGTTGTTACCATTGGAAACCTCATCAAAATATCTAACATGTAAAACCCGCAGCTACAATTCTCTTTAAATTTTTAAATTTTAACAAAAAATAAATTATAAAATTCTATAATCAATAATATCTCCTATCATTAGATTATGACTATGAGCCCTTAGGTACTATTTATTTTAGGGATAGAAGAAGATCAAGATGTAGCTTTAAAGGTAAGTAATTTTTAATTATTTTTTTTTGTGCGTGAAATAATTTGAGAGTTAAATACAAAATTCCTCGTATTACATTGTTCTTATAACAATTAGATAAGTATTGAAATTGCATACCTTAGTTGCATTTTATTTTATATCTAAACATTAGATTAGGCTAAGTTCCAAATTTTTACAAAATACATTAAAATCATATTAAAATTGGTTTGTAGTTGAAAATTAAAAAAATAATTTTAATAAGCAAAGATGAATATAAAATTCAATTAACCGCATAAGTTTTTTTTTACTTTAAATAAAAATAAAAACTAGTATAAAATCGTATACATTTTGTACAGGTAAGTAATTAAGTTGAAGAGAATAAAGTTTTGAGGACATGACTATGCACACCTAAAACAAGAATTATTGTTATGGAGTTTTGTAAATAATTGGATTGATTTTATTCTAATAATAGTTCAGTGGTTTTAAATTTTAAACATAAAACACCAACGACTTTTTACGTTTTTTTTTAATCATTATTTAATTTTTTGAATAAAATCGTACACACCCAGTTTAAAAATCGCAATCACTGATTTATAATAGGTTCTTATACCTAATTCATTGTCTTTTGTAAACATTTAAAATTTATGAATCATTAAGTTTTTATCTGTAAATATTTTTTCAGTTATTATCTACATTTTACAATATATCTGCATTATAAATAATTACTTATCAATTAGAGCCGTCTAACAACACTATTAAACTGTATTAATGATAATAAGTAGTCGCCATAGTTGACACTCGACAAGAGTTGAAAAAATTTTAAACAATTAAAATTTGAAACACTAAATTATGGTTTGATACTGTATAGCAATGTCAAAAAAAAATTGGTACCTATATGATCTAACATATAAATGTTTATTTACTTAATCATACATAATTTATTATTTATGTAGGTAGTTAGGTACACTACAACTATATATGGTATATTATGCATATTTACTATTTTACTACCTTCCAATATACAAATGTAAACATTTACCTACACATAAAAACATTAATTATGTTATAACAAATTATCTCACCATAATTCAACTGTAGATCTGAATTTTGAACGAATGAAGAAAAAATAGGCTTCCACCTATCTCGTGTATTTACTACAGTAATATTAAATTAAATAAATTTATATTATTAAAGAAAAAAAAACAATACATTAAAATTCAGAATAAATTTATAGCGTTTTACTGTAGAAAGACACGGAAAGACTGTTGATGTCAAAATTGGACAAATGAATGTCGCTTGAACCAATACAATATTTTATGTAGATAAGGACATAATTTACAGTTTATAAATTATATAATATAATACATTTAATAAAGGTTATGAATTTATGATAATAGTCATTCTCATTAGTCGTTAGTCATTAATTATAGAATGGCTATCATCACAATACATCTCATATTAGTTAAACATTATAAGTTTAATATATCAATATAATTGTAATTTGTAATTTAAAAAATTTATAAATTATAATTAACTACATCAATATAGCAAATGGGAATTATCATACAAAACAAATTATTATGTAAAACACGAAAAACATTTTGGAGCCTATTTGCCACCCCATTTCCACCTATTACTATAAATAAATTCATTATTATTATTTTTAAACACACTGGATATTAAGTATTTCATTATAGTAGGTACCGTCAGTATTGTTATTTAATTATATTTTATTTTTTTTATACTTAGTTTTGCGTGTATGCCAATTCTTAAAATGTTAGATTTCCACTGGTTACTTAACTACGACGAATTTTATCAGTTTCATTAAATACAATAATCTATTTCTAAACACACGTCTACCGCTAGAAATTCCGTCAATGGATACTGGATAATAATCTCTACACAATATACATAAGAAGCATTAAGAGGTATTTATTTTTTAATATTTTTAATGTCATAACATTACCTAATAGGTATGCTTCTATTAATTACCTATATACATATATAAATATTATGTATAAATATTAAATACCTATGTATAATTATTAAATATTATTTATTAAATAAAAGTATTTTAATTTTTCTTTTTTTTAATAAAATACATACAATTAACATTATATTAAATAATATAATTAATATTATATTATATTATATTAATATTATATTATATTATATTAATATTATATTATATTATATTAATATTATTAATATTTATTATATTTAATTTAATATCGATTGCATAAAAGACATACTCGTATTATTTATACAATTTTTCATCGATATCATTTGTAGTTTTTTATTTTCTTAAAAATTTAATATACATTTTTGATTTCAAATTTTGGTGGAATAAGTTTTTAGGTGTATTTCGATAGGAACATCAAAACTAAATTTCGATGAGCCTAGTAGTCAGTATGTACAGCTACACAAAAATACAAAGCAAAATATTGCTTTACACTAATCTGCTTATCTGAACTTTTACTTCAAAAGTATTAAGTTAAATTGAATTAATCAACTGATTTTTATGTATCGAAAAATTTTAAAAAAATAGATGTGCTTCGGAATATGAAAGTAAAAGTACAAACTAGATCCAATTTATTGTCCAAAACTAATAAATAATATAACGTAATAATAAGTTATTTACAAATGTACGTATAGTATTTTAAAAATTACGAGTACCTATATTTAAAAAAATGTACAATTGAAAAAAAGTGAACGTACAGTGTTAACTCTTTTCATAGTGACCGTAAATTTAAATTGAGGGGAGGGGAATTATTTTAATATTATAAATATAATATAATATTTATCATTACAAATGCGGCACTGATAATATATATCCACGTATTTTATTATTATCTATCATTCGACACACACACACACACACACACATACTCACAGAGTAGACACACTATAACGCAACTGCAACTTACCGCAATATACGTCTGCGTGTACACAAGCTCCGCCCCGGCGCCACGGACTCGTCGGTTGGCCGACGCGAGAAGCTACATGCTCCCTGCGGCCGTCCACCGATGGGCGCCCCTCCCTCCGAAAGGGTCGTACACAAAAATTTCCCGTTAACAAATTACCCGATTCATTGTTTTATTATTATTATCGTAATCATCACCATCGACCGCGGAGCATTTACCTGTCCTGTGCGCGGAGTTACCGGTGCGCACGGCATTTCCGCACCGACCGCCGTCTAGCGTTACGCACACCGATCGACCGATGTCGTCGTCGTCGTCATCGTCGTCTTCGTCTTCGTCAATCGCGGTCACTCAGCCCAGCCCGCTGTCGGACGGACTGTCTTCGTTGGTGTTGTCCAAGAGGTATCTGTCGTGCGCCAGACCGCCGCATTTGTACAAGCTGGAACGCGAGAACAATCTGCTGGACGGCGGCGGTGGCGGTGGCGCAGAAATCTGCGAAGACTCCGTAATCGCCGCCGACTGTTGGCAATCCACCGCATGGGTACCACCGCCGACCGCGTCCACCGCGGTGCACGCCCGCTACGAGCCCTCGGACGTGTTCACGCCGCTGGTGTTCGAAGAGATGCAACCGCCAACGCCGCCGCCGCAAGCTCAGCCCCAGATGTCCATGTGGTCGCGGCCTATGGAACGTTACAATCAGCCGCCACCGTCGCATCACCACGTGCAATCTGCTTCCGGTGCGGGTAATGCGGTGCAGCAAAGGCGCCCGTTGCAGCACCTGCCGCCGCCAGCACAATCGTCGCTGCAGCCGCCCGCCTGCAAGACCGCGTCGGCCGCCGAACCGCAACACCAGAACGGCAACAAGCCCGGCGACTTGAGTTGGCTGGTCAACTTTCAGGTGGCGTCCATATTCGAACCCACCTGCAACGGTGGTACGACCGCCGGTGGAGGCGGTGCTGGTGCGGGAGTTAACGTCACGGACAGCGAATGGCCCGAGCCAGAGACACTGAAACAGAAAAAGAAAGCTACCAAATTAGATCAGAAACGTGAGTATATTTTCTACTGGACATTTGACTGGAAATGTCAAGTAAAATTATCTTATTAGGGAAAAAAACTTAAAATTTTAAGGGTGAACATTTTACGTCTACCTAATTGTCCCAAAATTGCACTAGCCGTTACTCTCTAGTCTCCTTTATATCATTATATTTCATAAATTTTAAGAGATGTTATCATGGACATCTATAAATAAAATTTTATAGGGGAGAGGCAAAACAGAAAAAAATTCAAATGTAAGATAAAAAAGATTTAATGTTATTTTCACATATCAATGTAAATATGTTGTTATGCTAACTATAAGTGTATTAATAAAATAATAACTGATATCTGTATCGTTATATATATGTATATTGTATATATAGTTAGTTAAAATAAATTTTAGTAAGTACCTATAGAAAAAAAAATCGAAAATCTAATAATACAATCAAATATGTATTATTCGGTATCAGTAGTCTAATGAAAACTGCAAATTTCTTCATTTCATTCCAAACATATTAATGACATCCTTAATGAAAATATCCTTATTTATGATCACTCTTTCACGATAAAAGCTGATATCATATAGTATCACACACAATCCATTTAAACGATCTTCACCTGTAGTCAACCAAAGCCACATTTTTACTACTCATAATGTACTAAACGATCTTTTTATTGTGCACATTGTCGAAGGCAGTGATAAAAAAATATTGAGTGGGTATTTGAAAAAACGAGAGATAATGAGCTAGATAAATCAATAAACAAAATTTCATCACGTTGGGATTCAATTAAATTGTTTTTAATCCAATACTGATACTAAAGATTAGATTCTTCTATCATTTTTCAGAGGGGACCCTGTCTTGCATCCCCAATGGGCACCCATGGATGGTATGACGTATGTGTACATTTCACACAGCCTTCAAAGTTTTCATTAAAGTCATTTTGTCGGAGGTTAATCACATTTTTAAATTAAGGTTTATGCAATTATGCATAAACATTGATACGAGATTTAGTTAATCGTTGATATTAGGTTATTGAAATAAATAATACTATAGGTATATTATATACCTATTATAATACCTGTACGTCAGTTTATATTACATACACCTTTCCGATATTAATTGTGAGTTGAATGAACAACAATGATACTGTATTTCGTGTTCGTTTGTTTTGATAGCACATTGATATTTATACCATTGAAATAATTGTCCATAATTAGACAATAAATATGACGAAACTTATTTTATATATTATCTACAGCTATGGTATACGGTATTACCTTATATACATCGGTATCTTCATTTGAAATTTACTATTAGAAATCGTTCATCGCTATCAAACTCTTATAGGTAGAAATCTTATTATTAATAAGTTTGTTAAATAATAAATGTATTTTGCTAGATATAGGTATATGAAATATTTTAATTAATTACTATTTTAAATTATATATTAATTTAAACCCCTAAGTTTTAAATTAACATTAAAAATATTTAATACATTTTACACATTTAAATACTAATAAATAACAGTGTTTATTAATTATCTTAAATAACACATTTTTGTCAATATAAAAAATAGAAAATCAGTTTATTAATCTGTTTAATAAATGCAGTGTAACTACATTTTTATTGTGTAAGATAATTAATAATTTTACTATACGATAAATATAATATTACAATTTAAAATACTTATATATTTATAATACAATCAAAAATCAATGGACATTTTCTTAAAAATAAATTATGTATAAAATAGATTCACTCAAATAACGTTGCCAGAAAGTGCATCACAAGGTATTAATATTAATATTGTTAATTTTACTTCCCCAAAAAACAATATATCTTAAAGTAATTCATTAAAATAATATTATTAAAAAATATTTATTGAATAAATATTAAGTCCATATTTAATTACATTGTTTTAGCCTCGTCCAAAATAAGTCGAAAACCATATAGAATGCCACCTTCAAGGTTAGATAAAGCTAATAAACCTGGATACACCTATACAGAAATGATTCATCAAGCCTTGATAGAAAAAAAAGAACTACCAGTAGCAGAAATCTATCAATGGATATCGTGAGTAAACATTGTCGTAATCTTCTACAATTGATAAGATAAAACTTAAATTAAATAACACAAGACTGTCAAGACTTAATCATATGATAATTTATCATTTATTGATGTTCATTTTATATGTCAAATTAACTTAAATGAGGTGTAAATTTTAAGGACGCTTTTCTAAAAACGGTTACCTAATGTTGTGAAACATGTAAGATGTAAGCACATCAGTATTTTGAAAATGGCCGATTGTATAGTGTTAATTTAACATAAATAGGCGGTATACTTGGACACTTTTAAATCCTGATCTAAATAGTCGAAAGCGGAAAGAGTGCATCTTACATAAAAGAAATCAATTATCAGTCACTTTATTATATATTTATATATAATAAATTATCTATAACCCATTAACCCTTGTGAATTGTGATTAATAATTTACCAAATTATTCATATTTATTTTTCTAAATAAACTTTATCACACCTTCAATTTTTTTTAAATATTTGAATCGTTAAGTGGGCAATAAATTGGTTTCAATGCAATAATTAATTATTATTTATTATTAATTGCTTTTAAATTATTTTTAAAAAACAGCAATTAAACTACTTTATACAAATGTACGAAAAACCATTAGTTAATTTAGTTTCTACATTTTTTTCAAAAGAATAATGTTCTACTAGAGAAAAAATTATTAATAAAATATTAACTTAGGTATTAACTTCTTAATTACCGAGGTATATTATTAAATCATTATGTAATTAGAATTTTGCAGTGATTAAAAGGTAAACCCTTTTCATTATGTTAACATGTCTTCACCACAATATTTATGTTTAATATTGTCCACGTATTTATTATGTAAATATTTTACTTTCATTGCATAGTCATCAATTGACAACCACAACAGCTAAAACTCCCACACCCGTATATTTACAATAACGTCCCTCAAGCGTGCTAATACCAATTTTACGGTTCAGTGGCAAGGAATCGCTGTTTATGTATTGCGTGACATTATGAGAACAAATATGTAGGTACGTAATATGTATACCCTAGACAAGTGCATTTAGGGCTGTGTGCTTATAGTATAATACTTAAAATAAAAATAAGGTTTAAACTACAAAGTGTAGCATCCAAAAATATGATAATATATTTTAGTTTATAAAATAAAAAACAATACTATTTAAAGTGTTAAATGCAATAGGCTTAGATAAAAATAATAAAAAAATTAATTTTGGTAATTTTTAATGAGTATAATTATCCCCTAATAAACAAATTTCTGAAGGTTTTATAGGTTATTACTTTAACCTTTTAAATGAAATAACATAATTTATAATTTGTAAGAAACCCACTTATTAAATATTTATAACATTAAATTGATAAGTGGAAATGTGACAATGCATCTTGTAACTGAATGTCTATTCGTATTTCAAACTGATTGAGTTGTTATCAGTTTAAAATCTAAACAAATATTTTGATGATAATTAATTTAGATGATATTATATCTAATTTATTTTGGTATGAAAAATAAAATTTACTTTTTTGTTGTTTCTTCAAATCAACCGCAACTGACTAATGGCTAATTATGTGTGTAGGGTTAAGCTAAAATACGTCTAAAGACAATGATTTCATTTGCACTCTAGTATCCTAATTTTTCGTAAAGATAAATCAAAATAACATTAAAATAATACTATAACATGTACATTTATAAGATACCATATTGTCACATTGATGTTACTCAACTTATTATCAAATAGTTTATCAAAAAAAAAAAAAATTAATGCTTTAATTAAAATAAAAGACAAAAAAATTGTCACATTTGAACAAGATGTTATTTTAAAGTTTAAACCAATAATGACCAATAGTTAACTCGACACTACTAATGACTATATTTTTAAATTTCATACCTACTTATCAGTTATTATATAATAAAATGTATTAAATACATTTTATTACATTTTAATACGATAATCTGAGTAAAATTCAAGTATAATATCTGAATATTTAAATCGATTATTATAAATTATAATTTCCCATGACCCACACCCTCAAGTTATATTAGTAAAAAATACTTCTCCTTTAGTTTCACTTCACCTGTCTATAAATTTCCCTTGCCACGTGTTAGTGTTTCCTGTGTAAAACTGTTTTGGAAAAGGGGATTATAAGGGTTAATAATGGTTTCTGTCTATTTGCTTCCGTAATCAACCGGCCGTAAAACTTTTTACCTATTCCCACCCTGATGTATATAGATGATATTATATACAATAATGACGATTATAATTTTATTTAAACTATATCGTTTAAAGTCTTCATATCTAATACGTGCTGTATTGTGTAAAAATGATCACATAAATGATTGTGTATATACGATGAATTTTTACTGTAAAATTTGATTGCACTTATTTTTAAAAAATATTTTTCCATTCATTTTCAATATGAATGTATTTTGTTATATTTAAAAATAAAAATTCACAAAAAAATATCTTGAAGTAAACTTTGACAAAAAATAGCACAACACACCACATAACTATACACTAATAAAATAAAATTACCTTCTATATTGAGACAATTTTTACGCTAAAACTCTAAATTAACACTTTACAAAATTTAATCTCTACAAACTATTTTTTAAGCTATATAGCTTATCTAAACTTACAGTATACAATTTTTGGGGTCAAACTTAAATAAAATATAAAAATAACTAGTAACAAAATCTTTCGACGATCAGCACCATTTTATGTCACAAACCAAATCTTATTTACCTTACATGTAGACTCACAAATGAAAAAAATTGTAGTTATATAGTAGCTTAAAGTAATAAAATCTCACATCTGTTTCTGTATGTATATATTTTAACATACATATACATTTTTACAAAATTTTTATTTCGGCCAATTCTTAACAATACCCATAAGATATCGAAAAAAAACTTGTGTCATTAATTGTAACCAAACTAGTTAAGTAGTTACTTAACATAATATGTCATTCATTTTATCAAAAGTTCTATATTAGGAAACGTATTTAATAGGTGGTTGTGTCCATAATCGCATTATTATTGTTTGATTTTTTAGGAGAATATTAGACATATTATGTTGGTGCCTAGTTTAAATTTTTGAGATTTTAAGAGTTTAGATACAAAGATACTTAATTTATTTAGATACAATTTTATGAATAATTTGAACATAAATATGTAGATACGTTGGAGTGTAGTGAAAGTATATCTAATTTAACTATAAAGTATTTTATTTATTAATGATTTACAACTTTTATAAAAGACACATAGTTTGCGTATTAGAAACATACATTTAAATATAAATACCTATATATTATAATATACTGGGGATTCTGTCACCTGCTCATCAATTCCTTGTTGCTTCAACCCAGAAATCTAAAATTCGCTTCTCTTTGAAGCTTAAAATTTGAAAGAAAAATGTTATATTTAGTGTTTGATAAAATGAAAGTTATTATAGCAATGTATACTTTCTCACAAAATATATTGCATTTTCATTCATTTTTAGAAAATTCAATACCCTAAATAATATGTTATATATAAATTGAATTAATATGAAAATCGAAATGAGAAGAAAGTTTTTCTAGTTTTGTATACCTATATATTTTGACATTTTTGACTAACCATTAAACTGCTCGTTAAAAGTATAGACACAAGTCACACAAAAAATATTTTTTTATCTGTTTTATATTCAAGCAAAATCCGTTATAGATTACATCTATTGTATTTTTAAAGATAATCAATCATTGCCTTATATCATTGGCAGATGTATGATAGTTTTATGCATTAGAATTCTGAATAGTGTCTTTTAAAGTCTTACATTTTCACATGTATAATATTGACTTTAAAATACCTAAAACTTAATTTTAAAATATTTAGAGAGTTTAAATTTGAATATATTATTTATTCAATAAACAGAACATTTTTATTTAATAATGTTCCTTAATTTATTTTAATTATTTTTTAAGTAAAATTATACTTATAATTTTGTCTTCTTTTTTTATTTTTATACAAACATTTTTATATTTTAAAGTTCTTAACCCTGGTGCCTTGTGCATACAATATTAAGCATAATATTTACTTAACAACACATATCAAACAACTATATGTTTTTTAAGTATATCTGACCACAAATGTAGATTTTTTTTATTCTTCAATACGACCAGTTTTGAAATAAAAAAAAAAAATGATTTTGTTTATGAGTATAGCGTGTGTATGTTACCTATGAGTGAAAATAACTCACCCCTACACACGTTTATTGTGTTCGTACCATCTTAGTACCAGGCACCCATTTGTGTTTCTTATAGAAATTAAAGAAATAAGGTTAACTTTTCCGAAGTCACGGCCCCCCTTATAAACTTGCCTGTTTAATATTATCCTACAACAATAGAGACCAGTAGACCATACCAATAATGTTTATAATTCTAATATAATTTCGACAATTCAACGTAAATCGTACAATTTATCAGATTACAAATGTTAACATTTATTTGTTCAAATATTAAAATTAAAATTACTATAAATATATACTTAATATATATATATATATGATACCTATACTGTCTTTACTTACCTATAAAATATAGTAAGCAAGTAACAATAGGTCATATTTTTGTAAAATATATAAATAACATTTTTGATTGATTGAGTAGATCCTAGATTATCTAATAGGTGTACTTAGCTTGCAACTATATTAACTTGTATTTTAGATTCTGCGTGAGGATTATAGGTAGATATTGGTTTTACAAATGATATGTTAATTTTTAATACTTACGATGTTATAGAGTAGAAAAAACTTCAATAATTGTCCACATCGAGAATATTTATTTTTCTGGTTATTAATGTGATTTGGTTGGTATTAAAAGGATTAAAAAAAATAAAATTCCCAATAGCGAAAATTTTCTATTTTTTTCTTCTGTAAACGGCTGTTATAGTTGTTAATTCAATTCATCTAAAACGATTTAGTTAATTCACATTTGAAATGTGTATTAGAAATAACTCAGGTCTCGGGGAATATAAAATGCATGTAAACATTGGAACGGAATTCTCAATTTGCCGGTTTTTTATTTTACGTATAATGCTGTGTGATATCTACCTAAGAAGTATTAGTGAATCTAAGAGATTCTTCCTTGCCGTTTTGTCATAGGGCGTTTGGTCCCCGTGGACCGGATTATATACGTATTAAATTGGTTAAAGCCTATTTAAATGACGTTTGATCCAACAGTTTTTATATAATATTTTTTTTTAAGTAATTTCTTCAGTAATATTTAAATAGCAAGAAAATAATATATTTCGAAATAATTCAATATCAGTTAATTACTTCTCGGTTTAACTTGGTAATTATTATTTAAAAATTAACAATAGAGAACGCGCTATAGCTGATTCTATTCAGAGGGGCCAAATATCTTAGCTTTATACTTGTCACAAACTCAATTGTTTGGCATGAAAGTCAAACGAACTATCTGTTTACCATGATAGGCATGATAAGTAAGTATAATCGAAACTTACTAAAGTATTACACAATTACTACATCAGATAAAGTTATTTGGTTATTTTATTTCAAAAATTATTCATAAATAGATAGGTACCTAACTAACTATTTAAGTGAAATACTAAAATGTATAATGATAATTTAAAAACTACTTTTTAATTTTTCTAATTATTAGTATACGCTGTGGCGTGATTACCGAGTATTCACGAGGTTTCAAAGGACATTGTTGTTTGTAGGCAATTATTTGTGATCGTAAAAATACATATGAAATATAAGGTTAATATCTTTCGGTAAGAAATCTACCAGCGGTTTTCCAATTATACAATTCTAGTATGCGCCACACTGTGTGATTTATCTTTAATGGCCATGCTGCGGATTAGGTATTAGCTATTTAAATAAAAAGAAATGGTTTTTAATTAGGTACCTACTTTAGCTAAACCTTATAAATATAAACGTTTACACTTAATATTGCTCACAACAGAAATACTGAGTGAAAATGACTTGCTTTATTAGTTATTACTTTATGGATTGGGTTGTTACACACAGTTTTATTATATTTCAGAAAATTCTCTCTTTACTACTGTCTTAGCTTAAACACCTACAGAGATGTAGGATAAAAAGTGTATTATTATATTAGCGTCGAATGAAAATCGCTGGAAAGACTGCTTAGACGCACACTAGCTGTAGCCTGCAGAGACTATGGATTTAGGGTTAATATAAATTGGAGAGAAATCCACGTATCGTTCCCTAGTAAAAATCATTGCTTGTCAGGAGCAACTTCATAAAAAATTACCTACATTATTATATTGAGAAATATTAGAAATCATCTGAATATTAATGTGATAGTCATACATTTATTATTTATTTATTTATTAGTTATACATTCATGCCTGTAAAAAATTATTTTCAATTTGTGTTTTTATAACACTAAAATTCCTACCACTTTTACACAAATATATACTGATGTAAACATTTTGAGAAACTGTTTTTTGTAGTTTTCAATGAATTAAAATATAAATGTATTTTTAAAAGAAATGTCTTAGAAAACAGTTAGGTAATACGTAGATTAAAATATACATTATTAAACCATCTTCAAAGTTTAATTAAGAACAATCAAAACAAAATAATTATTATTATGGATTTAAAATGTATTTATTTTGCAGAAGTCATTTTCCGTATTTTCGTGAAGACGACGAACGTTGGAAGAATTCTGTACGTCACAATTTGTCCATTAATCCTAATTTCAGAAAAGGTAGAAAATCTCAAGGGGCTGGTCATTATTGGCGGCTGTGCAATATCGAAGAAAGTTTAGGTCAACGAGAGTATTCTATAGCCACCGAAGACGACACATCATCGCCACAAGAGTCGTCAGAATTAGAACAAGCTTGCAAGTATTTAGAAGGCGAGCTACAACGAGATAGTTTGGAAGACGTAAAAATGATTCAGAGTATCAACACAGAATTAGAGAATGGTATGTTTTTTGGCGTTTAGTCAACAAACAAATTGTATTATAAAATATTTATTTTAACGTTAGATTAAGTTAAAATCAAAATTTGTATAAGTACCATTTTGTACAGTACAATATTTTGTTAAAATTTAATTTAATTTGTTTTAAAACCACTCTACATTACTTAAAATGTATAGTAGGTATTAAAACTCAAAATATTTTAAACAAAATTGATAATATATAATCCATGTTGTCAATATTTACTAATACTATTCAACTAATCTTGATAAGTTCATTCAGTCATGACTTATTTAAAATTATAACTGAAGAAAATGATTTGTTTATTAACTTAGAAAATAGCAATAAATATAATATATACTCATATATTCTACTAAGGTAAAATGTTTTAGTTATAAAACATTGATTAGGAATTATGTTTATACAAAACTACTAATTTCTAAGAATATTATAGTAATTTCATCAACTTTCAAATGTTTAAGCTTTCAAATACATGGTTTGTGGTTTTAACTATAAAATTGATGTTGACACCAAAGTAAAAATAATTATGTTATTGTTTTCTAATGTGCTTGTTATTTAATTGTAATTTTATTTTATTTTATTATGTTGTAGTAAAGAATAAAAGTCAATTTTATACATTTTTTGTTTTTGTTTCAGAAATATATACCAATTCGTTTTTGATTTCCAGTCCGTCAAAGTACATAAACGAACAAATCAGTTTATCAAATAATGATTTTCATTCATACAGTGATAACCTGTTGGAGGAGCCCATTGACTTTCAATATTACAATTTATAAATCTTCCAGCTCAAATTATTTTGGTTTCAAAAATTCCAAATTTTTTTACATATATATTTAAGACTGACCAACAGGTGACCTTTTTATAAAATTAAATTTACTACACGGTTGATTAATTTCATCAATCCAGACACTCGAATTTGTTCAGTTTGAAGTTTATGAAGCTTTTTTTATGTTACCATTATGTAAAAACATTTTTGATCATCCTGATTCTAGTCAATTATTTATTATTTAAAAAAAACTTTTGCTTACTCTTTTTTTTTTTTTTAGCAAAATACACTTATTATTGAATAGATTTAAATATAATTATTGAAAAGCATTTTTTTTTTTTATTTAGATATTAAGATGTTTAAATTAATATCTCGTGAATAGTATTTCATATTTTTATATATTATAAAAAAAAAAAAATGTATATAAAAAACATGTGAATTAAAACAACCTGATGTGTTTGGAGTTAGTTTGTTATGAATATTATTATATAAATTTAAGATAGTTAGAAATTAACAGTGACCACGATCTTCAACTCGTTGTCTTGGAGCAGCTTTAATGATACAATCAACACGCAAAATCATTTCAGCAGCCTCAGCTGCAGATACTAGTACTTGTCTCTTAACAACAAAGGACTCAGTTATTCCAATATCTCGCATACATCCTAAAGTGCCTTTTTCCATATCTAAAACAAAATGTTTAATATAATATAATACTAGAAAATTAAATATTTAAATATGATAACTTACCAAGACCCATTGTACTCTTGCCAAGGGCATGATTGGCTCTTAATTCATTGACAAGTTGTGCAGAATCTAAACCAGCATTATCGGCAATAGTGGTGGGTAAAGACTGTAGGGCACGTGCAAAAGCCTCCATGGCTACTGCTTCTTTTCCGGGTGTTTTAGCTGCTACAGCACTAACTGCATTTGCCATTAGCATTTCACTGCAACCACCACCATAAACAATGGTTGGTTCTCTCACGGTGGATGATAATACACACAAAGCATCATGCAAAGAACGGTCGGCTTCATCAATAATTTGCTCAGTCGCACCACGGATTACAATGGTGCATGCTTCACCAAGAGCTACGCCAGAGAAACGTAACAATGTGCTTTCCCCAATCATGGTTTCTTCGATAAGTTTACATGTACCCAACTTAGCTATGGCAGGAGAATCGAATGTCGATAGAATCTCACCACCAGTTACCAGGGCTAATCGTTCAATACCATCAAAATCAGCATGTTCAATAGCCATAATACCAGCATCAGCAAAAAGTTGTTCAGGATAATTGTAGATCAATTGTCTGAAATAATAAAACAATAATTTTAACTAATTTATAAATTAATCAAAATTTGATTATTTAAAACACAATTATTGACTTTAGTTTAACTTAAATTTTGGTTAACAAACAAGGTAATTATTTAACAGTATCTATTTTCAAAATTTCATAATCCATTGAATAATGCTATATTTTAGTAATTAAAGCATTCACAAAAATATCAAAACAATTTTATTTCTTTTATTTGACTTACACATAAAAATTAAAAATTAATTAATTTGTATCTAACAATTAATAAACTTTAAAAGGGTAAAAAAAAATAATATTTTATAATTTCTAATACAATATTAAACACATAGCAATCAATAACATTTTTATTTAAACAGAAAAATAAATTACCCTGTGTGCGCAACTATGAGGTCAGATACCACACACTAAAGGTAAACTAGAAAACAATAAAATATTTTAAATAGTAACAAGGTACATATTAAATTATATTTTAAAATTGAATTAATATAAACTTTTAATTATAAATATATAAATAATAAATAGTTCTTATAGCAGCGGTTTTCTAACTATTTTATTTGTGTATCCATGTTCCCAATAAAAATTTATGAAGCCTCAAAAATCAAAAATATCAGTTTTGATAATAACTCACAAAAACTTAAGTTAATTGAAAATTGTTTTTATAAAATAGTACACACATGTAAAAAATAATTTCATCAACAATAGTTAATAAGTAATGACTGAAGAAATTATTAAAACTTCGTTGATTTTAGATAAATAAATTTAATTATTGTACACATAAAACGAACAAAAAAAACCAAACTTGTATCTCTAATCTTTTTTTATGACTATGACACAGAATATGCAGGTTAATGAATAGTTTAAATGTTAATGGGTTTTCATATAATATTGAATGTAAATATAATATATGAATTTTATTAATATAGAAGATGTGCTCATGAAGCCCTTTAACTATTCTTGTAGAGTATTAAAAGTCCTAAGAGCAGTTTAAGAACCATAAATCTTATAAGCCTCATAAATCTTTTTTCCACAATTAATTTAATTTGAAAAAAAAATCATAACTAGATTTTTATAATATTATCAAACAATTTTATATTACCTGTTAATAAAAACATTACATTCGTGAGAAAGAATTTTTCCTATTTTATCTTTCATTTTTTCTTTTTCAGCTAATTCAAGTTCAGCTACTTTGGCCATAGAATCAACTTTAATACGAGATCCAAATACTTTAATTTTATCTGTATCCATAGGAGTGTTGGCAATAAGTATACGGGCATTTTCAATTCGTTTAGGTTGATGTTGGCCCGGTTTTTTGTCAAGAAGAAAACCTATTAAAATTAAAGTTAATAAATATTTTCAAGTTTTATTTAATGTCTATTAAATGTACTTACCTTCATCTAAAAATGAATCTTCCAAACATCCACCTTTTAGCTTAATAATCTGTATAGCTGATAAATTACCAGAACCTTTTAGACGCAAAATTGCATCAACAGACAATTTAGCAAAATGTTCTTTGTGTTGAGATAAAATTTTAGAACTTAAAGTTGTGCGAGCAATATTCAATAAATCTTCTCGGAATTTAGCATCATTTTTGCTATTGTCCATTGTAGAAGCCTGTAAAGCTTCATGTGCAATGGTTGTTGCTTTTCTCCATCCAGATATAATGACTTGAGGGTGAATTTTTTGATCAACTAGTTTTTCTGCTTCTCTTAACAGTTCAGCAGCTAAAAATGAATAAAACATCATTCTTCCAATTCATTTATAATAAGTAGTGTTTGATAAAAAAAAAATAATGTGAGAGGTACAAAAATGTACTATATTTATTATATTATCTTAAAGATTTATCAAATTAAATGTCTTTTAATTCAAGCAACAAAACTTTTTTTGAATTAGCTAATAATTGATGTTTTAATAACATTATAAATGTATTACAAAATTTAATTGAAATTTAATTATTATTGATGAATTATAATTTTTAAATACAATTAATATAAAAACTCAAAATAACCAATAAATATAATTATGCTTAAATAAATAGTTAACTTGATTAAAAAAAAAAAAAAAAATGATAGTATAAAAATAAATAACCTAGAATAGTTATTTAAAATAATAATAATTATTTGTAATTTTAATACATCAGACTTGGAATTTATTAATTATCAGTTAAAACACAAAATCAAATAAAAATATATTAATTATTAATTTCAGCCAATGTGATAAAAAAAATAATAGATTTGACAAGAAAGTAAGAATCTAAATATTATAAAACTCAAGTTGAAACACCATATGTCATTCATAAATTAAAGCCATAACCAATTTTTTATTTTTAAGTATTTAAATACCTAATACTAAGTTTCATCAACACAAAATATTTATCTAATTATAGGTACATTATAATGGTAAATAATTTAAATCATATTACCTAAAACAGTAACAGATGTGGTACCGTCTCCAACCTCACCATCTTGAACTTTAGACATATCAACCAATATTTTGGCAGCTGGATTATCAACTCCAATATTTTTCAAAATCGTTGCACCATCATTGGTGACTTCAACTTTAGCATCCATTCCTCCGCGACCAGCCGATATGAGTATCTTGTCCATTCCTTTTGGACCCAATGTGCTTTTGACCAAATCACCAATAGCGATGGCTCCAATAAAACTGGACAAACGAGCATTTTCACCTTTGTCTTCTTCGGCTTGATTTTTCAAAATACGAACTGGATTTAAAGAAACCTTTAATGGAAAAAAATAACCAAATAATATTACTAATTACCCTTAATAAAACGCCTACACAAGATAATTTAGATTTGGTAGGTTAAGTGAACACACGAAATAATTAATATTGTAACTTACCATTTTGGCGATCTATAGAATAATATGAATACTATACAACGAATAGAAACTATGCCGGAAAGACGGCTATTTTGATTTTAGAAAAATATTAAAAACTCAGTACTTTTTTGTTTGTTCACAAATATACAAAATCACAACGAGGTATTATAAATTGTAATAATGTATGGTCGACCGGTGGTGGGTGGTTACTGCCGTTTGGTTGGTTTAGCTTTAGTTTATCACAAAGTCCTTATCAAAGATTGTAGTTAATCATAGATACCAACCTAACATAGCAATGTAAAACACCGGGAAATTTGAAAAAAAAAACGCGCCATTTCTTAAATTAATACAGATTTGACAACTGAAGACTAGTTTGACCGATTCGATTTTAAGATCTAAATTAGAATTCTCTTCATTAAATGTTTATTAATAAGTACCATACAATCGATAAATATTTTTATCAGTTCTATATTATATGTTTTTATGGCGATCATCTTATGAAAACCGGCGACTAACCATCTGAACCATAGAGTTATTACTCCATGATCTGAGCATATATTGATCATTGGGATATACTATAAGCTTTTCTACTATCGCATCATTATAAAAATACTTTAAAGCGTAAAATAAAACTATTACGATTACCATGAAATTTTAATTGCTAGAAAAACACGTTCGTGGATAACTGATTTTGATATTGAGTTTTTTTTACGTATCAAACCAATAAACCTCACGTTTAAAAAAATTCCGACAAAAAACGAGATCCCTTATAGAGACGTATAAATTTATGTTCGTATATGTTTCTTCCAAAAAATTCGACTAAACAGTAAATCTTTACGTATATTTAGGATAACATGTACAAATGAGAAAATCAGTCACATATAGTAGTAAACTGCAAGATGATAGTTTTTGAAATAATGAGTAGTTCATAATAAAAAAACCGCCTTATATAATATAAATACATACATCTCAAACATAAATATACATTTTAAAATACTTATTTTTATTTTCATGCACCATATTATATTATATCGCGTTACATGCATACTTACACA
The DNA here is from genome assembly GCF_002803265.2 of Melanaphis sacchari. Taxonomy (NCBI): domain Eukaryota; kingdom Metazoa; phylum Arthropoda; class Insecta; order Hemiptera; family Aphididae; genus Melanaphis; species Melanaphis sacchari. Next base: position 2,879,085 of record NW_020271547.1, on the reverse strand, counting down.
GATACACAGTTTAAAGTCAAGTAATAACAGTATGTAAAATAACTTATAACAATTGTATTTACCTTAACATATTAACACTGACCTTTATATAGATGTAATGAAAATAATTAATAAATATAAGCTTATATGTCTACACGAAGTAACAATAATACTATATTTGTATTTTTTTATGTAATATATATATATATATTAAAGGTAGTAGGCAGTATGTACAATAGTTTACATTACGATTTACAAGTATCGTAAAAAATAAAAAAATAATAACAATTATCTTACACAAAATAGAATTATTGAATCATTTTTCAACAAAAATTACTTGGTGTTGTTTTTAAATAAACACTAAACAATGTAACAATGTGAATAGTTATGTACAACTCTCAATTATAATATAATGTTATGCGCTAGAAAAGGATAGATGATAAATTTTTTTCTCGTCCATACTATCGACGATCTCCTGCCGAGCACAGATGCCGCCCCTGCAGTGATTTTATACTTATAAGTTATAACCATTACAAAATGTACACTATCGACCTGACGTTATTCTTTAAACGTCGTCGGATATAAGAATCCACAATATCATATATTGTACAAGTGGAATATTCCGCCCCCATTGCCGGGATGTTTAGAGGTTGACTTCCCGGAGTTTCACGTGGTTGTCCAGCACCTCGGTGAACCATTTCCGCTTGGCCGGTTCCGTGGCGAACGTGGATACGACCTTGAGGTGCAGCCCGACCACCGATTGGTCGTCCATGAGCGCGATGATCTCGTTGCACAGCTCCGGCCTGTTCTTAAGCGCGTACAGGCTGACGTACGTGTGGCCGTGCTTGGACTCGACCTGCAGATTGGTGTCCACCCATTTCTCCACCGCGTTCGATCCGACGCTCAGCACCTGTCCCTGATATTCGGTGTACACCGGAGACAGCAGCAACGCCGTGTCCGATTCCGAACAATTGTTGAGAATGCACTTGTAGAACTTGTTGTAGAACACCGGCAGATACACCAACACCTGCGCAGGACAGACAAACACCGCACATATTCGCGCGCGGTCATTACGTTAATATTGGTATGTACATAATATTTTGGCGTAGCCAGAATTTATGAATGGAGAGGGTTTAAGGTTTAGATATATATCAGGAATGGACAGCTCAAAATTACTAAAAGGTCACTTTTTAGGGGTCGCTGTAAATTGCGTCCCGTTTTAAATTTTTTATGTAAATTGCGGCCCGGGTATATTTTATACATACGTAAATTGCGGCCCGGGTATATTTTATACATACGTAAATTGCGGCTCCGGTATATTATATACATACGTAAATTGCGGCCCCGGTATATTTTAATATATTTGCCTACTTTGTACAACACCAACGTTGAATATCATTCTTCAGAAGTTTTTGAAAACGAAATTTGAAACCATCAACTATTTTCAACGTTTTATTTTTTTTACTTTTCATAACTTCAATTGTTATTAAATTTAAAAAAAAATACAAATACTAATTTACCAAATACTGTAAATACTGTAGACCAATGTAAAAACTCGTGCGAAATATTTCGATCAAATGCACACAGCACACTGGCGGCTAGTAATATTATATAAGTGAGCATCAAGTGATCTTATCGATCAATATTAAAGATAATATAACCAGCCGACCGGAAATCGGAATATCCCGGGCCGCAATTTACGTACATTTCAAATATACCTGGGCCGCAATTTACGTATGTATAAAATATACTCGGGCCGCAATTTACACAGTATATAACTATGACCTTTTTTGCGGGACGCAATTTACCAACTCCGCTTTTTAGAAAATTAAAATCTAACAGGCCAGAACGCAGAAAGCAAATAAAAAGTCATTCAAAATATGCGTTTTAATTAGAATTACTTTGTTTTTAATGTAAAAGTACTTGTATTTTAACTTTATTACATTAACCGTAGTCTTCTTGTTTTGATCGCTGATTTACTAAATAATCAAATTAAAATCAATAGTGGGGGGGGGGGGTCAACACCAACCTTGGCTACACCCTAGGCTTGTCGCATAATACGATCAATATCAAAATCGGTCAGTAGAGCGCAGAATATACTTGAAATTTAAAAAAAAAAAGTATTAAATAGTAACATGAAACGGTTTCGTTAACGTTTAAATTATTTTTCTGCGCTGTCACCGTTAAATTCTACATGATGATTGTAGCGAATGGCCTGATGAGGTACGGAGGATCAGTCTACATCTTCCCTAAAGAATGTGCAAGGGAAACGCCGGTGACGGTTTATTCCGTCTTTACGAGGTCCTCGTCAATTGCAGACTAGTGCGATTCGGTCAAAAATTTCGTCTTTTGGGAAGATGTACACATTTACTGGAAGGCATTACGCGACCTAAGAAGAGTACCTAATGACAAGCAAAAGGCAGGGATGCTTGCCCAAAAGCTGTTCGTAAATATGCAAGACCACGCATAAAAACTGTGGTTGAAGGTGAGTCCGAGATATTTTTTTATCATCCATCCAACAATCTCGATTAAACATCAAGTGATTATCATATATTTCTAGACATGAATTCGTGAATCTCACCACAATAATTTACATACAATGAACCTTGTGAACGGAATAAACTTGCAATGACTCAGAACACTAATGGAATCATTCTTCAAAAAGAACATGAAAAAACTATACTATACAATACAAAAAGAACATAGAATTGTAGAACGTAGACTATAAAGAAAAAAATATATTTTATAGTAAATTAATTGTTTAAAAAAAAAATTTATATTTTATACTTTCTCCAGAAATTGATTTTGAGATAGTCCTCGTATTAAATATAATTAATATAGGTACAATATTATATGTATAGCACATCTATAAGTATTTGTTTCCACAACATATACCTATCACTATTATTATTAGGATGAACACAGTACACACTAATGTTATAATGCTATATACTGTTATGTATGTAAGGGAGTTCTAGTAGCTTTTAATTGAATGCTCTTCTCGATAAACTTAAATATTGAAGACATATAATATATTATTTTATAATTATTATTATTATACAAGTGATATCGAGAGCAAAAACCTACGATTTTTTACGTGATGGACAATAATTTTATTTGATATATACTTGGTGCCCAATGTCCATGTACATTGTACGTAGTATAAACTTTTTGTATTAAATTTCTATAATGAGTTTAATAGTCACGGTGTATTCCATAAATTATTATAAAAACAGTGTGATCATTACATGTATAATCGCTCATTAACATAATAACACGCGCCGTCGTGTATATATTTTTGCGTTTAATGTTATTATATGTGTTTAATTGTAATGAATTTAAAATAATTACCTGATAAATAAGTTCATTTGATTATTTGAATTCATGTAATTAGGCGATAAGCTTAATACAGAGCAAAAATATTCACACAGAGAATGGATATTGATATAAATTAATAAGTATGAGCACCTAAGAATAGTAACATTTATCATTAATGAAATTTCAATATAATGAATATTATTTTAAATTCTAGAGTGCGTATATGAACTTTTGACTTGACAATAAAATTTGATTATTTCTAAAATGGTTAACCTGCATCTGTCCAACTTTCATATACCTAGGTTAAAAAGCGTTTTTTTGGCGGTTTTTTGTTTTGTTTTTAGATTACTTGTTGTTTTTGAGGAAATCATGATAAACATCGAAATCGGGAATTACAACAAATCTAGAAATTTAACTATTTTTTAACTTTATCTGCTCAGTTGAATTATGATTTACCAAGTTATTTCACTCTAAAGTATCTTTGAAATTTAAAGACGCTCGTTGAACAATATTGATTAGGTACTCAATAATTATTTTAAAAATGTTCAATTAAAATATTAGTTTTGATGTACAAGTGTTAAATATCTGTTACATAAAATAATAATTTAACGATTTGTCAGTAAATACAATATACATTATGGTAAGTGGTTTTTTGAATTTAATTCAAAATGCAATTTATAGTTCAATATTTTATATATAATATATATTAATACCACCATTATGCATTGCCGTAAAAAAATATGTAAGTATATATTTTTATATTATTTAAGGTAGTTAATTTTAAATAATTATAGGTAATTATAGTTAACTTATTATTAGTTATACCTGAAAAACAGTATCTCCTAATGTGTATTCATCAATATAATGTGATCCATGCTCCGTAATAAAATCCGTCACCATTGATTCTATACCAATGGACATACATTTAAATTTGTCAGATATTGTTGATTTTAGTTCTGCCAATTGTGTGAAATTGTCAAATGTTTTAATTCGTTTCACTGGTCGCCTATAGGACACAATTACAAATTTTTGTCCAAATCCCATTGCTATATCAGGTACACCAAATCGTTCGGATACCATATGTCGTGATCTACTTGTTGTCAACAATTTCCATGGTTTATCGGCTAGATCAACTTGAAATCCGTCAAAATATACATCAAATAGGCAGTCCAAATCAGGACAAAATGTGATGTTTAGTAAATTTGTATGATTTTTTGTCACATTTAAGACTTCACTGAAAAAAATAATATTTATATTAATTAATATAAACATATTTTAATTGGTACTTAATAAATAAAGTAAAAGTAAACATTATGTCGGTATGCTGGTATCAATACACTACACAATATATTATGTATTCATAAAATAGTGATGTATTTACGGGGAGGGGGTTAAAGGGGATAAATCCCCCCATAGGCTGTATACACACAAATAATTTATTATAGTCATCATATTATTTAAAAAATTATTATTATTTATTTTTTTTTTTTTATCAATAATTGATTAAATTTGCAAGAATTAAAATATTATAATATATTGTACAATATTCTTATTTTCTTCAATTTTCTAATTTCTTATCTCTGATTTTAAGTCTGGTTAGTGGTTATTTAACTATAGTCCAGTCGTTCAGAGGTCTTCGAAGTTCAAATCACTGCCGGTGATGAAGTACAAATAACAATTTGAGTGAACTGCTTAATCATGTTATATTGATAATATATATAATAAACATACATTTAAAAACTAGGAGCCTTATATGTATTCAATGTGTTCACTGTTAATGACAACGAAATAACAAAATGTATATGCATATACATATATGTATTAATAGGAAAAATTATCAAAATTGATCTATGGCACACTATGAAAAATATTGACCCGTAACGGTATAACACTACATAATATATATAGCGTATCCATCCTACAAGGTATGCCGCGGTCGACGATTCATTCAACATGTTCTATACATATATATAAATCTAATTGTAGTAGATTTAGAATAATAGATATCTATAGTCTAATATGATTGTCTAAAAATGCAGTAGTATACGTACAACTGCAGCTATAACTTATACAAGTCATATTATTAAGTGTGTAGGAACAGGATTTCTCTGGGATCCTCACCCACTCATTTATACTATATAGGTATATAATAAAGCAATTTAGTCCTATATCTAGAACTTTTGATAATAGGAGGGGGTCTAAGAGTTTGTTTGTGGTTTAACGGCCGCTACACCTAGTAATGGCTTGGGATGGGCTGCATCATTGATCCATACTTAATCGAATAAATATAAATTAAATTATTTCGTATAGTTATTTATCATAATATTGAAGAGTTTAATTTCTATTATAACGACTTGTTTATACTATTTGTAATTAATAAAGTTTTATACTTGGATATTTCATTTACTAGTTTTGTCATTTTTACTGACGATATGCAACATAAATCTTATTAAGCTTTAAACTTATAATTTCGCTCTAACATTAACCTATATTACAGTATTACTTACGAGTATATTTTAAACAACATTATAAATAAGTATAAACACACAAAGACTGATTATCTTTTTATCTATATAAATAATAATGGAGTATATATTTATATTAATATGAAACTGTTAAAATTTGGTCCAGACACTAGTCTGATATATTCGTATTACCTTTAATATGTTAAAAAGGCCTCGCCTCTTTGACATCTATATAATATGTTTATTCACGAAAAATCCGGATAACATGTAATATAGTAATTTGGGATAATTTATCAAACAGTTACCTATACAAAATGTATAAATGTTAATAATAGGCTAAGAATATATATTTAATGCAATAAGATCGAAGTATTCTCATTTATATCAATGAAATAGCCAAAATACATTACCTAGCTGCTTCTAATTCAGAAGTTGATATGATTCCGAGGTACACTCATCATTTATTGTACAGCAGAGTAGTTATTTAAATACTCTCCTATTTATTAATTTATAATTACAATACTTAAATAAGGTTATCTGTATGGACTGCTGCGTAGATAAAATAATCTCTAAAGAATCGAAATTAACTAAATCGCAATTAATTTATACAAAATCAGTGGATAGTAAAAAATGTATTGTTTTATATAATTGCGTTTGATTTAATATTTATAAGTAAACAGTATTAAATAGATAATAATTATAGGCCTATACATTTATCGATCCCTATATAGTATATGCTATTTTTACTACATAAGCCATGAGGTTATACCGCAAATACTGATAATACACAGGTACATGTATGTGATTAGTTATTGGGAGAGCGCAATAAGGTCATTTATAGTTTATGTTATACGTAAAATAAGTAAATATAATGTATACGAATTTATAACGAGTTATAAATAAAATAATTATTTAACATTTTGAGGTTGGAAAACTAACATTGAACACATTTTTAATTTTTAATAAAATGAAGACAATTTTAACATTTTATTAATACTCAAATTTTAATGTACAATAATGAAAATGGAATTTTTTTTCAAATATTCTATAAATTCATATTGGGGTAATATTTATTGCGGTTGGTTAACCACACTAATAGTTTGTGGAATGTTCAATGCATTGACAAGGTTTTATAGTAGAATTATTTAAATTTTTATGACATTTAATATAATAATATCATAAAATTATATTTTTTCAATACTTTGGTAATTACACTTATGTTTATTTCATCATTTTTTTAAATTCATATTTTGTGGTTTTTATTGTTTATTATTAACGAATATTTATATATTTATGAATCCTTTTAAATCCTATCCCTGAATAATTATGGTTCCAAATTTTAATTGTATGTAGAGTTAAATATAAAAAAAATTAACAGTTTACTTAAAAAACCAAATATAATTGCTATAAGTACTTACTTGATAAAATATTCGATATTTTTCATCTTTTTTCTAATTACCTAATGATGTTTATTTTAATCGATAGTAGTTATATAGCATGTTTTATATTATTAGTATATTGGATAATATTTTTCTCTGATCATTTTTTATAGAACTAACTTCAAACAAGAGATTTTAGTTTTTGTCTATTTAGTATTTTATTATTTATGATGACGACTATTTTAAAACACAGTTTATTATTATGATACTAATAATAGTAATATACTGAAGAAAGTTTAACGCGGAAATTTATTTTCTAAAATAAAATATAAATACTTATTCTCATAGAATCAATTTATTTTAGATCAATGTAATATAATAAAAATTTAAAATTTTGAAATTCTGATTTTTGATTTATACTAAAATTTCAATTTTGCAATCAGGTATTTGATATTTTTTCTCTATTTATGGTGATTGATGTATATGTGTATCGTATATAGTCCCTAATTCTAATTTTACCACTTTCACGTAAGTGTACGTACTACGTGGTCTACCTTAACAATTTTACAGACAATTAATAATCTATAATTTGAACGATTTGTACCGAATCGTTGTAGCAATAAAGTTATTATTATCATGAATGAGAAAACGTGCGTTTATCAACACAACTTTTAATTAAGTGTAAATGTAAATGTATAATAAACTGTAAAATATAGACATAATTATAGACCTATAGATTAAACCTAACCTAAAATAGTGCTATAGTAGCCAACTAATAACTAATAAGTAATAATTGTACGAATATACCTACGTCTTATCATTGATTATAAATACTATAGTATTTATAATCAATGGTCTTATCCAGCAGTTGGTTAATATTATAATCTGTGTAATGGACGTAAGTTTTCATTAGGTTCGTTAAGTTGATAACTTAATTAATTACTAGTGTTCAACCAGATTCTAACTGAAATATTTAATTATCGGACAACAAATATTTTCTGACATTTTATACTAGGTTAAGGCACAACATACTCATCATTGCCACAATTTCTAATACTTGAAAAATAAATTACCATGAACATACATTTAAATTTTAAATACAACAATCAAGCTGAACGTAATTTGTACATCGGATGAAATGTCATTAGTTAGGTTTATTAAAGTTTAATATTCAATACAATTTTCAAAATGACGTTAATATTATATTAAAAAGCAAATGTTTTTAATTGAAAACTGAAATTATGTTTTATAATACTAAGATTTTGAACTTTGAAGTATTTAAATAGTAATTTTATTTTTATCCCTGAATAATTGATGCACATTATTATATTACGACATTAATTAATTATTACCTATTTACTTTAGTTAACGCAGGGCGCTACTTTTTTAATTCAACGTGGTAATTTAAAGTTAATTTTGTATTTAATACATTGAGATTTTATAAGATTCACAGCACGCGGTTAATCAAAGACTTTTCATCCTACAATTTTCGGCCCGTAGTTTAAACGAATAACAACAAAATTATTATTGGATTTTTGAAAAAAATTTTTTTTTTTTTATCGTCACCACAGTTATAAAATAGGCTGTAGTTGGATTTTTGAGAGTACACTCACGTAAAACGATCGGCGCCCTCGATTATGTCGTGGGTGACCATCTCCTTGGTGTTGGACACGTCGCCGTACAACACATCGCCAATGATGCCGAACCGCTGGAGCACGTCCACGCCGCGGCCGATGTCCACGTTACCGGTGGTGTCCACGCGGATGGCCGACCGGAGCGCGAGCAGCAAGACCGCGGCGACAGCCACCGCGAACATCGCAATCGTCGGATGCGTGAAGTGGGCCCCGGGGACGACGTTTGCCGTACCGTACCGATGACACGCAGGCGTCCGTCTCGGGGTCGGTCCACCGATGTGGCCGCGGTCAGCAGTCTGCAGCGGTTTCGACGGCGCCGGCCATCAACAAAAACGACGTATCGCGCGAGACCGGTCAAGCGGGGGAGCGCGCGTACGGTTGGCACTAAGCGGCGATTCCGTACTTACGTACACGCGTACTGCAGCGCCGCACACATCGCTCGTACATGCAACAAAATAAAATATAATATTATAATATTATTATAATATTATTTTATCGTCGGCGCGCGCGCTATGGAGCGAAAACCGAATGAGAGATATAACGTTAGACTTGGTCTGTAGACGGCCGACGGGAATTTATAATAATAATAATAATTATTATTATTATTATTATTAATATTTTTGTGTTCTATCGTCGCGTGCGTGCGCGCCGGAACGTTTGAGTCACCACCGCTCGCACCTTATCGTCGGAGATGTATTATTATTCGTTAGACAATCAAAACATAGCGCGCTACAACATCGCATCGCGCGCGTCCGTTCGTTCGTTTTAGCCACATCGCGGCCGCGCGTACTACTGAGATATTATAACAATAATTATTATTTTATCGCGAGATAAACCCACCGCTTCCGATATCATACCTTGGTAGCTATGTCAGATTAATATTATTATTGTTATAACCATTATAGCATGTGCGCGCGATCCTTAAACCGTGCCGGGAGCGTGTGCCGCGTAACGTCTTCGATGATTTTTTTTATTTTATTTTCGTTGCAGTTCGAGAGATTTGGTAAAAAACAATTGATCCTAATTGATTTATATTGGGGGAGGGGGAGAGGGGTTTGCAGAACCGTTACTCAATGACCAATATTATGATGACTAATATCATCGAATATTCAAAACGATATCGATATATTTCAATTTCATGTGTCGGTACCTAAGTGGCCGCATGAATGGAGAGCTCTAGTATTAGCCCCCTTACGGATGTTGATGGTGGTATAGTGTTGTCTTAGCAGCTCTTGTCCTCTCAACGAGGCTGTAGACAGAACGCTAAATGGCCTGATTTTAATAACGTACGACTCTTGAGAATATTCGATATTCGTTTGACATTTATTTTGAACGTGATATATCATATTATACGTGTACTATTGTTATAAAGCGTCAAAGTCGAAAAATCTATGAAAACTTCTCGTCATTACACTCGTTTACAGATTTATTATAGATATTATAACTATTTATGTCTATATTATATATAATGTGGTTTATTATCGGTTCTGTTCATAACCGTATAAATCGTTATACCTAGTTTTTGAACACTCATAATATTGTGTAATGAATTATTGTCCGGCTTTTGATAGTTAAATTAAATAGAACATTATTTAGCTATACTATACTATATAATTTATTTTACGATAAAGTTGCACACAAGTCTTGCACATAGGTGTATCAGTCAATGACCAATGAATTTATGATTATATACATCTATCATCGATGACGTTGTTCCGTTTATAGATATATACAACAGGAGTGGTTTTTTTTTATAGGAATTTCATGTTAGCACTCGAGGTTGCTGGTTTATTGTTCATGAATTTGACCTTTGTGTACATACCTACTTCGTATATATGTATAATAAACTGACAACGGCGATCACTCATGTAATCGAAATAATTGCGCTATAGATAATGTGAGTGTATTATGTACCTAAACTACCTATAGTAGTATAGTGCATACATAATGCATGTATACGTTATATATTACATGCATATAAATGTATTACAAACGTTTTTCACATAAACAAATCATCGTGGTTTGTACCTATTATCATGCGATAATTTGCAATTGCCTATAGTATTGTTAGTTGTTACGTGTAAATAAGTGGCAGTAATGCGGTATACACTATATTATTCACACCTTAAATTTCCTAAAACCATCTATCTAACTCGAAATCAATTATAAGTATGAACCAATTAAATAGATTATAGCCTATAATTACTGTTATGTATAATATAAAATGATGTATATTATGTAGTGTATACAACATAAGCTCAAGACTTGATTTAGGATTGTATGGGTCACAAGGCCATGGATTTTAAGTTTTAAACTGTTTATCTTTAAAAATTAATAAATGCCACTATACAAGTTAACTATTCATAATTGTTTCATTTGATTAAAACGTACTGGATTTTTAGTAAAAATCAAAACTATTAAAATTAATTATATTTATTAGTTAATTTTTTCTGCTGAAAAAATATCGAAGTTAAAAATTGAAACATTTTTCTATTATGAAAAGTCTTCAAATAAAAAAGAAAAAAAATCATGTAAATTTAATCCATTTTCACTCCGCTTAGAATCTAAAACAAAATAATAGTTCTAAATTAGATATTATTATACTTAATGAATAAGGATGGTAATTTCCCAGGAGCTAGAACAGTCAATTTTCAAGTTGTGACATAAAGTGTATACTAATGAATGTTGACTTAATATGAGTACCTATAAAATACCTTACTAATTTAGTATACCTACTATATTATACATAGAACAAGTATGTGTTAGGTATTATTTTCACATACATATATTATTATTATTATTATTTTTTTTTTTTTTGAGGGTATTGACCGAACGTACAAAAATATAATACGGAAAAATTATACCTATGTGTTAACTAAAATCCTTAACACGTACACTCACAATTATTTAGTATGTTTTAACAATATGTATTTTTCTCAATAGGTGCCAGCTACGTTTAATGTTCATTACATTTTTATGTATATATATTACATGTTGTCATATATGTATAATATATATATATATTTATAATTATTTTTAATACCGTTAGTTGCGTAATTTATACAATATACTAAATTTGTCCATATTAAACCTTCGAAATGGTTATGTATTTACCATCCGGGAAGGCAGAATTAATTATACTGTATAGGTATAAATTTATAAATAATATTCAGTATACCGAGTGGTAGCAGTATACCAATTAACAATAGTATAATAACTAATAATTTAACTACGAGGCAGCTATATATTTAAAAAAAAATAAGGTTGAAAAATGAATATTTTAATGACCTCTAAAACAAACTCATGACTTGTTTCAAGTGTTAAATAAAAAAAAATTTTCGAAAATTTTTTACCGTTTATAGTTTCGTTAAAGAGCTAAACAAATTAGTAATATACAGATGATATTCTTACCCATTGATCAACAGTGATAAAAACTAAAAGCAATTTTACAATTATTTATTAATGCTATAATTAATTGTTATGCGAGTATCATGTAATATATAACAAATTATATTTACTTCGTTAATGGGCGATGAAATTAATCGTATTTAATTGTAGATACGCACGCTGATAAAAATATAATTATACTATTATACTAAAGTAAATACTGTAAAATAGTAAATTATTATTATTTGCTAATAGCAAAGGTGGATTAAATACATACAAATGCAGAATGACTTGGCAAAATAACATTTTTTGCAGATATTACAAGTAAACTGATGAATAATAAAGCTAAAAAGTTTATATTTTACAAATTTTTGAAAAACTAATTTTTAAATTCAATAAAAATTTGATTTATTGCTAACTAAAGTTTATTAAAATTTAAAATTATTTTAAGATTACTTTAATTTTAGCACTGTTTTATTACACATTTAAAATGCATACTATGATCAGTCTGAATTATTGTATTTATAATAGTTAAAACACTGTTAACATTGTTATTGTTTAAATAATTAATTTATCAATATACGTATATTAATTAATTATTATTATGTCATATATAACTTATTTGTTTTATTCTTGATAGTATAATGTACAAAATTAAGTTTTAATATGAAAAGTTAAACTTCATTAAAAAACTTTTTTTAATAACGACCATAATAAGTTTTATACATTTTTTTTACCTAAATAAGTGTGTTTAATTTAATTGTAGTAAATATCCTAGTAAATTAGTGTAATTGTAATATTATCACACAATTTAAAACTAAAATATATTTGAAATTTTATAGAAATACCTATCCGCAAAATATAATTCAATTCGTTTATTTCATCAATTGATTTTAATGTTTATTGACATTTTTATTTCCATGACAACTACAACTAAACATATAGCTAAACAAAATCATAACAGGTAGGTAAAATTACGTTGCTCTTGTCTGATAGTATAAAATGATCGTTTGGATTGGTAAAAACAAATGGTGACTTAATGTTTTAAAAATGTTTATACGTATATTATTAGTTTTCACAATTTCTGCAATTATATTAAGTAAGTTAATTATATATATGAAGAACAAAAGTAAACGGTTGATAATTATATATAATTATTTTAATTCAACATAATTTTGAAAAATTGTTTTTATTTAAATGCAATTTTTATTTCTTAAAAGTTAAATGTATATTAATAATAATTGTAACTTAAAATTATTTTTATAATAACAATAATTTATATTATAACATTTACTTTTAGTCAATCCTATAACAGCCATTGATGAAATATACATATCACCCTTCATCTATGACGTACAAAATAATACTGATATAGTAATTGAAATAAAGGGATTGGCATCAACAATGGATATGATAAAATCTACTGTATGTGATGTAATTGATCTGGATTCTCAAATCGTTATGGTAATACAATTTATTTTGTAGAATTACACAAAAAATTTAAATAAATAAATCTTTATTTATTATTTATTATAATAAAAACTAAAATAATGTTGTATGAGCTTCCTAAATTTCAAATCCCAAATTACAGTTAACAATCAAATAGAAAAATATTATCAGTAAACCAAGTCATATACCATCAGAATTTATTTAGGATCTACTGAAAAACAAAATTCGTAATGCTCAATTTTTCTGAATATTAATCAAGCTTGTAAACAATCTATTGTAAAAGTGGTATTATAAATAATTTTCGGAAAATAAGTAAATTATAAGCTACAAATTTTTAAAATTTTATTATACATTTGTATTTTTGCACTGCACATTAAAATAGGGACTCCAAATTTTAAAAAAACCAACTGAAAAATATTGTAATTAAACATTAATCTCATATGTTTCAAACGTTGATAATTAATACTAATAATTAGGAAACTCTTACTTTGTAGTATTATCTGTTAATTAACAAACTATAAGTAAAATAATAAAGTGTACTTATTTAAATTTCAAAAATATGAAATTTACTTTAAATTAAGTTTGAAGACTTAAAACATTAAAATGTATCATTATTTCTGTTATTATAGAAAACTGATTTAGATCTAAGTAACACATTTACGATATTGGCACGGTTCGAAATCCCAACAGCCTTAGGTGCTTTTAAGATGCAATGTTCAAAGTTCGGTTCTCTTATGAAGTTTTATGGTAATTTTGTACTTGTTAATAGTCTACATTTGAAAATCGAAAACGTTGAACCAAATACAATAAAACTAGGAGAAAGTGTTTCAGTAAGTTTATACGAGTACAATGCATATTCAGTCTCTCGTGAAAATTATAGATACTAATAGGTACTCTGTACACTATAGATAATAATAAATCATTTTTTTTTGTATATATAAATTACGTATCAAGTTCAAACTGGAAATATTTAATTTGAACGAACCTGTTCCTTTATTATGTCATTTAACTGACGGAGAAGATTATATAATTTTACCAACTAACTCGATCACTGGAAATAAACTATCTACATGGATTACATGTCCTGAATATAAACTTAATAGAGCCACTGAATACCGAATAACAGTAGTATATTCAACAAATGCAATTGATGCAATGTTAAGGTATGATAACAATTTTTTATAAAATTAATTTTACAATTGTATATTTACTAAAAAATATTTTTTCATAATTATAATTACAGTGCATTTGTAAAGATTATTAAATAACATTCACTAAAATACGTAAAAAAAAATACTTATGGAAATAAATGATATAGTTATGTTATACATATTCTATATATATATAATATCTTTGTATTTTTCTATAAGATATATTATTCTCTAGTATGAACAATTTCAAAGTAGTGGCGGTTCAAGCCGATCGTCCAAAAGTGATGAAATCTGGATTCACTAAAGATTTGAGAACTATTTGGTTTCAATTTGATCAAAATGTAGAGGGATCAGAATCGTGTGATGCCATTTTTACGTCAACTACATTAAATCAATTTGGCCACGGTATAAATAATATAAAATTGATAATAATTGAATGTTTATAAATGTTAAATAATATTATTTTAATCTGTACAGACGCTATTTGTTGGTTTTCTTCTGATCATTTAACGGTACTCCTAGGAAATGTAAAAACTATTAAAGAAAATAAACTTCATGTTCAATTTTCTTCAAACAATAATATAAGGAGTTACAAATCGTTTCCGAATTTGAGTTCAACAATGTTAAATATTGAAATAATTGTACCAATAATTCCTTCTGAGGTGATTGATTCTTTTTTTTTCTCAAAATCAATTGTTTATTAAGCTGGTCAATATATAACATTTTACACTTATATGCATAATCTTGGTTAGATACATATTAATTTGATCATTGGTATGCTTAAAAGTAAATATGCATTGTAACATATTATTTATAACTTAATTAAGATTTGAGCTATAAACAATAATGTGATACATAGTTTTTTTTATAAAATCTATGTATTGCAACTTGTAAGTTGACAAGTTATGCTTTAATACTTAGATATTTTTAGAGCAGATAACTTAAAAAATACAATTAATTAAAATGATGTTACAACCACATACTATAAATAAAAGTTTTTTATTTTTTACATATATCAATTTTCCTAAATTTATTATAAAAATCAAATATTGTGTTAAAAATAATTAAATGTATGTACGTTGAAATTTTAATTGGTCTAAGGTAATTTATTATTATACATTAGTACATGTCATACATGGTATTAACTATTAAGGTATCTATATTACTATACATAGTAGTAACATTATTATTTATATCCCGAAACAAATATAATATTATTATTTATTAAATAAATGTTTTTATCATTCTTATTAACTTGAAAAAAAAATCGTTTTATTATACACATTCACATAATAGTTAGTGATTTCAAAGTTAAATGATAATAATTAGGAGAAAATATTTTGTTAGGTTACATTGCCGGTATATTGGATGAATGGGCCTCGACAATTTTGTAATGTTGACGATGGAGACATTCTCGGAACACAATCTTCTGACCAATCTATATATGATTGCACTGGTTCTCAAGTCATAAGTGTTTCTACCTTTGGTTCACCTATGCTCAGATTTAGTCCAATATTAAGCTTTAATGACCTCTCAGACTCTGCACAAATGTCAATAGACGAATCTTCACATCGATCTTCTTTGGTGAGGAATAGTGTAAGAAGTCTTGTAATAATGATAAATCGTCAAAACTTCACAAGCAGCATTTGTTTGAACAGTGCTTTGGTAATTAAAAAATAACCTAATATTTAAATATTTCATTGAATCGAAATTAATTAATTTCATTAATCATAATTACCTTTTAATAGATGTTGCCGTACGTAGAATATACTTTAGAATTATCAGGAACAAATATTTTAAACCAATCAGGCTTGAAAAGTCAATTCAAATTCAAATTAATTGAAACCCATGGTATTAAATCCCAACCAAAATTGCAAATAATGGCACGTCCTATCGTTTCAATTGGATCTGAAGCTATATTTGAAACAGTGTTATATCCTATTTGTGGAGAACCAATCGAGGATGATTATAATAATTTACAAGTAATATTTATTTTAATGAATTTCTTATTAAATATAAGCATATAATATATTAAAACATATCAAATGAAAAAAAAATGGGGAACTTGCTTCTCCTGTATAATAGGTTTTGATTGTACCTATAATGAAGTGCCTAAGTACCTATTCATTGCTCAAATGTTTATATAACAATTGAACTTAATGATAGACCATTACAAACGAATCTAAGCAAATGAGGTGGATTAATTAGCATTTATTTCTTAGAATAGTTACTTATGTTATAATTAGTATTTTATTATTTTAAAGAGTTGAAAAAATATTTACCGAAAGTTTCAGATTTATAAACTATAATTTATAAATCCATAGCGATATGTACCGTAGAATGAGGCGATTAAAAGTTCATGGTATAATAAATAGCTTAAAATAAGTTTAATTTCATTAAATGTATATAAAATAATAAAGTATATAATATTTGTAATAAAATTGCAAGTCCATAATCAATATTTATTTTTAAATTAAAACCTGAGTGTTGTAATCATTTTATCGAATTAATAAGTATATATTTTGATGAAATATTATATACTACGTTTTTATAATAATTGTATACTTGTATATCTAGTTAAAATTATTTTTTAGCATTACCTAGCATTGTAAATTTTTTTTCAAATCAAACTATCCGTTCTAAAATTGTTTTTGTGAAACAACATATTACACTGCATTCCTAGACCCCAGTGTTCATTATTGTGACTTATATACAAACTATTCATAATAAAGTACTGTTATTATTTTTGCTTTACGGCACGTAAATGATAACTGCAGATTCCTTATTAATTATTATTGTTTGAGATAATAAGTTCCTCAGCGATATGATTATTTTATCTTTTAATTGAGCTATTAAATTTATTTATTTAAATGGATAACTGAATTTTATCAATTTAAATAAAATACTGTGTGACATTAGTTTTATTATGTTTGTATATCTACATAACTTCATAAAGTATTCATTTTATAACGAATATCGCACGAGTGATAAATTAATATAGATTCACTGGATTTAAAAAATATAAATATTTATAAATTTAATTTTGTCGAGTTATTTATCAAACTAAAGACTAATATAACTTTTTTTTTATTTAAGTTTTTTGTATTTATCAATATGTATTTCGTAATTTTATTAATAAATACTCATTTTTTTAATTTTAACTTTTGTAGCTTACAAATAATTGTATTGATGAATTATATTTTTGATTGTAGTATAGTTGGTATTTTATAACCGAAAACAGTAAATACAATATCATCGGAGTGAATGGCCCAGTATTGATATTAGATACAAAAGAATTAATTCGAGGCAAAACTTATACAATCGGTTGTGAATTGCATAATGATATCATTTTTCCGGGGAAAAAAACTACAGCAATAGCAAAGGTAAATCTGTGCGATCAAAATATAAGTTTTTTATTTTTCATACATCTACACATTCTACAACCATATCTAAACTTATTCTCTACACTTTAGTTTTAATTCTTACGCGTATTTTTTTCTTTTTCGTCAATTTATGTATATTACAACTTTTTATACATTAATAAACAGTTAACAATAAATATCATAGATAATAGTATATAAAAATAATGACATGAAACCATTCAATTACAAAACCTTAACATTTAAAGTATTAAAGTTAAAACATTTATTTTTTTTTTTTTTTTATTTTAAAAATTCTCAGTAGCTAGTTTCTTTTTTAACAACGTGGAATATTTTGTGGCAATGTGAAAGAGGACATGAATTACATCACATATGAAAGGTTACTACGATTGATTAATTTAGAATTAAATCCTTCTTAGTGGCTTCTAGCAATTTAAATTATTGTTTATAATTTTACGTCGCCATAAAGTCATGGAGAGCTGTGTTTGTTATGTAATATGATGCCACCTGTTATAAGTCTTAAATTGATTAATTAAAAGGATTATATAGGGTGCATATATGCAGGTTTGCGGGGCCCAAATTTTAATGCCATATGGCAACATTGTTTAAATGATTTATTTGTGTATAAGAAATGTATGATTAAAACTCATGTTAGCTTTTACTGTTTTTAATATAAGTTGGAGTAAATCAAGCCTAGAATTGAGACATTACTTGTTTTCGTGTGGTTTAATCATACTAACCATTTGTTCAGAGTTATGCCTAGATATTTAATTGATATAAATTGGGCATTTCTTATATTTAGGAAAATGTTCACCTAGTCAGATTTTTCGTCATTAATTTTAAATTTATAGTTTTTTGACCAAAACTCAATTTTATTTAAACGTGATTGAAAATTAAGTGACACGATATCTGATTTAAGTTATTTGAAGCAAGTATTGCTGTTTCGTTAGCGCACATGGTCAGAAAATTTACGTGTATTTACTATTTCAGTTATACAAAGTAAATAATTCAATTATCACTCATGGATTATCCTTTCATTAGTTAATTCAAGTAAAAAATAAATGATCACTTTATATATAAATTTAAAAATTGCATTGTTTTTATTTTATTTATATAGGTATATTCTTATATTATATATCAAGACAAAACATAATATTATTTATGTGATAATAGTACAATTTTCGTATTTACATTAACGTTAATCATTAAAATATCAAACGCAAGAGAGACAATATTCGCATTGTTACATCTAATTAATTCAGTTTACCTCAAGAAAAAATATATTAACAATCAATGTTTAATAATAATAATAACGATCGTATAGTAAATCAACAATAAAAATATATAAATATTAACACAAGAAAAAACTTGAAAGAATATTGATAAAATATTGTGCAGAATATTTACGTATATATTAAAATGTATTTTGCTTTAAGTCAAGTATGTCTCTATATCATAGATTTTAAATAATTGAAATAATAATGTAATTGGTTAATTATTATTTATATTTTATGTATAGTTGTATTATATGGGTCATCAATTGCATACTATTAAAATTTATCAGTTTCATTATTTTAACTTAATAGCAATATTGTCTATAATATACTGAGTGATAAATTATTGTTTTGATATAGACTTAGTTATTCGCAGTTAAGTCGAACTCTATTCGAGGGAGGATTTGCGATTTGTAGAGTAAAGATAAGCTCAGCTTACAAGTACCCGAAATTCGAATATTTTCATCGTGTATAAATTAACAGTTTTAAATTTTTAATCGAATGCCTGGAGAAATTAGTTATGAAAATCGATAAAAAACCGACGTTGTCTATGTAAAAACTCCTTTTAAACATCGTTAATGGAAACTAGAAACAAAAATTATGGAATGCAATTTTAACGATAAATTATAAATATAACTTATTTATTGACTTTATACACAGATCTGTAAATATATTTAAATTAATTTTCATTCGTTATTTATAAAACATAATTTATTCGTATAGGTACTTGTCTTTTAAAATAAATAAAATTTTAAACATAATTTAAAGCAATATTTACCTATAAAATATAAATACATTATTTATGATATAGGACGAAATTGATTTTGGAATTGAATCGCTTAACACTAAAACAATTATTGTGCCACAGCAAATTGTGGTTGGATTTGGCCGATCTATTCACTTAAAAATAAAACATCAAAATTTTGTCGCAATGGGAAATGTGCAAGTATGTTAAAAGTTGTTATTTAAAATTAAATCTTTCAACGCAGACTTTACAAAGAAATATAAATGTATATTATAAAATAAATTCAGTTTTTCTTTGATATTTCAATAAAACATTTCATACAGCTTTATATTTATGTCAGTATGCATTAAATAGTAATAATTATACTACCACAGCATTTGTTTGTTATAGTATAAATGGCTTTGTAAAACAACTAATGGTGATGATTGTTTAATTGTTGGAAATTATCCTACATTAAAAGAAGCTATGGATGAAAAATCATCATCAACATCTTCAGAATTAATAATCCGTGAATTAACATTGCAGCCAGGAAGGTAAAGTATTTACTCGTAATCAGTAGCCTTATAAAGAAGTTCTGAAATGTTAGTTATTATATATTTTCAAATTTTAAATCATGTGAAAAATATTAAAAAATATTAAAAATATGAAAACGGAGCCTTATAATTTACTGAGAAATAATAATAATATATTTTTATTTTAAAATTCATTATCAAATCCACTGCATGTAATTTTAAATTGCCACAATTTAAAAGCACATACTTCCATGGTGGCTGTATAATTCTATATAATATTAGCAGTGCCACCTCGGTAGTGGTATATTATGTACAACTCCATTTTGTCAATCTTTCCACAATATGTATGAGCCCTTTTTGTTGTTGTAATATTATGTCTTTTTTTTGTTTTTAATTTTAATTATATAAAATTATTATTTAGGTATTACTTTGTGGTTCAAATATCATTAAATGGTATTCCGATTGACTCTGCTGTATCCGTGGTTGTGGTTTCTTTTGAATCTGGTCCACATATAATGTTTTATTGGCCAGATGGAAATTTCAACCCGAGTATACCTACATTACCCGGGAGTAGTGTTATAATAGCTGCAACTGTCTCCTTTTTAACTTCCAGTTGCTTAACTACTTGGACTACTTCATCAGATTCTGGATACAGTTACTTAACGTCAAAACATATGGTAAATACAAAATATCTAACAACAAAACACAGTTTTTTATTATTATTTTATGTACATATTTATACAGTATATATATGTATAAAATTGCTCATTACAAGTATTGAATTTTATATAGGTACATCATTTTTTAGTTGATATATAGACACAGATCACGTTAATTATCAATTGAATAATTCTTAACAATTAATAGTTTGTATATATATTATGTGTATAGGGTGGAAAAAATAAAGTCGTTAGAGAGTTTATGCTTGCTCAAAATGAAACATTTTCTCGTGATATTCGCATTGCAGTAACATTACCAAATAAAATTAACCAAAATACAGATTTTTTACTGAAATTAAATGTCCATTGTGCTTCTTTGAAACATTCAATATTTGGAGTTGTACCGATTTCAATAGTTGCTCCACCACGAACATCCAAATTAGAAGTATGTGTTTTAATTAATATATAGTAATTTCATTAGACTAATAAATTACATGAGGTATACATTAAATTCGTATATTACCTACATAAATCCATATTGTTAATTATTAGGTAACACCGAAAGAAGGAATTGGTATTTTAACTAAGTTCAAATTTTCTACTGATGCAGCATATGACAAAAAATCAAGTCACCCAATCCGATATAGTTTTGGATTTTATATACCAGCGTTAACAACCGTTCCAATATATTTTTACACGTCAACTTTCAGGTTACAAACAGAAACAATTCTTCCATCAGGTCAGTAAAACATTATTGTGTGTTTAGACCATAGAAATGGCGTATTTACTGCTCCTTCGCTAAACGCACACTACGCGACACACACACACACACACACATACATACACACACATTGTACAGACTTCTGAACGGAGCAATGAATGTATTTATTTTACAACAATATGTTTTTTTATTTATATATCTATTTGTTCATGTATATGTGTGCGTGTATTACGTGTATATAATCATCTTTTTAACCATAAAAAATGCTTGGATTTTCATTTTTGAGCGTGATTTCTGGTACTTAAAAGTTAAAATGTTCGTAATAATTAATAAAAATACTTAAAACTATAAAAAAAAATTACAGAAAAACAAGTTCATTTTTGCAACATTAACTTATGACAATGTTAGTAGTTATTTTTGAGACTTTATGTACAACTTTCAAAATACTTTGTTTCTCTTTGGAATATTTGTATATATTTGAAATTATTTAATTTCTTATTTTTCTTTCAATTTATATCAATACAATTTTTTTCTAAGTTAAAAATAGTTTCAAAATTGAATACAATAATAAGTTCTTCAAAAGGGTTTTAATTATTTTTTACTAGAATTAAAAAAAAAAATCCATAAAGCCCAAATTAATATTTCATGAATATCAATTTTCAAATTTTGTTACGGTTTATAAAAATCCCAAAAATGAGCAAATTGTTTTTTAATTAAAAACCATAAAATTTTTAATTTTAATACCAACAGCTTGAAAATACGTAATAATTTAAATTAATAAATATTTTGTTTTTCTAATATGAAAATTTTTTTGAGCACCAATCACAAAAACTACTTATTTGACATAAAATCAACGTCATGTTTTAAAAAAAATTATAGCCTATATAACTGAACCTCACTTAAATGTAAGATAATAAATAAAAAGAGAGAAGCAAAATTTCTCTTAAAACTTGACGCATCAAAGTGTATCGTATATACACCATTGGTTCACATAGGCAAATACGTATTTATATAAGTTTTTATTATATATCAAGACAATTGATTCAAATTCTTATTTTAATACAGTTAATTTAGATACATCAAGGATTAAAACTATTTTAAAAGTATGCAATATTTATGAAAGTTGTAGTACGATTGAAGGTCCAGAAATATTTGTCCATCATCCAACACAAGTTTCAGATGAAGATATAACGTAAGATTTTTTATAATAATATATTTAATAGTTTAATTATTTAAGTTATTCCATTTAATTATACCCTGGGTTCGTATATTGTTGTAGTGTACTAATATCAAAGAATAGTCACTCCAACTTTGACACGACCATTTCTTGTTATTTTTTTTCATAACAAATTTTCTAATTAAATACAAAGTATAAATATTTTCTACTTATAAAAATAAAAGTACATATTTGTATTTTTTATAAAATAAAATTATATTGTAAAAACGCAATCGTTTTTGATTTGTAACGACACTATACTGAAGCTGAAAAATAATGTATATTTATATTTTCTTATAGATACTTTGAACAAAAATACAGACGTATGTTAGTGAAACAAATGCTAACTGAATCGGAAGCTTATATGTTTATTTATATGATGACATTAAAAACTTTTAAAGTTGAAGTATATGAAAAAACTTCTAATGAACTATTTAATCTTATTTCAATGTATATTAATAATGATATTATAGAAAGGTATTAAATTTACAGCTTTAGAATTCTTATAATTATGTAGTTAGATATAATACTATTGTTAATTATTATGAATTTTATAGTGTATCCTACAGTATAGAATACATTCCATTTGGACTGGCACTTCTAGATACAATATCTCGTACTTTTTTTGTATTTCCAAAGTTTAATAATATAATTGTCTCTCAATCGTTAGTGTCATTGCGAGATCGAATATACGCAAAATTAATAGGTATACATAATTTTGATAAATTATAAGTGAATAGAAAGTATAAAAAATGTATTGTTATATTTTTATAGCTTACGATAATGAACCAATGTCAAGTACCGTAAATAACATGAGATACGTCTTAAACAATGTAAATTCTGATATGCATAATATTTACTCACACACAGAGATAAACACTGAAGTGGTACGTTTATTTCTATGTATAATAGAAAATAATAATAAATTCCAACTGAAATCTGTACAACATATCAATTTTTAGGTGAAATTGTTTTTACATGTCTCAGAAATCGTAATTTTAAACAAGGATGACGGACCTGACGGATTAAATGAAAAAAAAAAATTACTTGATAGTGTTGAAAATTATGCTAAACACGTTTGTTTGACAATGAATGAAGAACAGGAAATATATGTAGGTTAGTTAAAGGAGAAATAAATTTTTAAAATGTTATTAAAAATACGTTATTAAAATGGTACATAATATGCATTTTTATTTTAAATTGTTTTAGGATCATTAGTTGGGAGTTTCAGCGTACGACAAATAAATAGTGTCAGTTTAATAGAACCATACATTGAGTTACCTACTTGTAATTCGGATTTCCACAAAAAATGCATCAAACAAAGATCTAAGGTAATTATTTTCTGTTATATTTTAGAAATCATAATTTTTGAACAAAATGTACACGTTTGGAAAATATTTTTTCATTTGTGGATGATTTTATAATGGATCAAATTTAATTATTAAGTCATTCAAAACATTTGTCAACAAATAATTATTTTTAGGACTGAAAATTTGATATTCTAAACAAATATGAAAGTTTTCTATCCATAAAGTGCAATTTTTTCTTGGATAACCAACAACGAAAGAGAATCTGTGTGAACAATACTAATTTTCCACTGCCATAATTAATTATAGTTTACAATCCAATGCATAATTCTTAAAATAGTACATAATAACTTATATACGAATAATAATCATAAAAATAAATAAAAATTTTAAAAATTCAAACTTCAAATTAAAATTTAATGTATGCATTTAAAAAGATTTGAAAAATCAACTTGTACCACCGTTGCCACTTAAAAAAAAGGATGTGCATCAAAATCTCAGTTCTAATTGTTATTTTACTCAGTTATTCTCTGGTAGTAAATATTTCATTTCTAATTAGCTACCAATATATTCTACTATAAATATTATGATAAATTATATTTCATATTAAATTTGTATAAGTAATACAGTTTCAAAATAATTATTGATTAAATAAGTTTTAGAAATAACTTTCAATATTTATAGTACCTATAATCTATATGTATGTGTTTATTTTTTTTTTATACTAAAAATAAAATTCATAAGTAATGTAATATAATTTTATGTAAACTTGGTATTCGTAATGATAATTCTTTTTTTTTCAGAATATTTTTAATATTTTATACTTACTGTAATAATGTGATAATAATTCAAATATGTTTTGATTACAATTTAGGTTATGATCAACAAGAACCTTTTTTTATCGCATAGAACTGAGTTTCCATTATGTTTTATGGCTTTTCACTTCTATGACGATTTTTTCACCCAAGTGTATGGTAATAAAGGACAAATTCTGAAGAGGTAATAATAGTTAATTAAAAATTAAAAATATAAAACTATATATTATTATATTTACTGTTATATCAATATATCATAGACTCGCAGAGTTGATAGATTTTCCGAATTATACAATTCTTTTTTGGATAATCCTTGGAAACTGTGACAATTGGATTTTAAATTACAAATATGTTCAATTTTCATAACATAATTTTAAATTTTAAGTTATTTATAACCAATACAGTGAAATTATTTATAACTATAAGTAGGTTTGATATTGTTATGAATAGTATTAATCATGATTTGCTGTTGTACTGGTTAAGACTTAAGTCGGTTAAGAGATTCATACAAGATGTTAGAAATATTGGTCTCATATCATAACCCGGAAGTACTGGGGTGCAAAATGCAATTAAAATATATTTTACTTAAAGGTGAATATCCTCTACTAACGCAGGTAGGGATGTTTTTACAAGGACCGTGAGGTATTGAAAATGATTGTCATAATGCTGTGTGTTTAAAGCCTGTAGATAAAAAATTGAAATTATCCTTATCAAACTAGATTATAAATAATTTATTCATCACATATAACTTATAAAAACTAATTAACTCTATGATTGTTGATGACTGTCGATTACACAATTTTAAAATAATATAATTTTAAGTTATTTATGCATTTTTATTTAGACATAGCGGATTATATGGATTTTATATTATGAAGATAAATAATAAAAGAAAATCCAATTATGAAAGTGTAATATCAAATCCATCAAATTTATTGAATATTATTGAAATTCCATTACAATCTACAACTGATACCCAACTAGAAGTACGTATTGCACAATAATTTAACAACTTACTAAATTTACCTACCTAATTAATTACTTGAAAATTCTTAATTTTTAGTGTAGATATTGGAATGGTTTATTAGGTTGGACTAATGAAGGATGTAAGTTTCTTGGCGTTGTCACAAAATCATCTAATCAATATGTTACGTGTGAATGTCCGGCATTTAAATATTACGGGTAAGTTGTGCTATGAAAAATAAACCAATAAATATTAGTATAACTTTTATACAAAATAATATATATTATCTATTATGTATCACAGTATCATATTTTTTCAGAATATTTTCTGTAGATGTTACAAATGTTTTATTAGATAATTCTGTATTAGATTCTACACATAATACAATCGTTTATGTTAATAAAAACAAGAATCAGTTTTTCAATAATTCTTCGATTACTCAAAGATCTCTTTCAGATATATGTGTTGCTTTCAAGTAAGAAATTTTATACTTAAGAATACTACCTAAAATAGTTTTTAAATTTCAAAAAATTATAAATATCAGATTTTCTCGAACTACATTTATTTTGTTAATGATGATGTAACTCATACATAGTGAATAATGTCTTACAATATAATAATATTGTATGATATTTTGTCATAAATAAAATCTATTGAGTAAAATACTAAGTATTCATAAAAGTAGAAGGTAGAATAATTGTTTTTTTTTTTTTTAAAAAAAAAGATCTAATGATCGAGTAAGTATTTGTGTGTTATTAACTCAATTCTATTGTTTTAAGTTTCTAATTAAACAATTAGGTACGTTTTGTATAAATTAGGTATTTTAAATATATCCTAAAAAAAAAGTAACTGAATGTTTATACTCACGTTCACAGAATAAATGGAGATCCTGCTGATTTGCATGATCAAAATCTTAGGGACTTAGAAAATTCTCTAAGTCGACAATTAACGGAAAAAATTATATCGCTGTCTTTAGTTTTGAAAGAATTAAAGTTGATTTTGAGTAAGTTATTTTAATTATTATCAATAATTTAAAGTGTATGAATTATTGCATTACTTATAAAATTATTATACATAATTCAAGATATACATTGATTACTTATTTCATTTAATCTCTAAGTCATCGATCATAATAATTTTAACAAGGTAAATCTTGGAAACACTATAATTATTATGAATACATTTATATTCAAATATTTTACATTTTCACATAAAACTATTAATTATATAACACTAATTTAATGGCTTGGGTATTTTTAAATTGTCATCGGTTTATAACTTAAAAATAGAAAAAATTTCAACTTTTCGTTTAGTCATTTATATAATATCGTAAATGCATTTAAAGTATCAATCTTATAATTTACATTATAATAATTATTTTAATTTGTAAATACTATAACTAAATACAAAATAATAATTTAATTTCACCTTTTTGTTATTATAAATATGTACCTGTTATAGTATTATTAGTAAAAATTATAGTCAGGGGCGCTAAATGGTCATTTATAAGTGGTTAGCTATATTTTGGCACCTTTATTTTTTCTACATCTTATTAGCCTGCTATCCAATTTTTAAGCTCTTTGATGGTTGATGCATAAATAATTATAAATGTATATTATGAAAACTATAACGCATGTAATATAATATGAATAGAGGTAATATGTATATTATTTATAGATATACTTACACGCACATTATTAGTATGTATGACAAAAGCTATTTTTAACTTACAAATTTCTAATATTTACTTCATTAAAATATTAAATATAATATACATATAAGCCTTCAATCTCATAAATGCTCCATACACATACGTAAAATATATATTTTGTGTTCTATTTACTATGAAAAAGAAAAATGACCAAGCAATTAAAAAAAATTGTCATGTTTACATTTTGGCACCTTTATTAAAAAAAATTCAAGCGGCTCCACTAAATATA
Source organism: Melanaphis sacchari (assembly GCF_002803265.2). NCBI lineage: Eukaryota > Metazoa > Arthropoda > Insecta > Hemiptera > Aphididae > Melanaphis > Melanaphis sacchari. The sequence goes on along the minus strand of NW_020271547.1, from coordinate 2,850,790 downwards.
CTGTACTTTCCAATCGAAATGGAAAAATAATTTTATGTATGAATTAGCATAATATTGTACATACTTTTAGGATTCAACATATTTTTATTTTTGTTATAGGTGAACCGATGTATATAACTTTACATTTAATACAAAATGTAAATATTACTACAGATGAATCTATTCACGATCTCGTTAAAAAACTAGCTGATGGATCTTTAATTTTATACGATTTGCATAGATTTAGGTTATATGTGCCAGAACAACCATTAAGAATTATCCAGCCCCGAAACTTAGGTAAAAATGTTTATAATTTTTTTTTATGATCCTTATTAAAACAATAAATAACAAAATTTATTATTTTTTAATACAATTATATAAATATCATTATTTATATTTATATTCAACAAATAAAATATGTATTTTTTTTAGAGTTTAGTGAAACGGGAAAAAATATTGCTTTGTTCTTCGCTATATTTGTCGCGTTTATCGCCTGTTTTGTGTTTGGTTCAATATTATTCAAACGACATCAACTTCTTACCGATATTTCAGATGTTCAAGTAAAGTAAAAAGAAAAGCATTATATAATTTATAAGATAAAAAATTACATTTTTGCTCAAGTTTAACTATCTATACAAATTAAAAAAGTATTCATAAAAAATATTTAAATTTATCTAAATAAGAATTAATGAAAAAGAATTGAATTCTTCATTTCTCGTCAAAAAAAATATTAAATAATAAATAAAACTGAGTTTATAAATATCTTAAAGAATAAAATGTATTTTAGTTAAATAATAAATAATAATGTAATTTTGTGTGAACATTAAAAATATTCAAATGGGTACACATTAATCATATTTACACAATGAAAGTATACCGAAAAAAATATTTTTTTCAGCAAAATTTAAAAATAAAAGATCCTATAAGACGACCAAAATATAAAAAATTAGAATCCACTGAATTGATTGAACAGAATACAGCCTCAGAACAAAGATTTAGCCATTTTAACAACAGTAAAATACAAATCAGTTTATTTTATAGTATTAAAATATTAAATAATTTGTTATTTATATAACTTTAATCATTAAATTATTATTTCAGATATAGAACTTTCGGACTCTGGTATTACTTTACATTCAGATAGAACGCAAGTCAATTTATTACAACAACTTCATTAGGTTATAACTCGTGTGCAGATGACAAGTTATGTTTAATACTAAATAATAAAATAATTAATTTGAATAAATAAAGTTGAGTATTAATTTTAATTTTTATACTTGATGTCTTGATGGATACAAATACCTATGTATCCAATTATATCACGAACATTTTGAATATGCAGCGCAAACTAGTATCTATATTTGTTAATTAATTAGATTTATTGCGTTTCCCGTTGCATTATATTCCATCCCTTATTTTTCCTGAATATCAATCAACCTTTGCAAGTTCTGCTTATTTTCAGAATTTATCTTTTAACTCTCAAGGTTTTAACCAAACAAAGATCGAGATAAATAATATGTACCGGTTAGTAGAATTTTTTCTACTTTTGAATACAGAAAAAAAATGTAATTACAAATTAAAATAAAACCTAAGGATTCGTACTGTATAGTAGATGCCAATGTGCCTCTTCATTAAGTAGATAGCTAACTGAAATGGATCAATAGATATAGATATGTTAAATTTGAATTCAGTGATAAATTATTGTACGTGATGAAAAAATAGTTAGCCTATATTTCTAAGAATATTTCATTAAATATATATGTACTTAATTTTATTATAAAATAGTAATGCTTATGACATATTGAACTAATTTTTGCCAAAAAACATATCGTGCATAAATATATTATAATATTATGTACTTATATATTAATTATTATCATATTACCAGCTTTTATTTTAAATTAAAAAACAAAATACAAATGTGGCAACGTGCCATAGAATAGTGTGAATATGTTCGTAATACAATAAGTTTAAAAGTTAAAATTAATCCAAATGTTTTGAAAATTTCATTGTATTTAGTAAATAATAATATTATAAATGGTGGAAAATTTTAAGAAACTACTTGAAAGTTAAAATGTTCATAAAAAAAATTTAAAAAACTCAAATTATATTTTAAGTGGTTTTACTCAAAAACAAAAAGGTAATCGCACATAAATTGAGATAAAACAATAAAACAACCCAAAATTTCAAATTTTTATAAGTAGGTATACATCTTTGAATAAAATGAAAAAAAAATCGATTTTGTCAAGATTTTTCTTTGATTTATTCTTTAAATTTTTCAGATTAATATTTGAAAGTACTGGGAATTTTAATTTTAACTCTATAAAATAACTAACTCTAGATCCGGTTTTCTACTAGAAACCACCCTTCAAGTTATACATCAAAGTATTTGCTCAACTATACATAGTGTTTTCTGACACAAAAAACATACATCATTGTAAAAAAAAATATTTATCGCTCGGTTCAAAATTTAAAAACATTTCATCACTGTTAAATCAATAAATTCATCACTTATTTAAAATTAAATAAATACACCCTTAAAATCAGCAGGGATGAACTTTACGACATATAGACCGTGTGGCCTAATGGATAAGGCGTCGGACTTCGGATCCGAAGATTGCAGGTTCGAGTCCTGTCACGGTCGGAAAATATTTGTTATTGCTTACTTTAATCGAACTGAAGATTTATTCTAAACAAATACAATTTTACAAATTTATATTATTAAATATTCTATTTTCATACCGATATATTTTTTAAATGTACTCGTGTTTAGATAACACATATTTTATAAAAATAATTATTTGCATATTATATTAAAATTATTACTTTTAAGTCAGGTTATTGAAACAGTTATAAAATAAATAAACTTACAATTTATTAAAAAGATAAAAAAAAATAGAACTTAATATACCTACGTATAATAATCATATTATATATATATACAAAAAACATTTTTATCCAGGTGTTTTAAAGATTAAGACCGTACTACTCTATTTGTAGAATTTATCTCATATTTTCCTAAATTATAAGACTCTTGAATAATACAATTAAACAACAATGTTATGTATGTTATACTTTAAACATCAAATTTTTATCCAGACTTTTCTATAAAAAAAAGTCAGGAAGTCTAAACCTTATGATTTGAAGCTATGGAGCTCCTCTAATTTTAAACTTCATTTAAAAACCAAAAATTTACAAAAAAGACAGGAAAATTTCTCGTGGAAATAATAAAAATACATTTAGTATGAGTGTATAAAAGTTTATATTATATACTCATTGATTAATCAGTTCTATCTATATAATAGGTAGTATATACATAAATTATTTTTCATATCTATTTATTTATATTTTACATTGTTAATAAATAATCATATTATTACATCACATAATCATTGATTATAAATACTATTTAATCATAATTATCATTATCTAATTGTGTGCAATCTAATATTTTATTACTGTTCAATAATTAAGCAACCCATACGACGGGAAGTTCGGCAGTTCGTCATTGTTTTTTGCCAATAAAAGTTGTTCTCTCTCTAATCAATTATACGAAGTATAAGAAAAATATTATCATTATGAAATTATTAGTAACATAAGACATTTAAAATATTTTGCACACTCAGTAATCCGTTTTAATATACTCTGAGTGAATCAATGGCTTATGTAAATACCTATTTATAAATAACACTAAAAATATATAATGATTTACACATTATCATTATAACATTTCTTTATCATATAATGTATATATAAAATTGCATAGTGAAACATTTTAAAAATATTAGTAATTATAATAATGATAAATAATAAATAAAAAACGTAATTCTCTAGATTAAATTAATTAAATAGTACCTATAAATAAAATTGTGTTTGTTAAAAATGAGTACCTAAACAAAAATACAGTAAATATTATATTTTTTTTATTTTTTATTTACATGCACTTTTAATTTATTATTTATATAACAATAATTGTTAAAATCAATAATATGAGTTCTATATCATAGAACGATAGAACATAATTTAAGTGACAAATAGCTGAAAGATTTGTTCTATACATTAATAAATAATATAACATGAAAGTTTTCCAAAAAATGATTTTGGATTCGAATAAAATTCATTTAAAACAAAAAATAATTATTTTAAATCCTATACCAAAAATTACTTGGTTTTAAAATTTAAAAAAAAACATTTATCATAAAAAAACGCAGGCTGAGAGAATATGATGTTAACATGTTGCAATACTAACGCCTTCAACAAACTTCAATATTATTAACAATAAGAAATTTTTTGCGACCGTGACAGGACTCGAACCTGCAATCTTCGGATTCGAAGTCCGACGCCTTATCCATTAGGCCACACGGTCTATGAGAATAAGGGTGAAAAGTGATATATTTAACAAAAGAGTATTATTAAAAAAACTTAAAGATTTCAATTTTAATTTATTATTCATTTTATTATTAGTTATTACACATTATTTACTTTTAAATCTAAGTACAATGATCCATATTTGTAATAAATATAATAAGTAATCAATTCTTGTTAATTTTTTAGTTTCAACTAGCAATTATCATGGAACATAATTAACATAATTTTGTATGTTTAGATATAGACAATATAGATAGTCAATTTTATAAAGTACCTAAATAAATAAATATGAAAAACTATTAAGTTTCATTACTCTCATTGATAGATCATTCACTATTATTGTCTACTCATTAAACTCATTACAATAGAAGCTATGTATAGTATAAACTAAATGTCTAAACTGAATAAAAAAATACATTAATTTAAAATGCTTTCTGTTCACGGATGTAGGTATTTAAAATAAATACCTAGCCACCTCAATACCTAACACAGTATATAGTAATACGTAATAATATATTATTAGGGTAAGATTTACAAATACACAATCATTTTTTTTTTTTTTTTTTTAGTTTTTATTTGAAATACACAATCTGGACACTTAGCCGAGAATACACAACCATTTTAAATTTGAAAATTGATTTAAATAATTATTTTTTTAACAGCGACTTAAATATTTATACTATGTAAATATGATCGGCTCAAATACATTTATTCACTAACCGATATTCTAATAATGTTGAAAACAGTTATGTACATTTATAATAAATATATATTAAGTATTAGATACCTATGTAAATACGTTGTGCAAATGTAAGGATAATATTTTACATTTTTACAGTACAATTCATAACTCATTTTCTTTAAAAAGTAACAGATCATAATTATTGTGTAACTTAAATAATAGTTACATTATTGATAGGAAATTAATAAAATATACAAAATAATTATAATATCAACTAATGGAGGTTAGGGCCGAGCTCTAATAAATTAAGAGTACTGTTGTTAGAGGGCAGTGTGCATTATCGTAATTATTAATGCAAGCAATATTGTATAACTGATCAAGTTTTAAGGAGCAAGGTCTTCACCATAATAATTAATTAAAAATATAATCAGTTGTACCTACATTTTATTATTTGAAAAATTAATTTACAACCTAATTTATTAAATAGACCTAGATGGTTCTACAAGTTAGCCTAATTGAACACAATAAATATAAACGTTTTAATCTAAATTGATTTTATTTTAATGTTTTTTACACCATTGATAGAAAACTAAATTTCATCTAATAATATTTGTTCGTCAAAATAAATTTAAAAACTGTAAAATTATTTATATACGAGTGTAATAAAAAATTACAAAAGTTTTCCGACCGTGACAGGACTCGAACCTGCAATCTTCGGATCCGAAGTCCGACGCCTTATCCATTAGGCCACACGGTCTACATATTCAAAAGTAAGAAACTATTATATTTAAGAGTATCAATTTTAATAAAAAAAATGAATTTTTAAATACTAAAACATTACCTATGCTATTAATTAATCTCTCTCTTTTTTTGTACTGTAGTACAAGTATACACAATATAATAATTTATTTGTTTATAAATTAGTAGTTAAAGTAGTTAATTATATGTTATACCAAACTTAAAACTTAAAATCGTTCTAATATCAAACAATTATTTAGTGCCACACAGGTATATATATAAAAAAAAAGATAAAATGAACAAAGAAATATTTTATTAATCTTACTCTGTGACACACAAAATAATTTATTCTGTGCAACTGTGCAAGATAATAGTAGGTATATTAGTATTATACAGTAATCGATATTATTAAATTGTTATAACTTATAGTATTAATAAACCACTATGGTTGAATATTGCATTATAGTAAGATTTAATCTAAGAATATATTTGTTTCTACGACTTTCGATGATATTTTCAAATAAGGTCGCGTAACGTGTTCACTTCTAGAAGGACTAGAACTTAGAAGTAAACATAATAGCTATTACCTACTAAACAACCTTTTAAACAGCTTAGTGTTTCTGGTATCTCTAATAAATTATAATACATTTTTAATTCAAGTTACTAATCTTTACGAATCAATTTGGTGATGTTCAAACTTCATATTATGCCGTTTTAAGTACACAAAATTAGTAAACAGTCGAAAAACTGTTCGCTTTTGTCACTTTCAAGAAAACTTGCTTATATTTTATTTTTTTACATTGCTTATTATTATATATTTAAAACCGTGCTAAAACCACAATATTTTATAAATATCTTAATATATATTATACATGTCTATTACTATATCACTAGGTATATTATAATTTATAAATTATAATAGAATAATTTAAGGGGCTTTACCAATTACCAGCTCAAGATCTATAACGATCATAGACACGTCAAGAGTTCCAGATCTATTAATTATCTATTAATTATTTAATATTTATTATAGAGTAATAATAATTTATTCTGTGTTGACTGTTAATACCAGCCAATGTTCAATGATAAGAGATAATGACTGATAATTGATAACGTTTAATCATTTTTAGAATTTAATTTTTAAAACAAAACAATTTAGAAAATGTGATCCTAAAGTTAACTCTATATAGTGTATAATCCTTTCTTAAAAGGACACATTTTTGTTTTCCTTAGTATTATTTTTAATTAATTAAGGTATAATATTTTAAGAATGGCTGCTCATGAAGGGTTAGATTATGATCCAGCTGATGGACATTATTCTGATGTTGTATTAACTATTAGAATACTTATGGGAAAGGTACGAATAAATGAATTAATATTATAAGTAATTTTAGTTGTATAATTATACATGTTTATGGGATATATCTATATATTAATACTGGTTACATAAATAATCAATAATGAACCCTTAAACATTATTCAATATCCCATTACATTTTAGTAAACCGTTAAATAAATTTTTTTTTTTTACAATCTGACGTTTTAATATTATATATCATTACTTATAAGTCAAACTTGAAATTACATTAAAGAAAAATAATTTATTTAATAGTTCACTAAAATTTAATGAACCAATTATTTTGAAGAGACTGTTGATTAAATTTTAATTCATTTTATTATTTTTATCGATTATTTATACAACCCAGAATATTTATATTTCAATTATTATAATGTGACTTTAAAAATATTAAATTTATTAATGGTATTTATATCAATTGTTTTTAGGAAATCCTTCCACTTATTGGGGAATATGGAGAAGTTGTCAGAGATCTTAGAAACCAGGTAATTATATATGATTGTGTTCATTACACTGTTGGTATGAATTTGCCAATTTTTTTATTTTTTTTATTAGGAGAGTAAGTACTTGCATTCCTTAACATTTTGTATTAATAAAATGTGGGACTTAGCTTCTGTTTACTCTCTTATATATAAATTTTGCATAATTTACTTTCAATGTTTTTCTATTAAACTTTCTAAGTAAAATACATGGCTGATAATATGCATATCTATGGTAAAATATAACATCATCTGATTATAATACTTTCTCAAAACATTTTCTTTAGAAAACAACAATTCTTATTGTTCATATTTAGAAAATTCAAATAATTTTTTCTCAATTTTATTTAATTCGGTTAAAATTTTAACTTATTGATGAGAACTTGATTTTATTTTTTTGGAGGGAGACTTATACATTTTGTTCTTTTTTCTCCTTTTTATGCCAATGTGATTGCACATTTTAAAACATAAATTAATAAGACATAGCAATCCAAAAAATCCTATTAAAGTATTATCTATTAATATATTTATTCTTGTTTATTAAATTAATAGTCTGAAGCTACAATTACTATCACCGATAGCTCGACTCCAGAGCGCATAGTGACTGTCACTGGCAATATTAATATAATACAAAAAGCATTTGCATTAATTACAAAAATTTTAGAACAGGTAACCAATTTATTTAATTTATTAATATATGAAATTAATTTTACTTATAGACATAAAAATTAAATTGTAGTAACTTCTACCTTAGTAGGTATGAGTTTCCATTTGCACAGAGAAAAACAATTTTTACAGTTTATATTAGCTTGATACTTAGACATTAATAACTAAAAGCAAAATTAAAGTATAGTAGTGTTTTTTGTTAAATAGATTAATAATATCTAGGTTTTCATCTGTTATATGTTTTTACTATGTAGCTGGTTTTCTCTCATAATTTTATAATTGTATAATTGTATTTAAATTGTTTTATTGATTTTGAAATAGACTTTGAGACTTATTTAAAGTATTATAGCTATTGACATTGTTGTAATACTTTAGCCACTCTTCTATTGTTTTATAAGCTGTATTCATAGGAATATATACATTTAAATGTCTTAAAAATATTTTTTAGAATTATTCATTTTATTAATTAAAATAACATCATCTTTATTACTTTCATACTAATATGTACAATAAAATTTAATGCATATATTTTGTTATTCAAATTATAGTCGATGTGATCTGATATTGAAAAAATGTAAAAAGTTTTTTTATAATATTTTATCAAATTAAATATTTACAGAATTCTCCTACTCACCTTCAAAATAATCGAAAACAATCTAGTAGTAATTCTACTACGATAAAACTTATTGTACCTGCCTCTCAGTGTGGATCATTAATTGGAAAAGGAGGTGTAAAAATTAGAGAAATACGAGAAGCTAGTGGAGCTATGGTCAATGTAGCTTCAGACCTATTACCAAATTCTACTGAAAGAACAGTCAGTATTAGTGGTACTGCAGAAGCTATTACCGAAGCTATTCATCAGATATGTATTGTAATGTTAGAGGTTTGTACAAAAATAATTATAATATTACTGTAATTAAAATTATTAATTTTAAATATCTGTTATTCTGTTAGACACCAGGAAGAGGACCTACAGTTGCTTACAGACCTTTTGTCACACAACCTGGACCTGTAGTACTTTGTGGAGGCCAAGCCTATACTCTTCAAGGATCACTAGCTATCCCAGCAGTTGGTGATGTAAATACACATATATATAGTTAGAGTAATTTTTATTTTTTTAAATCACTCATTTATTTTTACTTATTAGCTATCAATAAATTTTCTTACATAATTGTTAAACAACTTTTGTTTATCACACTATCAAAGGAAAATATAGATAATAATTATAGATAATAATATTGAGGATATGTCTTATAGATTTACTTAAGTATTGTTTTAAAAGAATTAAAAATCCATTTTAATGTATAACATTTTTATTTTTTTTTTCAATTATAAAATGAAATTATAAAATTTGAAATTGATTTGACAAACCCTCAAAAATATTATTTTTTATAATTTTACTCTAAGATAACTCAAAAATACGATTTTAAATTAATGCATTTTATCTATGTTACTTATGGGTCTAAAATATTACACTTTTAAATTTTAAGTTTTAATAAAGAAAAATTCTTAATTTATTTTGTTAGAAACAATAAAAATAAAAATAGGATTACCAGCTTGCTAGTTAAATGTTTAAAATAAGAATATAATATGAGCTAGCTAAAATTAAATTATACATGACATTTTTTAAATATAATTACAAATTATGTAGACTTAATTGTATTTAAAAATATTGATGATTTTTATTGATATTAAATTTCATACATAAAAAAAAAAAGTGATCAAATTATAATTAATTATATAATATTTAAAATCCTACTGATCTTATACTATTATAGTATACCTTAATGGTTAGAAGCAAGATACAATTTATTACAGTTAAAAATTATAAATATAAATAAATAGTGGTTTTAAAAAAAAATTTACTCTAAATAATAAATTTTTTTTTGATTTATTAAATAGATGTTTATTTTACAGCAAACGGCTACAAATTCAGCATTAAATACAATTGCAAGTATTGCCCCAAATTTAATTGCAGGTTCTGGATTAGATCCATCAGGTATTTAATTTTTTTTTTTTTTTTTGGTATTTCAATCTAATTATTTATTATATTATAATTAAATTTATTACTATTTTAGTGCTTGCTGCATTAGCGGGTAGTCAGTTACGAGGTGGTGGTGTCAGTTCTAAAACTTCACAACAGCATGTTACACATGAGATGGCTATACCCAATGATATAATTGGATGTATCATAGGTAAAGGAGGAACAAAAATCGCCGAAATTAGGTAATTTTTAAAGTATACTTCTTATATTTTAATTAAAAAAATATTATTGAAAAATTAATAAATACCACAATCTTCTTATTATTTTTTACTACTCGTGAAAAAAAATTATATGTATATACCTCCAAAACCAACTGCCACCAAAGCTTTCACCAACAATAATATGTTTATATGTTTGCTGTCATATAAGTCTCAACGAATTATAATTCATTATTATTATTTATATTTATATCACAATTTAGTGTTTAATTGTTCTCTGATCCATTAATCTACTTTGTGAAACTACAAAAGATTCATTTCAGCATCCTAAAATAGTTGTTAATTATTAACACTTACTAGAGGCGTACCTAGTATGGGTGAGGGTAGCTGGGTCTGGATCTCCTCTATAAATTTACAGAATTTAAAATTCTTATTACATTCTTACACATTGCTTAATTTTAATTGTACTTATAATTATTTTATACTTATTTCTTTTACCGATTAAAGAGTTAATGATTAAAATGTTTGTTGTTTTTAAATAACATAATTTGTTGTAGCTTTTTACATACAAAAAAATATTAGACCTCCTCCCCTTTGACAAAAATTCCTGGATACATTCCTAACACTTACACTCACACAAACACACATGGTCTTATTTAATTTTAGTTCTGTTAATTACCTATTTCCCTGATTTGTTAAATATAATCAAAGAATAAATTCAAATTATGATGAAATTAATTTAATTAATTTTTATTTATTCTATATATGTATCTAAATTCAATAACTTCTTTTATAGTACACTATTATTATATTGAGTAAAATAATTCTATTAAAAAAAAAAAAAAATTAAATAAATAATGATGTTTAATTTATAGTAGTAGTTGTACAATAGCCTAGCCTTGCGTATATTGTCTGCATTATCATATTTTATGATATTTACTAAAAATATTTATATTTAATTAATTATCCTTATCATATAACTGAACTTCGTTATTTGTAAATTATAATTTAGATTGTGTTCATTTATTCTCATCCCTTGATTTAATAGTTAATAGGACCTTTCATTTTAATACTTATATTTTTTGTATATATTTGATTATACTATAAATACCAATTTAATATTATATTATACAGCAAAATATTTTTACCAAATCATATCTTGTTATTGTATTATCTTAGTCTTAGTACACATTAACATGTGTTTATAAATAATACATACAAACATAATTAACCTAGTATTTCATACTGGAAATCCTAAACTATTGATCAAACAGTTTTCACCATAACATATCATATTCACACAGTGTTATGAGTTTTATGACACATATCTTATTATTATATACTTCTGGCCAGTCCAAATTTTATATTTCTAAATATAAATTTAAAAATTGCATTATCTTTTGTTTAATACCAATTAAAAACTGCAATTAATACAAAATTATTATTATTATTAATATTGCTGTACATTATGTATTTACAGAAGAATAAGTGGAGCCATGATAAGAATATCAAATACTGAAGAACATGAAGCATCTGGAAAAATGGAAAGAGCTATAACAATTAGTGGACAGGCTGAATCTGTTAATGTGGCTAAAACATTGATTAATTTAAGGTGGGTAATAACTAATAACATAACATTTGATAAGTTTCAATAATGTATTAAATTTATGGTTTTGTTAATAGTGTTGATCAGTATAATAAATCATCCGGAGAATCAATGGATTATGATGAAGAACTTTCATCTAATTTTATAGCAGATGCAAAAACAACAACTGAAACATTAGCAACATTATTGTCAAATCCAAATGGTTTAGGAGCTTTAGGAGCATTGACTGGACTAAAAGAATTATTAGGAAGTATTAATAATAAAAAACAAATAAATAAGAAAAAAGATAAAAGTGATAAATTTTCACCATATTGAACTAAGTGTATAAAATATCATTTTTATATAATTTTGCAACAATATTTTAAACTCTATGTATTGATTCCACGTGTATTATATTTTTTAAGATTACTGTAAAATTAAATAAAAATAATTGAATATATAGTTCCAAAACCAGTTTTTTTTGGTAACTAATAATTGTAATTTATTTTTTATTTTTTTTTGAACTTTTCAGTATTAATAATATTATTTTATAAGGTAACATTTAAAAAATAGTTTTTTATAAATATTTAGTTCTATCATTATTTGAATTTTTGATGATAAATTATAATTTTTACTGATAAAATATTAAATAAGCAAAGACAAATTATAATCCTTATGATCTTAAAGTAAAATGCCTGATAGTAAAGTAGGCTTGCCAGATTTTAAAATCACCAAACCAGGACATCATATTAAAATAATCTTTTTTTTTTTTAGTATGTTACTATGTTAGTATATTTATATGGAAATAATAAACAGATAACATAATACAATAATCATGTAATGATGTAATGATTTTATGTACAATATTATTCCATGTTTTGATATTAAATAATATAATGTTAAAGTTATTTTAGCTCGGCTTCCATTAACCGGGACAAAATTAATGACCAAAAACCAGGACGAATGACAAGCCTAGACTAAAGGTTAATATCAAAAATGTGATAAATATATACCAAAAATCTTATGTCTAATAATATACATTTAAATTTTCATCTATTGTACATATTATAGGTTTTAGGTTCTGAGGAGAGCAAAGTTTTAGTTTTACATTAAAATTATGTGTATCTTTTTTTTTTCATTTATCACCTTTAGTAGCAGAAAGATGATCATTTAGTCAAAGGATGACGTTGGTCATTAGATATTAATTATAATGAAACAACTTCAGTTATGTTAGTATTCGTCCTAAAATTTAGTAGCAGTAAAAAAAACTATAAATTTAAACTTTAAAGGGTAATAAATTGGATCAAGTTGGTGCTTAAATCAAAAAAATATCTAGTATTTTTCAAAATAATTAAGATAAACTAACAATTTACTGAAAAACAATATTATTTGTGCTCCCTTTTAATTTAATAATTGCTATTTAAAATTCTTTGTGTAATGTATTGATTTAATGTGATTTTTTTTTTTTTAGTATTTATACAATAATAAATCGAAATAATAGTTTGTACTTTAAAAAGATCTATAATAAAAATTATCAGTATTTTTTAAAATATCATAGAGAAAAAAAAATTAAGAATAACCGTGATTTTTATGTAAATCCAATTTTCAATAAAAATCATTTTGTTTTTTTGACATCACTCAAAAAGGAATAACTGTTAATACTTGAAATGTTTACCATAATGTGTTAAGATAATTTTATACGCATAATATACATTTTTATGCTATTTATACATATTTTATTTAAATTTTCTTTTTTTTCTTTTTTATACCTAAATGTCAAAAAAATATTATTCACTAGCTTATATAAATTGCTTAAAAAGTTAATATCTTCAAGGTTTTCAAATTATTTTGTTGTTAGAAATTCATAAAATATTTATTTTTATTTATTTCTAACATTTTTTTATTTTTTTTTTATTTTTATAATAATTATATAATCTATACTTCTTAGCATAATGAGTATAAGTGATAAGAGACAGAGAAAAAAAATACATGGTATTCGTGATTAAGAAGTCGCCCATTAGTGACTCTTTGCGTGATGGGATTTCTAACATTTGAAAATTAAATACAAAGTTTTTATAAGTTTTTAAACCTACATTACAAAAATTAATCTCACTGAAAGGTCAAATTAATTATTTATGAATAAATAATGTTAGAAGTTCTACGACATAGGATATTCATTTATATAATAATATATTGGGTATATAAAACATTAAAACGAATGACTATAGGTACTTGAAATTTTTGTAAAAGTGTTATTACTATCATTTTCTATACATAGTAAATCATTTTAAAAATCTTTTAAATCTTACTGTGTTATTTATAAGCAAGTGAATATTTTAGTTTGTTCTATAATTTTCAGTAAAATATTTAAACATCAAACTGCTTTAACATTTTAAAAACCCGTATGCCAATTATAATTCCTCAAATAGTTAAAAAAGAATAAATTTATGTCTTTATAGATAGGTACTAAGATACTTGACATTCTCATCAAATGTTTATAATAGTTATTACTTATTTATATGATCAATTTTTGTACGTCATGAATTTATGATAACATTTTAAAAATATTTTGACTATTTTTGATTTATTTATAATTATTTACAATTTTTTTCAGTTTTATTTCTATAAAGTTAAAAGTTTAATACAAGATTCCACAAACATATTTTGTTTTTAGTATAAAAATATTTTAAACATTTAGATATAATTATGAATTAAGTTTTATAAGCAATTGAAGTTCAAATTTTTATCAAAATTTGTCGAGATCACAAAAATTTGAAAACTTTATTACAGTTAATAAAATATGCATTTTGTATAGCTTTATAAACTTTCTTATTCTAATACTGGAGACTGGAGTGATTAGGTAGACTGAGACACTAAACTACTAGACAGGAGAATCAGCATCTACCTCTTTCTAAATAATAAATATCTATAGGTTAGGATAGGTGCTTAAATTAATCATAAATATTTTGAAAATATCACGTAATAGATTATAGATAATAGTATAATGTATAAAATATTAGTATTCATACGTATATAAATACGTAGGTAAACATAATGGTTAATTATTTAAGTCTTGCATATAGACTACAATCAATATTATTAAATTACAGCAATTTAGATAACTTAAATTGTTTTTTTATCGTTTAAATATCCAACATAATCAAAAATTGAACTTAAAATTCCTAATCCTTATTGTTTATAAAAATTAACTGTGACTGTATTTTTGATATATATTTTTCAAATTTTTGTAAGAAAAACTTACGAGAGACATTGTACAGTGAAACCTCGGTATCTCGAACTCCGGTATATCGAATTTCCATATGTCGAATATTAATACATAATATGTATGCAATGTTTAAATACATTTTATATTATAAATACACATTTTTCCCAATAATTAAACATTTTAATTTCAAATTTTATTTATGTTTTAAACTCCCTCGCTAACTCGAAGTTTCGATATGTCGAATTTTTTTTCGGTCCCTTACGACTTCAAGATACCGAGGTTTCACTGTAATTGAATTTTCAAGGTTTTTAACCCAGTTTTAAAATAAATTGAATAGAAAATAAAGTTAAATATTGAAAATTTTTATGAATGATTCAATATACCTAGTCATAATATTTTTAAGTTATTTCAAGAAAATAGCCATATGGATAGGTAAATAGTTGGTGCACATTTAAAGCAACATTAGTTTTGTCGAAAATTAATGTAATAATTGTAATATAAATATTTTTCTTCTTATTACTTTTAAGTATTGAGACGATTAAATTTGTTACTATTGTAGAAGTCCAGAAACAACAAAAATCACCTTCAATAAAACAATTTACAACTTATTTAATTATTGTTTATTATTTGAAAAAAAATTTGTCAAAACAATAGGTACTAACAAAAAAAAATAAATAATATTATATTATTTTTAATTTGACGTATGAAATAATGAGTTGGAGACCATAAATAATGACTAATGAGTTATGAGTTATGACATGAAATAGTGTTATTATTTATGTTTATCGTCTTGTGTATTATTTTTGCTTTACATTTTTTTTTTAAATAATAATATAGTATGATATATTGATATTGTTTAATGTAAATTTACACCTTTTTAAATAATAATATGATAATGTTTAATGTAAATTTATATCATCATATCTTTTTAAACAACAACATAAAATTATATTATGATATTGTAAATTGATTAATAATGTAAATATATAATTTTATTTTATTATTTAGGTATTAGGTATATTATTTTGAATAATCGTTTCATTCGACATTCGGTTATCCTTATCATTAACCAACCAAATTCGAATACATGTAAGCAGTAAGCACGTTGAGGTTAGGTCGACAGGCAACTATGTTATTGTTATCTTTTACTTACAATGTTTATGTCGGCTGTCAGACATTATACAGTAGTCAGAAGTGTAAATATTCAATTCACAAAATTCAGTAATTTATTGTGAAGTACCTTCTTATTAATACATTTAAATAATAGTAAAGTGTTTTGTGTTTAACAAATAAAATGGATTGAATTTTATTTTATTTAATGATTAAATTTTTTTTTACCACGTATTAAATTTAATACAGCATTATGAATTTTTATTTACATTAAGTTCGTCTTATTTAGGATACATACTCGTATTTCATCAAAGAAACTTATAATTAAAAATGGCTAAATTTAATGAATATAATGGATACATTTCATCAAGATATAACAACAGTACGTTTAGTTTTGTTGTATAACACTATAACTAAAAACTTTTGTGACAAAATCTATATTAACATTTAATTCAATTAAATATTTTTATAGGAAGCATGAATCACTCTGTTAGACGGAAAAGAAGAAATAAAAAAGATGGTAATTAGGATATGTTTAAATATGGACATTACAATTATTCTCATTAGTAGTAATGGAAAAAATACAATTTCCAATAAAAATTGTTCTGTATATTTTATAGTTAAATATAATTCCAGAAAAAACTAATACTATATTAAAAATACTTAAATTATAATAAAAATTAATTAGACATAAAATATTATCAAATAATTTATATTATTTAGGAATAACTCTAAGAATAACTAATGGTAATAGGGTATTATACTATATAAATGTAAAATTCATAAAAAAATACAAAGTAAATAATTTAAAAATTTATTTTAGCATAATTTATACTTGTAATTTATTTTTATTCTAGGATTTAACGTTTTGAAATAATAAATTTGTATTTATTAGGTTTTTTATTTATTAAATATTAATGAACAAATTTAGAAGTTATATGATTAAATATCATATATTTAACTGTAGTCAAACAGTTTTTATTATTGGACACGACAAGAAGAATATTAAATTAACAATATTTTTAATTCTACAGTTTAAAAAATATTTATTTTATTTTTATTCATATATGTTTTTTTAATAATGTAAAATAACATACATTTTTAATTAAATAATCATTTATCTTTATTAATTTTTTTATTTATCAATGTTATGTTTCAGATACATCAATCTTTTATTTTATAATTGGTTTGCTATTTGTTTTTCTTTTATTCGGGCGTGAATCTGAGAATAAAAATTCAAAAAAGGGGAAATATGTTACGACCATGATTGATACAAAGTGGAGTATGGTACCACTTGTCTTAGAAATGGCAGAATACATGGCTGAAGAAAATTCATATTCTCTATGGTCATTTGTAGATAGTATATCACAGCTTAATCCAGCCTTAAGTGAACTTGGTATAGTATAAACTAAAGTATTAATATAAGTTGCATTATAATTATGAAATGTTTTATAATGATATAGAAAATGATCAAATCAAATACAATATTGCATTATCTAAAGCAGGATTATTATTATCCAATTCTAAGTTAAGATTATTAAAATTTTCTCTATCTATGCATACATATTCACCACGTATTGAAATGTATGCACAAATGGCGGCTGATAGAGGAGTACAGTGTTCTACTTCTGTAGAGATTGATGGTGAACTTGTGTGTTCAATTAAAGAATTAAAAAAAGTTTTGCAACGAATAAGTGTTAGTTTTTATTCAAAGTATTGTGTACAGATTATCAATTTTTAAAACTATTCATAATTATTTTTAAAGGCTGAAGGTTCAAAACATTTGTGTGAAACATATCACATAGATCATCATCATCCTTCTTCTAAAAACAAAAGTAACATTGCAATATTGTATGGTGAATTAGGAACAGCAGAATTTGCTTCTTATCATACAGTATTAAAACAATATGCTCAAGAAGGATTTATAGACTATGTTTTACGTCATTTTGTAAAAGTAATTTGTTTAATATTATACATTGCAATTGTAATTTATAATCAATAATTTATTTATAGGAAAAGAGTGAACAGAAAGTCCGTTTATCTGGTTATGGTGTTGAACTACATATGAAATCAACTGAATATAAAGCAGAAGATGATAGTGTAGTTAAAGATAAAAATGATATGAATAGAAATGAAATTGAGGAAGATACTTCGGAAATTGAAGGATTTGATTTTAAGCGCCTTATGTAATTTTTATTTACCTACTTTATTAGTATTCACTATTCATACAAATACATTTTTAATTATTTAATTTAGTGAGTTATATCCAGATAAGAAACTGGATTTATTAAAGTTCAGAAATCATTTGTCTGAAAGTAGTAGTGAATTAGCTCCTCTTAAAGCTTGGCAATTTCAAGAATTGAGCTTACAAGCAGCACAGAGAATTATGAGTGGCCCACCTCAAGATGCTATTCAAACTTTTATTCACATTGCTCAGAATTTTCCAACTCAGGTAATTTGAAATAAAAATTTATTTAAAAGTAGTAAATATAATTTTAATGTTAATTTCTTTTAGGCTAGATCACTAGCTAATGTTAAAGTTAGTAAGGAATTACGAGCTGAAGTATCAAAAAATCAAGATAGTTTTTCAATGGGACTGAATTTGCAACATACTGATACAGTTTTATTATTAAACGGGATGTATTTTGACATAGACATCACGGATATGTCAACTATATTAGATTCTGTTACTCAAGAATTGAGTATAATGGAAGGATTATATTCTATAGGTAATTATTAATTTTTTTCTGTTAATGAATAAAATATTATTATTATTTTTTTTTTTTAGGCATTACTGACAAAAAAGCGATTTCTTCTATGTTGGCATTAGATTTTGGTAGTGTTAAAGGGAAATCATATGCAGTAGATATTAGGGATTCTGCTATTCAATGGATAAATGATTTAGAAACTGATGCATTGTATAAAAGGTGGCCTTCATCAGTTGATGATCTACTTCGACCAACATTTCCTGGCATGTTACGAAGTATTCGCCGAAATCTGTATAATCTTGTCATTGTTTGTAATCCAGCTTCTAAAAGTTCGTGGCCTTTACTAAAACTAACTGATTCATTTTTAAACCATCAAAGTCCTTTACGAGTTGGAATTGTATTCAATGTCTCACCAAAGACAGCTATAGGACTGAACGACGCTAGTGTAGCTTTATTGAATGCTTACAATTATATTGTTGAACAAACATCTAAACCATTAACTGCGTTTAAATTCATAACAAAAATTTATACATCAATTAGTGAAGACAGAGATGTTATTGTTGATGATGTCTTAAGTGAATTCAAGAAGCAATATCCCAAAGCATTTATTGATGAAATATTTGGTGAAGACAGTGATTATGATACTGCTCGAGTTCTGGCAAAAGAATATGTGGCTAAGACAGGGTTTAGAAAATTACCTCAAGTATTACTTAATGGGGTTCCATTACAAGAAAAATCTTTGGTGGAAGAAGACTTTGAAGAAGCTGTTTTAGTAGAATTAGTTACTCAAACACAGACTTTACAAAAGGCTGTATACAAAAGAGAATTGACTGATACAGACAATGTTGTAGATTGGTTAATGACTCAACCAAATGTGATGCCAAGGTAATCTATTGAAAAAAAATTATTATTTAATATAAATAACAATATTTTTTTATGAAATTATATACACATATATATCTATACAATAATTGTTATAGATTGAATTCACGTGTACTCAATACAGACTCAAGTAAAAATTTGCAATTATCTGATAAACATGAATCTGTTTTAAAGTCAATAAATTACATTACTTTTGCTAAGAAATCTAGTATTAATCCAATTACACACTGGATTGTTGGAGATTTTTCAAAACTGTCTACATTCAAATTGATCAAAAACACATTTGAACATTTAGTAAGCAAATAACTATAATTCATCTTAAATCAAAATATAGTATTTATTAACTTAATTAATATTAAGTTATAAGCATAATATGTATTCTGTATGATTGTAACTTATAATATAATAAAAATATCTTATAAATCTAGTATAAAATTATCTTTGAAACCGAAAACGTTAAAAACATATTTATAATATGTTATTTATTTTTTATCAATATTCTCAAAACAGTTTAAACTCTGTTGTTTGATTTGTATGGGACTAGAGCAATGTTGGGTTATTTAAAAATTTGTACTAGTTACTGACAAATACATGTAAAATAAAATAAAATTTTATTATATATTATTAAATACAATTATTTGTGATTAGATATTTCAATATTATAGATTATTATTATTACATTACATATTATAATTTGCAACATTAAATGATGTAACTATAATTTATAAATATCTATACAAACTTATTTTATAAATTTAGAGTATAGTATAAATTAGAAACAATTATATTTATATTTTTTAAATAATTTGTAAGCATTGTAAACTTAAAAATGTTACTATTTTTAAAGGTACAATGATGTAATTATAAAAGATTATTCTATAGTTTAACTAAAAAGTTATTTTATTAGTTTTTTGTTCCATATTTTTATTTCTCATACTTTACCTTTTATAAATTTTGTGAATTTAGGATGTATCAAAATTACATTTGTTTTAACTTTTACTTATTTTAATATTTTTTTTTTTTGTTTTTACAGAAATCTGATTCTGAATCACGTATAGGTGTAATTCCCAATCCATCAAATGATGATGAACATACAATCAAAATAAATAAAATAGTTTTTGAAGCTTTTAAACAAGAAGATAAATTGAATATATTAGTTAAGCATTTATCACAAGCAATTAAAGTTGATAAAAACCATATTGAAATTATAAATTCATTACCAGTAAGATTTAAACTGTTTGTTTATAGTAATCTAAAATATTAGTTAAAATAATTTTAAATGTTAAATTTAATTGTGTGTAGGAAGAAATACACTTTGAAGCGTCCAAAATAGATATACAATCGTATAGCAGCTTTGCTATAGAAGCATTGAATTTTGAAAGTGGACAATGTGGCGTAATCACAAATGGACGTATTTTAGGTCCATTTGATGAAGATGAAGATTTTTTAACTGATGACTTTGCCTTATTAGAACAACATACACTAAAGGGCAGTGTAAATAAAATTCTGAATATACTTAAAGAATCAGGTAAATTAAAACTTAAAAATATATTAATTACTTAAAATATAATTTTTAAGTGTTGTGTGAGTTAATATGTTTAAAAGTAATATAGTTAAAGTATCTTATTAAAATATCAAATAACATTTTATTTTATTCAAACTATTTTGTATTATTTATAGATGTATTAGATATTACAAGTGATATGATAATGAAAGCAAGTGCCTTAATTAGTAGCCGTTCTCAAACTAAAAATCGACATTCTATGCCCGATGTTTCTACTAAACATAGGTAAAATATTATGATTTAAAATATTTATGAGTTAATGACATTTTATAGATTTATTGTAAAACAATGAGATACTAAAACCCATAGATAGTATTCATGAAAAATATCAACTGTTAAATACATTTTTTTTTTTTTTTTTTTAATGAAGTGTAATTAAATTATCTGCTAACAATGAAGATGAACCAGTTTTTGAAATCAATGTCATTGTTGACCCTGTGTCTAGGGGTGCTCAAAAAGTTGGCTCTATTATTTCTGTTTTATCACGAGTACTCAATGCTAATATAAATGTATATTTAAATTGTGTTGATAAGAATAGTGATATGCCTGTTAAAAGGTAAGAAATAAACCTAATACTTTTTAATGTACTTTTGTTTATATATTTTATATTTCAGTTTTTATCGTTTTGTGCTTGAGCCTGAAGTCATTTTTGATAAGTCTGGTCATTTATCCCCTGATCCAATAGCAAAGTTTTCTAATATGCCCACTAGTCCACTATTAACACAAATACTTCATGTACCTGATAATTGGTTAGTTGAATCTATTGAATCTCCATATGATCTTGACAACATTCGGCTTGAAGATGTTGAAATGGGTGTTTATAGGTAAGTAAAATTTAACATAACTTTTTTAATGATAAATTAACATTTCAATGTTTTATTATTTTGGTTTATTTATTTAGCCGTTATGAACTGGAATATTTGCTGCTTGAGGGTCATTGTTATGATTCTGTTAACATGAATCCACCTCGTGGTCTTCAAATGACACTAGGAACAAAGTCGAGTCCAGTAATGGTGGATACAATAGTTATGGCCAACTTAGGTTATTTTCAAATGAAAGCTAACCCTGGGGCTTGGATGTTAAGACTCCGTCAAGGCCCTTCAGCTGATATTTATGACATTATTTCTCACGAAGGATCAGACCGTTCACCAAACAGTATGGATATCAAAGTACTGATAAGTTCATTTCGTTCTCACATAATTAAAGTCAAAGTTGCCAAAAAACCTGGTAAACAGAGTTTAAATGTGTTGGGTGATGATGATACTGAAAACAAAGGGCTTTGGAATTCAATTACCAGGTAAATAAAAAAATAAATTTAAGTTTCTCATATACTGATGTGATGGTGAATAAATGTAACTAATAATTTGTATTGGTTATCACTAGAGCCCGGATTTTAATGTACTTTAAACCATACTGATGTTCTCTAAAAAAATAGCCAAAAATGCCCTTAAAAAATGCATTTTTCCACAAAAATGACCTTAAAAATGAAACAATGGCATCATTTTTTATACAATTTTTAATTTATAAATAAGATTTAATTATTTTTTATTATTTCATTAAAAAAAAAAACCGAAAATTTGATTGATGTTGATTCGCATATTTTTTGGCCGTTCTGGAGAAATATTATTCATTCTAAACATACCAAAATACGTATATATTATAAATTAAATTCTAAGTAAGCCTATTGTACTTATTATTTGTAATAATAATGACCGAATACGAGACACGGGTGATGTTCTACAGTCAATAATAAATTTAGATAAAATAAGATAAAAACTGAATCGAATAATTTATTTTTAGATAATATTTTGAATTGGCTAAATTTATGTAGTATATTGAACATATATGCATTTAAAACCAAAAAAATGACCCAATAATGCTACAAATGCTCTAAAAATAAAAAAAATGTCGAAATATGCAAAAAAATGCAATATAAAATTTGTAGCTATGAAACTCTCGTTACATGAAATGGATTATGTACTAGAAACGCATTGTGTAAGATCAACCAAAAAAATATGCATTTTGCATTGAAATCCGAGCCCTAGTTATCACTAATCATTACTGCTCGTAATTTTTTTTTTCATAAATAATTTATTTTCACAAATAGATAGTTTATACTCAATATATATATTTTTTAAGTTATTCAAGTTAATATATTTATGAAAACATACTTTTTCATTTAATCTAAACTTTATCAATTTTTGCATCCCCATGTTACATCCCACCATTGTGTAACCAGTCTCGGTGTCTGGGTGTCGTGTGGGGATAAGTAGAAAAACCAATTTTTGTACAATCTCTGTATTCTTTCACTGAGCAGACTATATTATAAAGTTAATTTTTTTTCCTAAATATTAATTTAAATATCTTATTAATTCTATTACATTGTACTATTTAATATATATTATATATTCTTTCATAGTTCTTTCAGCTCAGGTTCGCCTGATAAATCAACTGATGAAACTATCAACATATTTTCTGTTGCTTCAGGGCATTTATATGAAAGATTTTTAAGAATAATGATGTTAAGTGTGTTAAAACATACTAAATCTCCAGTAAAATTCTGGTTTCTTAAAAATTATCTTTCTCCAACTGTTAAGGTATTTTTATTTATTATTTTATGTAATGAGTTAATAATGCATGTTTCAATAAGTATTATTCATGTAATTTTTTTATTTTAGAACTTTCTTCCTATTATGGCTCAAGAGTATAAATTTGAATATGAATTAGTTGAATATAAATGGCCTCGTTGGCTCCATCAACAAACAGAAAAACAAAGAACTATATGGGGTTATAAAATATTGTTTTTGGACGTCCTTTTTCCGTTAGATGTAAAAAAAATTATATTCGTTGATGCTGATCAAGTAGTACGAGCTGATATGAAAGAATTAGTTGACTTAGATTTAGGTGGTGCGCCATATGCATACACTCCATTTTGTGAAAGTCGTAAAGAAATGGATGGCTTCAGGTTAATTTTGTCTAAAAATAATATTAAATTTTATTTTAAAATGCATTGTTATTTAAAGATTTTGGAAACAAGGTTATTGGAAAACTCATTTACAAGGTCGTCGTTATCATATCAGTGCATTGTATGTGGTAGATTTAAAACGTTTTAGAAAAGTAGCAGCTGGTGATAGATTAAGAGGTCAGTACCAAGCTCTTAGTCAAGATCCAAACAGTTTATCAAATTTAGATCAGGTAAGATAAAATAATAATAATAATAAAAAGAAAAGAATCTTTAAAGTTATGTTTTTAAAGGATTTACCAAATAACATGATTCACCAAGTTTCTATTAAAAGTTTGCCGCAAGAATGGCTTTGGTGTGAAACATGGTGTGATGATGCATCCAAAAAAACAGCCAAAACGATTGATCTTGTAAGTATTATTTTAGTAAACCTTCTTTTTATAAATATTAAGATGACTTTTTTAATACATTAATTTTTACTATAACAATAGTGTAATAATCCATTAACCAAAGAAGCCAAGTTGACCGCAGCAATGCGAATTGTTAGTGAATGGAAAGATTATGATAATGAAATAAAAAAATTACAAATAAAGCAAAGTCAACATGAAGATGAAGTTTTTAATGTTGAAACTCAATCTAAAGGTAATTGGTATTTGTATATGAGGATAGTGTAAAAATGTGTACTACTATATGTCTAATATAAGAGTAACCTCAGGTGATAATCAATATTTGTTTGGTTCAGTCGAACTAGTTCCCTTAATGAATCAGAGTTATATACTGCCAACTTTTATTTTCAAGAGTTGGTCATGGCTGAAAAATTGCCTACAGTGTTAATCTTAACCTAATGCAAGCTGAATAATTGTTGAAACAATAAAGTGATGCTCTTGAGTGCACAACATTAGTAAATGCCTATTGCCATTGCTGTGCACAAAAGTCTCTTGTTTGAGTTAACTTTTGTAAGAAACAGAAATGACAATTGTCAATTTTTTCATTTGTATTTTTTTAATGGTTTTATTTATTCAATTATTTTATATTTTAGGAACAGAAGAACACACAGAATTATAATGGATTTATATTTGAAAAATGTTATACACAATTCAAATGATCTCCAGTTTTATAATTATATGTCTATTTTATATTCATAATTTAAACCAATAATTTTTACACCTTTGGTTAATTTAATTTTTGATTATATAATGTGTTAAAGAATAATAAATGAATAAATAAAGATATTAAATTTATTTTAACTGTGGTAAACTTTGTCTATACTTATTTATTTTTTACCAGGTAATTATAAAAAAAAACTAAAAAATTCTTTTATAACACAAAGTTTTAACTAAATATAAATCAATACAATTAATTACAAATTTGCCTCTTTACTAGACTAGTACAATTTTGACAATTTACATAACAGCACCAATGATATTTGCATTGGCAGCGTTCTGTTTGTTCAATGATTTGAGTAGTGTATCCTCGGCCACAGCACATAGTAAGACAATTTTCAGTACCAACTGCTGTAGAATTACACTTTCTAAAGACGGAAAAAACCATTTTAATAAAATATTAATTATACCTAGGTAACAACGTTTCATACCTGCCGACTGTTCCATAACTGCCTATTTTCTGGTCGTAATTACAATAATCTGAAGATTCTGTAATATAAACTAATGAACTGTCCGTGTGTTTTGGAAGTCCGAATCGAATTACTTGAATCATTTCCACTTTCATTGGTGTTTTATTGTACAATTTTAACAACTTGATGCCTACACCAATGAATTTATTCGGCAGACCTCGCCAACACGTTTTCACGTTACACGATCCTGACATGCCGTGACACTTGCAATGGGTTTTCACACTTGATACGACCACCTGAAAAAAAATTAAAATAACATAAGTTGTAGCAATATGATCTCCTTGCGGAACAGATCGCCGCACCGACATTCTTCTGTAAGTTTTTGTCTGGCATATAAATATTATGTATTGTTCATACGACGCACGGTTCATTACGCACATTTAATATTTCTCTTTAGGATACAATACAGTTTTAGTCGGTTTTTTTTTTTTTTTGACCAATCTTATTTAACTTAAATATTTACTAGTTAACAAAAATTGTTGGTCCGTGGGAATAAGTAGGTAAATAAAAAAATGGAATGCCGTGCCATCATTTTGCTCAAAACAATTAACTTTAAATAATATCGACATCCAAGGAGAGCTATACATACTGGACCCATTTTGTGTTTTATAATTGCGGACAAAGTAATTAAAATCATGTGAGTAGCGGACGAAATTTAAAAAAGTAACATTAACATACTAATTGCGGATAAATTTCCAATTATTATTTTTGTCTTTTTCTATATAGCTATTATTTATCAACATTAATATTGTGCCTGTATTTTTGAGACGACCGTCAAAAAATTTATAAAATCAGTTTAATGACGATCTTACAACGATAACCTTTATTTAAAATTACAATGTGTACAGTGAAAAACTTAAAAAATTATACGTGATTGGGTTCTGTTTTCATTGAAAAATGCGCAATACAATTCAACGGCGGGGGCATAAACCAAAAAAAAAGGAATCCATTTTTAAAATTTGATACATATAGTGCTTAAATGGAAAATAATCTTGAACATTAACCACATAACCATTGAATAACAATCATTTGTACGGTAGAAAATAAGCAATAATGCCAAACACAAAGCGGTAGAACAGTTATGTGAACATCCCAACAAAATTATACATTTTGAGATTTTACCAGATGATTTGAACAGTATATTAGACATAAAAGATATAAATTTGATCCAAAAAAATATTCACACTACTAGAATATCTAATATTACCTAAAAACACTTAAAATTGTGTGTGATAGTACCTAATGAAGTAGATAAATTAAACACTAAGTGTGAAGAGAAGTGAAATATGGATTATTGCTATTGAGTATTGACAGTCGACACAAGTATAAGTAATATAAGTGTATTGAGTTTTCTGATGTTAAAAATTCAAAATTTTCCAAAAGTGTGTTACTATTTTGATAGATGGTACTTATCCAAGCTGTTCATCTAATTTACTTATTAATTATTTTTGGTTCATGGCATAAAAAATAGTATTCAGGTACATACCATTATTTTTTTGTTTATTGGAAGGCAAATTAGTTACCTACTGATTATTGTACCTAATTAAGTTCTTATTAAAACAACGTTCTCCAATACTACCAACAACTATTAATATTGATTTTGAAAAATCTATTCACTTGCAGCTGTTCGTCTAGTATGGCTAATAAGAACAATTAAAGGATGTCGGTTCCATCTCGAACATGATCGGTACAGAAAAATGGAATCATTAAATTTAGCTTAAGTAGGTATATATATACAGTACTAGGGATGAAAAGAGAAACTTTTTAAAAACATTTTTCAGGCTTTCATTTATGTTATTAATCGAAGTGGATAACTGTTTTACAGACTGACTGTACGCCATGCATGATTTTACAGATTATGTGTTATTGAACCAAACAAAAACAAATTCTGCAATGTTCCCTTCAGAAATATAAACAGAATTTTCTTATTCAATTTCATGAGTCCCAAATGCACGTGAAAGTTTTCATGCTGAACTTAAAGGTATGTTTTATTAATTTATAATAGTCACCACAATATATATCAATTGATCGAGGTTTTAAGTGAAGTACAGTGTGGTAGTTATATGTAAATTAATTGTACTGCTGTTCGAAATTTAAAACGAGTAAAAACACTGTCGAATAGATGACATTTACCAACATTAACCCCACCTAACAATTTCTTTGAATATTTGTGTCCGCAACTCACGCGGTTCTTATTTAACTTGATTTTTACAATTAGTATTATGACAATGAAACTTGTGTCCGCAATTGTTATAATATTGAACTAAATAATTTGTCTGCGACTAGCTAACCCATTAATAGTTTCATCATAATTTATAGGTAATAAATTGTTGTAACTACTTTATTTTAATTTTTTTTTCTAATGAATTAATTTAATACATTTTCAATACAAAATATACAATGAGATGCATTTTCTTGACTGATAAGGTCAAAATCATATACACAATACAGATGCATCCCACGTATAAGTACTTATTAATTAAAATATGGAATAGTTAGCCATTAGGTAATATTATAGCGGTTATAGGTTAAAAAAAATGCAAAAATACATATAGATATAAATGACTAGGCACTTAGATTCAGTAACATTCATCAGCTAACAATTGATTTGCCTAATGCATGAGATAAAAATCTACAAGTATATTAACGGATTTCCAGTTGACAATCAGTTAACTCGGGTGGTGGCGCCTAACCCTATGTTTGTGGAAAGGTGTATACTATAAATAAGTGGTTGTTGAATAGTATATCTACTGTGGCGATTGATAGGTTGCGTGAAAATATTTTTTAAGGATTTCTACAGCACAAAAAAAGTTAGCAGAATAAGATACCAATCGTCATTGATACATACATATACGATAAACATTACCATAATCTAGTGAGAACAGCTATGCAGGTGGCAATATTAAAATTAAATAGCTAGTGTTTGCCCGATATAAACATTATGTGGTATTGTGGTTAAATACTCCGATATCACTACTAGGATGTATGTAGTCGCATATATCTAGATCCAGTAGCACCGATGTCGACTAGGTATCAACCAGAAAGGTACCAAATGGGATAAATCTATTAGAAAATTTTTATTGAGTGGATATCTAGTACTTGTGCAGCCGTGAAGGTAAATGACATTAGGATTTGTATTTGCTTTTTGTTCAATATCAGAAAAAAAATGATTGTAGAGTAATAAAATGTACCCATTATACGCATGCATATACTATATGTATTATTATATGATTTTGTAATGTAATTTACCTATGTGTTATTGTAAAATTTCCCGATATTGTGTATAATATATCATCAATCATCATATTTGTACATTGTATATACCAGAGGTGGCCATTAACCTTAACTTTGGGAGCCGAAAATTTATAAAGCTAATTCGAGGCGAGCCGCATTGTAAAGCAATGTTTATGAAATGAAGACACATTTTTGCCTACACATACTAAAAGCACCGCCGCCGTGCCAATCTATACCTAATAACGACTGTAATGATAACGAAATCGATGGCAATAAAAATGCTATCTAACGTTTTAACGATTCAAACAAATTTTAAATTTATTAATTTTAGTCTAAATTTAGTTCAAGAGCCGCGCGAAACTAATTTAAGAGCCGCATGCGGCTCGCGAGCCTCGTTGTGGCCACCCCTGGTATATACTCTTGTAAATAGGGCATTAATTAATTATGTGTATTGTAAAATATATTACCGCGGTACCTATATGTATATGGTGAATTGGTGATATACTTTTGTGCATGCAGGTGAGATTTTGGTGCGTTTAGACATTTTTCTTACCCCTTATGGCTTACAAACAAATTAGCGCTACTATAAAGGTCGAGATAAATATAGATTATAGACTATGGAGTATATACGTAAATATACACATTATTCGGTACAATTTATGCTTACAAAGTAATTAGTGTCTTACTTTTCGACCTATTTTGTAATTGTGTTCGTCGATGATAGACATGGCTCTCTGTTCACGCCATACCGCGTCTTCGTTGGCGTTGGTCAGCAAGTCGTCGACATCGTCATCGTCGTTACCGCCACCACCCCAATCTTTGTATTCACCCGATACTATTGCCGCCAAAGGGTTTTCTTTCTTCACAAACTGTCTGGCGAACTTGGCACCCCACCGGATATTGTCGTCGCACCCGCTCCACTTGAATGTGCCATCCGTGTCTTCCGGGTGAGTGCCGCACCCGCAGCTTGATAACATTCCGGATGCACAGTCCCTGGTCATGGTGTACGTCAGTGCAGCTGAGCTGAGCGCGTATGCGAATGACTGTTCTTTCGTGCCTGCAGCAGTGTATTATATAATTATATGGCGACATCGAATTCAATAGGTTTATTATGAATAGATATTATTGTATTGTAATATAGTATTAGGTACTATCTCTTGTTGATCATTCGTGAGACGTTTATTTTCTGTTACTTGTGTTAGTAAATTTATAAATAAATATTAAGGCGCAGGACATAAATACTTAGCTACCTATTTATGGACTAAAATAGTTTACCTCAACATTGTAGAGGCATAATTGTTTCCTTGATTAGAATCTATAGGTTTTGCACCCCTTTATGGAGCCTAACAATATATCATACTTATCAGATACTTAATCTATACCAGCTAGTGGTTCCCAATCGGGGGAGGGGGGTATTTAGATACTTAACGAGGAGAATACAGTGATGATGAAATAATGAGAATTTTGTTAAAATAATTATGCCATTTTACAATCAGTAAAAGTATTATCAAACATCCCTACAAACTGTAGACTTATTGAGAAAAAACAATTTGAAATTCCCCATTAAATTTATTCTACATTCAATACCTACTTAATATAAAAATATTTATAAAATTGATATATTAAAAAATATAAAAATAATATTATTAATTATTAAGTTGATTAATATTTTATTTTTGAAATTATGAAAAAAAAAATTGAGTCATTAATTATATAATATATAATTATTTTGTATCACTAAAACAAAAAACAAAAAAAACCTATTCTTAACTAATTTAAGGGGTGGGCGCGGGATTTTTGAAGATTTATAAGGGGCGTAGAATAAAAAAGGTTGGGGATCACTGATCTTTACGATAAGGAATTGAATAAAATAAAGATTTTATAACTTGTAGTCATAAGTATAACATTTCGTTGCCAGGGCATAACATTATGTAATACTAATATCTATTAATTATAGGTATGTATTTTAAATTATTTACAAAATATATTTTCAATATTAAATAATTTTGTATAGAAACCGTTTTCACGCAATTATGATATAATAAGTGCTTATACTTTATTATTTTGTGAATTAGTGCGTGTCTATCATAAAGTTCTAATTATTATAACAATTCTCGTATATAAAAGTGTATACCTATGTATATGAATATTGAGGGGTGATGAGGTAATTTTCCAATATAGTAAAGTCAAGCAAGCCTACAATATTACATGTTGAATGACGAATGTTGTTTGTCGTATAGTATTATAAAATCATTGTATAACTTCGTGTAAACGACACAAGATTTAAAATGTCTGATAAAGATATTTTTAGGGGTTAACTCCACGCCTTAAAATGACTAGTGTGCCATTTGTGACAAACACATTGCAGATAAAACTTATATTAAAATGTATATTATATACGCGATGGAGTGAAAGAGA
Source organism: Melanaphis sacchari (assembly GCF_002803265.2). Taxonomy (NCBI): domain Eukaryota; kingdom Metazoa; phylum Arthropoda; class Insecta; order Hemiptera; family Aphididae; genus Melanaphis; species Melanaphis sacchari. Next base: position 2,818,997 of record NW_020271547.1, on the reverse strand, counting down.
GAGAGAAAGAAAGAGAGAGAGAGAGAGAGAGAGTTGAGTTCAAACATCAAACGGGTATATGATTATACAACCTATTAATCCTGCGCGGTATGCACCTGTAGGATATGACAACTGTCGTTGACTTGTATACAACTTGTCATGTTTGTCTGTGAAAAAGATGTATGTATTTGAATCACAAATTAAATGTGATGTTCGAACGCGCCTATACATACGCCGCACGCATATAATTAAAATATTCATAATATATAATATATATTATAATCGGATACGGAGCGAATGCCTATAGGTAATAATATAGGTACACATAGAATGTAAAAAACTAGATAACAAATGTAATTAATAACTATATTTAGGTAAGTTAACTATTAGGAAGGGTTCTAATAATTATTTTTTAAATATTATTAACATGATCATAAAAATTAAATTTAAAAAAAGAAAATATTTAAAACTTTTGTTTAAGAACAAAAGACGTATTGCGTGGTGTATAATACGTGTTAGTTGATTACATATTTTGCAAGTTGTTTACAATTTCTGTTACACTCCGTACGTACACGTCGTATGGTGATTCGATCTATTATGATAACGTGTCGGGGAATACGTCGGGAGCACTTAAAAGAAAGAAGAAAAAAAAAAAACAGTGAAAAAAAACTGTTGAAAAAAATAACTAATAAACTAGTTTTTCAACCTTTGACCAGCTCCGGCGTGAGTCCCGGCGCAGACCGCACCGACGAACAGTTCCACCGTCTGTTTTGCAAGACCGACTGACAGGCGACCACGGCCAACGCTGCGGCCCGGGAAACGTGCTGCATGACTGGACGCCAAGACTTGCAAATGCGCGCTTGACGCGAGTCCAGTCCGTAGGTTTTGCGTAACGTCTGACAAACGCCCACGTCGTTCCAGTCCACTTTGCCGGCCGCTTTCTGCATGCCCCTGCAGCGACCGTACGTCATTATAATAAAATATTATTTATAAGACACAATTATTATTATAATACGTACCACTGTGTAGCATACACACATTTAGATATAACAGTGGCGTAGCTATGATTTTGTTCTGGGGAGGATGTATTGGATAAACACAAAACGGGGGGCTTTTAACCATGCCCTTATATTGCACAATATTAGATCCGTGATTATAACATAATATGGTAATATTATAATCTTATATCAAGTATAATCCAATTCATTAAACATTAAAAAAAAAAAAAGGTTCTGAGGGATCTATCCCCATTATCTCCCCTACCATAACTACGACACTGCATTTGAGGTACAATTATTAAGGCTTGTATATTTAAATTTATAAATTATTTTATCCCGGGCATACGGTATTTGAAACTTATAAGATACACAAAAATATTAATGCTTAGTTAGGAGTTTATATACCAGAGCTCTCAAAATTGAACGTGAATCAAGATTCACGTGATCACGTTTTTTTGTCTGTCCGCGTGTATTTATACATAGAAATCCGTGAATTTTATTTATATGTAATATATTAGTAAATCACGAATATTTATTCCACGTGCATTTAAAACATATTATTTACTAAACATAGGTACCAATACAATTATAGTAAAATATTTAAATAGATATGTTAATAATTTCCATAAAAAATTAAAAATATCTGTGCCTATTGTTATAAAACTAAATATTTCATAAACAGTATTTTCGTAAAAAGGCGGGACGATAGAGCGATGTACAACATGCACATCAGCGACGTGAAAATTTTTACGAACAGTACAAACCGATCAGCCCATTAGTTACGGTTTAATACTAGTTTATTTTTGTCTTTTTTATTCATGACATTTTGTTTTCATTATTCAATTCTTATATTTTTTAAATTATTTTTAAATGTATGTAAAATTTAAACACATTTCATAATAGATAATAGGCGAAAAAACTGCAATCTAAAATAATACTTTCTGTGAAGATGTTGATTCGAAATAAATAATTGATCATTGATCACCGCTATGTAAAAACTAGAAAACCATTGGAAGATACTAAATGTATTGGAAATAAAACTCTACATGATGTAATAACAAAATTCGTACACGTGAAATAGAGACCTCTAGTTTATATGCATATATAATATAATATAAATGTTTTTTTTTATTTATATTAAGTAATAGATACCTATGTATAATTTTCGATGGACCCCGGACCCATCATAATACACATATAATCGAATTAGAGCTAAGCACGTAGCAAATAAGTTAGAAACCCAAGCTGGAATAAATAATAAAAGGTCAAGGGTAGGATATATTTCCCTTGTTTCTTCCCCGTAAATAAGCTCCACAGGCAATTGGTAAATAAGTTACTTACAATATCGACTCCAGTTTTATTATTTAGTACGATCGATGATTAAAACAAACAAAATGTTTAGAAATATCGGTAATAGGTAGGTCACCTACTTAATACCAATCTTATAAGTTATAAGTATACTATTGTATGATCGAGGAATAGGTACAGCACCTAAACTCGTTAAAATGCTAAATAAGTACATAAATTTGCACACCTTCTACCCACACTCGAAAAACCAAAAAAATTGGGCCCTAATACAACTTATAAATTCTTAATTAAAAATAAACTATAAGCGTTAACAACTCTATTATTTTTTTTCATATAATTATTTAGTATGTTTAAATTGAGCACGGGTTCTTTTAAATTATAACACATAGGTATATAGAGTATATAGACGCACCAATTGCCTGACGGCGCTAGTAGCTGGTTCCCGGATGAATAACCACTATTGAGATAGATACGTAATGTCCTAACTTAATCATAATCGTCCAGATAGATAGTATCTATATAGCTATATTTCTCGTGATATGAAAATAAAAATACATTTTTATTATTAAACTTGTTATAACTTGGTATAAGTGGTTTCTATTTTTTAAGAAACTGTTAAAATTTATGAAAAGAGTAATAATGAGTTTCTTTAATGAGTCTAATGTTTAATGCTTAATTGTTTAATTTTTAAAGTGCTATATGGATGAAATCAAACACGGTTATATAATTTATTATGCTTAGAATAGTAAAATAATATATATTAAAACAAAAAATTAAATTAAAAAATATTCAGTATTTTTATTTATTATTTTCCTTTTTGTATTTTTAAGTATGTGTAGTGGAATGGTATTATGATTTAAATCATAAGTTTTTAGTCTACGGTCCATCAAGTTGATTAATGTTTTTAAATTAACATATTAATTTTATTGTTTTTAACTTATTCACTTCTTACTAAAAAATTTATAAAATTTTTAGCCCTTGATGTCAAAGCGTATCTCAGATTTGATTTCCCGTAAAAAGATTAGAAATCTCTGGTTTAAACAATAAATATCCTAAGTCAATGTCAGTCAAAAATACGTTACCTATTCTATAAATCATAACAATTCAGCGAACAATTATAACATAGCCGATCATATTCAATTAGGTTAAGTTATGTTAAATAAAAAAACCTAATCTAACCTCTGTATATTGGTATAAACGTCTTTTTTTCATTTAAACATTTTATTTATCAAATTTAATATATATTAATGCGATAGGTAAAGAAGTTATGAAGGCAAAGCGATAAAAAAAAAATAACGAAAATGTTATCTAGAATCTAAATAGTATACATTTTATAGAAAAAGTAATTTTTATTATTTACTTATTAACTTTTCTGTAAACAAGTATAAAATTCAAAATGAAACTTAACTATCAACCGTTGGGTTAACAAAAAAAAAAAAAAAAACTCATTTATTATTATTAAATATTATTTATTTTTTTTAATTTAATAAAATAAAATCACAACATACACAATTAATTTGCGACGAGATGATCACTAATGATAAAGGTAACATTTGTGACTTTTTAAAGTTTTTGTATGGATAATAATATTTTAAGTCTATTTCTCGCGTTTCATTAGATTTTCTGCGCCGCTTAGTTGGAAACGAGTTAATTTTGTGCCACGCGCCACGTGTTAACTACCTATTTGTTGAAAATCTTCAGACATACTGTGTATAGTATAAATATATGTATATTAATACGTTCACACATAAACACATCGTATAATATATTAATATTATACTTATTACACAGTGTATCTGTGTATGGGTGTTTCATCTCACTGCATTAAATATCTACTTGTTAAGATTAATAATGATAATAGGGCTCAGCCTATATAAACCATACTATTCATTAAAATAGCATAGGTAACTAATGGAACAAGAATCTATAAAAACTAAATAAAAATTGTGATCTATGAAACTAGATTAGATTAAACCTTAACTATAACCCAAAATAATACATAAAATAATATTGAATGCCTTATTTATAATATGTAGGTACTCAAAATATTTAATAACGTAAAATAATAGTTTACTTGCTGATATATTTTCTTAGTCCTATATTTACAATTAATTTTCAGATCAGATTATTTATTATTTTTTTACATTTTAATTTTTCATTACTGAATAGGTTAGAACAATTTCATATTTGTCTCCTTAGTGGCTAAGCCCCTTCCTTAGTACGCCACTTTTATAATATGTACATTATAAGTACATAACACTAAGGAAATACTTGAATAGTTTCGAGAATATACAAATAAAAACAGATTAAAATTACCAACAAACCTGTCTTATCGTTAAAATTTCACGATTGAAATCAGTTTATCGTCTTATTTTCTCGTTCGGTTTATACGATTTAAAAGAGTTAAAATATATATGTTTGTATATTATATATTATGCAATACCTATATATTTTTATTTTATTGTCGAATATTTACATTTCATTCGCGTGTCAGATGATTATCAATTAAAAAAAAAAAAATCTATAATATAGTTATAGTTATAGTGTTGGTTATCTACCAACTATATAACCAATAAATATATAAACCGCGTATGTCGATCGATTTTAAATATAAATTTTATTATATACGTATATATATTTATATCAAATTTACTAGTTTGGTGTAAAATAATTTCGAAATTTATAATAGTTTTTCGAGTCATATGTCGTGTCAACGATTATCTGTTAAGCTGAACTTATTAAAAATATCATCACCGTAATGCACTTTGTATTCGTTCATCATTTATAACGGTATTCATTACGATAGTACAGATCACACTAGAGGATATTCTATAAACCGATTTCGTTCCTATATACGCCGTGTATATACAATACAATACATATTTTTATTTTCATACATTAAGCTTTTAATAAATACGTGTACATAAAAATCAGGGAAATTGATTGAAATTCCACGATACAATAGGACAAGTATAGTCATATTGACTATTGCAGACAATAATATTTACATATTATATTTATTTTTCACTCTCATCACGTGAGAAATAATCAAATAAATACTTACTTATTATCAGATGCTACAGTCCTATAGTATTATATATATTATACTAATGTACTTGTATACTACACATGTCATGCGTATCAATAAATGTGTTAGATCCGTAATAATATGTCTATATATAACTAAAGATTGTTAATATATATATATATATATATATATATATATATATATATATAATATGAGCAACTCGAAATCTACGTAACGACCGCCTAACTAGTCTTAAGTCCGTAGGACGATTAAATAATATATATGATATAATACGTATGCTAGAATGTAAATGTAATAAAATAAACTAATAAGTAATAACTTATATTTATTAAATAAATATAGGTTATTATTATTGTATATGAATGAAAGGTATCTACATCGTCATACATAATATAAAAACCCCGAAAACCGGCATACGCATATTTATTAGCCATAAACGTATATTTTCACCCCGATTGTCCAATTAGGGAATTTATATTTGGGTGGTACACCATATATTATACACATTATTGTATAGTTAAACTGTACAATACCAAAAAAAAACCTTTTTCTAATTACATCTATAATTAAATTATATTTGTTATTTTGTACGACCACCGCTGCTCTGTTGCATTTCAGTGGCGCAACTATATAACTATCTTATTAGCTATCTTATTATAATATATATCTTATATCTTTTATCATCGATCTTTCCGAATGATTTTCAGTGAACAATTACCTATATGTGAGAACACTTGGCTTAATATGTATTCTATAATATACATTATATATATACGTTAATCCAGACATACGACAAAACATAAAAAACCATCATAACATATAAATTTTCCCATTTTTACCTCCCGTGGTGTTAAAAAAATAATAATATATGATATAGGCGGTATATTAAAAATGCGCTATTGCAGATTACTGATAATCTAGATAAATAGGTACATATAGTGTCTTCGGGCAAATAAACATGTATATGTACAGAATGATTTTCTTTAACAGAAAACATTATCATCTCGAAAAGAATTAACGTTTTTGTAAATATTTTTTTACATAATATAAAAAAGTCATCACAAAAAATACTTGAAAAATAATATTATAATTTTGACTATTTTGTATTAATCATTTCTTTAATTTTTTACTTTTTAGAATCACAGCGTAGGTAAATTCTTAAACTTATGTTCCAAAACAGAATATTTTTCAGAAAACTTGTATGTATAAAAATCGAATCTTGAACGAATTGGTTGTTAATTTAGAATTAAGGATTTAAAGTTTTATTACAAATAATGTTACAGAATAGTAGAATACATTTTTCGTAATACCTACGTGTCTCTTAAAACATTTAAATTTTAAATATACAGCCATTAAAAAAATAGTAAAATTATAAAAAATGTTGTTTTTTTATGTCTTCAAATTATATAGAAAAGTAATTTCAAAAACATTTAGGTAGATATCATACATACATTACTATTATTTATTTTCGTTTGAAGTTTTTGAATGCAATATAACAATGCATCAAATAAAATAAAATAGGTAAATAAATATAATAATTAATGTAGAATATAAGTACAATAAGATAGCATATAAACTACACTTTTAATACAAACTAAATAAATCATTCTTTACAATATTTTTAAGCAGTTATGGTGGGGGTATAGGTACCTTTTTTAAAGAAGTACCTATGTAGTATGTATTAAGTATTAACTAAAAATAAATACATTCATCTATTAATGATCAAATAATAAAGTAATAAACATTACTAGTTTCTATTAAGCAATTAAGGTATTAAAAACCATTATAATTTATATTTATTATGACATTTTGTTAATGATCATTGGTCAGTGGAAATTTTATTTACAAGTGGAGCTGATGTACTGAAGCTACAGTTTTTTTTTTTTAAGTTATTGTTAGGTTTAAACCGTGTAATATATTGTTATTTATTCATGTTTGGAAAATGTTTCAATTGATAAACCTCCATTACTTAAAAAATAGATGACCGTGAATGTATGATTAAAATAAAGCTTTCAACTATACACTGAAAGAAACAGAACAGCATAATATATCGAAGTGTTACATACTCGTTACAAATGTGACACATAAGGTAGTAGGTAATGTATTAACGAAATTGATTCGGGTGGGTCGTATGGACTACATAATATAATGTAATATACCTAGCGGTCATATGATAAACTAAATAATATATGATCCCATGTATTTATTATAATTTGTATAATATAGTTAAGTTGATGAGGTTATCAGAACACTGGTTAATTAGAATATGAAAAAACGATCACGAGCAAGTTTTTTTCGTAAATATAGATACTTGTAATACTCTTTAATACATATTTTATATTATAGTATGTAATAACAATCCAATAATGTACTAAAATGTCTGTAAAAATGTATATTTTTTATCGAGACGTGCATTTAGTAATTTTTAGTTATTTTTATCGCGAATTTATTGCTTGTATCAATATTGTGTAATTATAATTTATATTGTACCTATGTTGTAATCTTCACCTTGTATCGTTTTAAATATATTTATTCTACTGAGAATAAGACTCGACAGAATTTCTATGTAGATATTTAATTACAAGTTATTAATTACATTCGTTTTCAAGAAAAAAAAAACAATTGCTAATTATAAAAATTAATTTCTTCGGTAAAAAATAACACCGTGGGTGCCTAATTATACATCGATATATTTATACTTGTACGTACTTCGTTTCTTTTGTTGCATGATGGTGGCTAGAACCTAATTTTGGAGTAATTTTGATTTCTATTAATTTTTTGTATGTTGATAGCCATTCTATTTTCCATTTAATTTAATATATGTAAAAGAGTTTATGTCTTTATTTTATATTATAACATAGTTATATATTTTATCAATGTTCTTTTACAAGATTAGGTTCTTTTTAATTAACTTTTGCAAGCCGGTCCATTTTTTAATTTTTATAATTACATTGTTTATTGGTATTACTATATTCTATTTTAAATTAGAAAAATAATCCAAATTTCTCCTTAAATATAATAGCTATGCGAATTTACGCTGAAGAAAATAAATCTTGGAGACCCTTTCTTTTTTGGCAGTTGCTCAATCCCCTAAATTTTGTTTATACAATAATACATATATAATATAGGTTTTTTTGTTTCAAATATTTTAAAAATTTTCTGATATTAAAACTAAAAACCGAATTGAGACTCGCCAAAATAACTATTTATGACACATATACAGGCCGTTATGGTCTACAATTAAAAAGATTTAATTTACGTTTCTGTCAAATAAATAATAGTGTTTAGAAGTTTAAACATTTTAAAATTAAATACTTATGTATATTATTTATTATTTATTAATTTTTATTATAATTTTTAAGTTAAAATGTAAAATATATCAATAATACTAAAACTTTTTTTTTTTTTTTAATATGACTTAATTTTGGGATATTACAATCTATACAGGTGTACAATACTAAAACTTAAATAAAGATCAAACTTTGGTACATATATAATAGTCTCTCATTATAAAGTAATTTAAGTAAGTAGACTTAAGTGATAAGTTCCCCTAAACTTTTAATAAATACGCTTAAAGTAATTATTGATTTAAAATATAGGTTCACCTCGCTTTGAAAATTGTTTAAGTGGTGTCCTTGTTCTTTCTCGAAACGTTTAAGAAAAAAATAATAAACATCTATTCTTAGAAAATAATATGTACAAAACATTTTTCCGATAAATAATAATAAAATATTTGAATTTTTAAACTAAAAGAAACAAAAAGTAATATACGAATCAAATAAAAATATGAATTCTAAAATGATGTGTTTTTGCACCTCTTAATCGTTACTACCTATCTACTATTTTATATATATATAATGCTAAAAATGAAAAAAATGATGTTACATGTTATTTTAGGTTAGAACTTTGAGTAAACTTATATAATGTTATAATTTTTTAATTTTATAATTAGATAAAATCAAAAATAAATTATAATTTTTGTCTTATCAGATATCTACTCTGTACATAAACAATTTTTTTCTGTATTTTCCTCATTTTAAATATTCAAACTAAATACATAAAATTCTTTTTTTTATTTTCTCAGAATAAAATTCTAAATTTTTCCCAAAAGTTATAAGTTCTTATTAGTCAAGTATTAATTGTAATATAATAATAAATCATTAATGTACCTAAGAATCGTATTTTTATATAGTATATTAAAACTATAATATTAATTTAAAGAAAAATTTTGGTATTTATATATATATATACTAATTGTTTGTTATACATATAGCTACGGGTTATAAGGAGATTTATCAATTAAATAAATGTAATATTATTAAAAATAAAATGGTTATAGACGTGCTTGGTAAATTATTATGTATATTGTTTATCAGTAAATTTCATTATGTTAAATGCTTTATTCAAACATGTGTTATTTATTTAAATGTCGACAAAATTTAAAAAAAAAAACCCCTGAAAGTATTTGAAATATAAAGGTGTAGTATAGTTAAGTACAGTATACTTAAAGTTTTCCACTAAGCTGTATATATTATTTATTTAAAACAGCATTTAGAATTTAGATACAATCAATATTATTATTGTAAGATAATATTATATATATAGTATATTACTTATAAGTTGTTAACAAAATATTTTATTTTTTTATTGACAAGTAAAATACTAAAAACCACTCAATTAAGAATTATAAATTATAATATATTCAATTTTATATTTTCATACATATTTATCGATGAAGGACTTAAAAACCGGTCAGGGCTATGGCAATATAAAAGGGTAAAATAAAATACATTGCTATATATTGTTTTACATTTTATTTTATTCATCCAAATATTTTGATCCGATAAAAACGTCAATTATATACATATGCATACGAATGGTACTGATCTAAAATCAATAAAGGTTGAAATGTCTTAACGGTTCATAAAAACTGATTATTGGGTGAAAACTATCTAAATAATTGTCTTTAAATTTATACAATCTAGGTACTAACACCTCAAATGAAGAGAAAGGATATTGAATCATTATCGATAAACCTTGGGGTAAAACAATAATTAGAATTTTAACAGGACCTATATTATATATAGGTTCGTAAGTACGCAACTAACTTTTTACGATCTTCCCAAAATTAAATAGGAAATTCATAGTCAGTTTCCTGTACGACTCTCTTTTTTTATAATTTAAAATACATTCAATACTCTTTAGTACAGGGGAATTTAATAAAAAAAAAATAAAAATTTAATTAATTCATCAAGATCAATTATTATTTTATACAAATAACCGTAAATTAGCAAAAGGGAATTTAGAGATTTTAGTCATTCTTGTTATAAATATAATTTAATGGATTTTATTATCTTTATAAGATTAATTTATGGTCTTAGCGACTGAAAAAATAAGATAGAGCCGTTATAGAAATTCTCTTTTATTTATGTAACAGATTTATAATGTCCCTTCTTTGAGCACAACTACAGTAACCTCACAAAATATTGACAGTTAACACTTGATGTCTATGCCCCCCATATCTCTACATATCTATGAAAAATACTCGAAATTTAAACAAAAATGAGTTTTTTATTCAATACTACATTTCGTATGAAAATTACAATAATCAAGTTTACGGTTATTATCATTTATTGTAATTCGCGACTAAGAATATTACTATCTATGCTCCTTTATGCTTAAAATAAATCTATATATCACTTGACACTTATCAGAAATACAACCATAAATATAATAATTGTTCGTATTTTAAAAAATTGTGTCGGCTTTTTTCCCTTAATGCCATACTCAGTTAAAAAATAAAATGACTTGACAGAGATTTGAATTACCATCCCCTATTTGTAAAATGGTTAGTAAAATGTTTAATGAATATTCATCGATGTCAATATTTATTTTTAAAATTTATGTGTTTTGGCTAAAAATATTTTTTAATACAATTTAATCGATACCAAAAAACAAAATTAAACATACCGTGAATTGAGAGTCAGTAAAATCTTACAAACTGCATTACCGAGTGGTTTTTTAGAGCAAACGTGTAAATTTAACAGTACTGGAATTGTGTACACATTCCAAAGATTTATTCAAGAAAATATATGTAAAAAGTAACACTTATATTTCCAGTGCGTGATTAATCGTCTAGATACGCGCACTACAGGTGTATAGTAATTTACATTCACGTTTTTGCTTATAGCGAAAACATTATTTCTGAACACTTAAAAAATTATGATTTTCTCGTTACATCGATGCCCTTTTCAAAATTAAATGACTATAATATTAATGTAAATATAAAGTAAATAAAATTACTTTCTTACACCATGTTTAATTCAACATAAAGATAAGAATGTGCAAATATTATAATTTGTCACCGTTTATAACGAAATAAACCGTAATAAACCTAATCTAAACCCAAAAATAATTATTAGGTATGTTCACAAATAATATTTGAATAATATTAAAGTATCAATACTTAAAAAGTATTCAATTAAAATATTCTTAATTTATTTATAGATTATATCTCATATTATAGGTATTATTTTTTTTAAAAATATGTATTAAATATAAATATATTAATATTTTAACTATATTTTATTTGTTAAATTTACGAATAAAAGACTTCTATAAAGAAGCAAAATTCTGTTGAGGCCAAATACAACTATCAGCTTAAAAGTATATTGTATTAAGTTATATGTATGAATTGTAGATAATTCAAATAATAATAGGATAGTTATTGCGTTTTTTTATAAAATACTAAATAGTTTAATATACTTAGGTACATCATAATATCAATAATTTTACATGCATAATAGAGATATACTATAAAAATTCCAACTATAATATAATATGAAAAAAAAAAAATTATTATAATTTAAACTGCGGTTGTTTTGTCTAAAATAACTATACGATTATATCTGCATTTAATATTTTAAGTGTTTATTCCACCTTGATTGGATTCTCATTTTAGTTTATGTATTTAAAACAAGGAAAATAGTGCGTGCTGTGTATAAACGAATATTGTATTAGAAGGTATAATAGTAAAGAGATATACATATAATTACATACATTATTATCCATTACCCATAAAGTGGCATTTTAGTATTCTATACCTACTAGTAATCGAGTTATATAGTGTATATACTTATTCCATCAGTATTTATTTCGGTGAAACACAGAATTAAAATAATCTTAAATAAAACCAATAACATACGAATAACATAACATGTAAAAAAATTACATTATATTATATTTCGATAAAGGTAAATAATATAAAAACAAATAAATGCAAATAAACAGTGACTATTTCATTGAATATTTAATTAACGTTTAAATGCTGCTGTAATATATTTATATGTATAATAGTACCTATTGATTTTAGTTACCTATCAACATAAAAATAAGTTTCATAACTTATGTGAATAATTTTAAAATAGGCTTTAAACATAGTTATTCAAATATTAAATGTATGGATGGAACAAAGATCTGAACGTAGATAAAGGTATATCGTATATGACATTAAAATTATTAGTAAAAAAGTAAATAATTATTTAAATTACATGATTAAATAGTTACACATCATAATTAAAATTTGAATTCGGTTGATGTATTTTAATTATAAGTATAAAAGTCTATTTTTCATGATTAGATAAATTTAATATTTATATAACTATTGCAAATAATGTACCTAAGGGGATGAAATAGAGAAAATAATATCATAAAATTAAATAAATTAAATACTAAACCATCATATTTAAAAGCTTAAATAATTAATAAGACATTATTTTCTCGTAATTAAAAAATCAATTTGGTTTTATTTCAAACTAAATAAATGACGAATGACATTTAATATTAATCATTAATCAATACACTTATTTTAGTTTTATAATTTGTTTGTTTAAAATAATAAATTAACTATGTAGTTGATGTATACTATTTACATTCTAATATGGCGTTTGTATTTTAAATAGGTATAGCCATTATTATATACCTACCATTAAATCTATCTTGACGTTAATATAAATTCAAAGTTTATAATAAATAATATAATGTATAATATACAAGCCATAAACGGATTTTTTCAAAATGAGTTTTTAGTTTAAAAACACATATCGATTGTATTTTTAAAGTAAATTAAAATCTACTAAATAATTCGAGTATATATACATTATAAAAATACATATTTATTGAATTATTATCAATTATCTATAGTGTTTACCTATATTTCTCCGCAATATAATTAAATTAATACATTTAAATTAAATCCATATAAATAAAATAACGGCATATAATATAATAAAACTTTTTATTTTAGTAATTAATTTAGTTAGTATGGACGTAGTATCTTGAATTATATGATTTGTATTTAAATGTTCATTTTTATAATGTTTTATTATACGTTTAAATATTTCACGTAAACAGAAAATAATATGAGGGGTAGGGGTCATTAATTAAAAACTAAATATTTTTGTTACTAATCTTCAATTGACATTGCAAAAAAATGTGCAGGTACCTATTTACACTTATAATAAATTATTAATAAACCAACAGTAAAAAATAATTTAAATTAACCTTCCATGATTACGTTAAAAACATTTTTGGGAGAAGGGGATTGAACCCAACCGCCCTCTTGTATAAGTGCTTCGTTCAAATATAGATGTACATCTAATTTATTAGTAAGAATTTCGTATTCATTGTATTCAGCAGCGTATCACTATCACATATGATGATCTACGATTTTTTTTAACCGAACAATTGACTAAGGATGTCAGGAAGATATAATGATATCATTATTCGTTATAATATATATATCATTATTTATTTCATTGTTCTTATTTTACTTATCCGACTAACATAATGTTAATATCGAATCAGCATTATTTATCCTTTTAAATTCGCCTTTTTTTCTATTCATAAAACAAAAGTGTCTACTCATGTTTTGGACAGTAATAATTCAAATCTCATAAAGAATTTGTTAGGTAGTTAAGTATTATTTTAAACCATGTGAACACTTATATTTTGGTATCTGAAAATAAATTATTTGGGTATGAAAATTCATCCGTGGCCGAACCCTTAAATTTTGTTAACATTTTTTGCTTCTACAAAGTATTGAACACAATACCTAAATAGATTTTTTTTTTAAATAATTTTTTTCGCATAAATTATTACAAATTAACTATCTTTAATAACAACCGTTTTTAATTTTTCTACAGGTTTATATATATCAGTATGTAATAAATAGCAATTACCAATACAAGATTGGATAATTTAGCTTCGACTAAACCTTTAATTTCTCCCACACTCTATCACAATTTTATAGCCAACTATAAGTAATATAGTGATACAATAATTATTAATTATTAGTTACTAATATTATTATAATACTCGTGAGTGAGCATGCATTAAATTTATTTTATTTTTTTTTCGTTTAGGGTGTGCCCAGACATACTTAACACACCTGTAGCTCCGCCTATGAATTTGTATCAACAAATATTAATTTTTTTCTAATAATCTTATTTCTCATTGAATTTAACAGCTGTCAAAATATTTAAAAAAAAATAAACATTTAAATATTTTATTGAAATAAACATATACATAAATAATTAAGTGAACAAAATTATTATTAAAATTTGAAAAATAAAATAAAATTTGTGTCAGCTATTCAGTTGTAAAAAGTTACTAATAAATTAGATAAATCGTTATCACTGATTAATGAGTAATGATCATACATTTTAAGAAGACATCGTGTTTGCTTATGTAATCTCCGTCATTCTAACGCGCATATATAATATACACGTTTTAGGTTCAAAAGAATCAGTTTAACTTTTTTAATTCAATACTTAAAATTTTAAAATTCTCTCAATTCAAAGCTTTTAAATTAAAATACAAAAAAAAGCGTACAAGAGACTCTGGAGAATATTTGTGCCTTCAAATTTAATAATAGGTTAAATCACTCTCATACTAAAAATAACTAAGTAGAGTGGTTTCTATTGAATTAAACATTGTCCATGTTATGCGTTAGTAAGACTGAGAAAACATAAGTGCGCGAGTACAACGTCGTCTTAAATAGATAAATTAATGTATGTATTTGAATACGCAACATATTAAATCAAGATGATTATCCCACGTATCTGTAAATGGATAATCGTGGGTGAAATTGATAAAGTTGTTTTGATAGTACATCTTTTTAATCATTGTGTTAAAAAAAAATTATCATGCCATATCTTAAGTAGATATTTTGTTATTCAAATACTATGAAATTGTATTATGTCTATAATATGATCGCCTATAATAATTCAATTAGATATAAATGTATAGATATTTTAATTAAATTGTAATTAGGCATTTCCTGTTTTTTCATACATACAGGTTATAACTATGATTTATAGAAACACAAGAATACATGTTAATCCTATTAATTTTGTACAATAATATATTGTAATTCAGTGGGTGACCATTCGATTTTTTAACGCAAAAATATTGATATTAATATAGCTGTCAAATAAAAAATATATTGAATGCTAACAGGCATTTTTTTCAATATTATAAGTTAAAAATAATTCAAATCATCCAAAATCCTAACAATAGATTTTTTAAAGTTGGAAAATAGTTTATTTTAAAGTGTAATAATAGATACATATAACTTGAAAGAATAATAAATAGGTACTTATAACTTTCCGTAGCCCCGGTCGTATAAGTTTATTGTTAAATAAAAAATAAGTTCATCAACCATTTCCTGTTTATTGCAAAGTACTTATTACATCATAATACGAGTATATACAATAGCTTGAACAATTTGAAAAAAAAAATGAATATTATTATTTGACACGTAAATAAACTTAAATTAATAATGGTATTGCATTGTATTGAAATAAAAATTAATAGTAACAATACAACAAAACATAACTTTCTTTTAACATTGACAAATATTAATAGCAATAGTGTATTTAATACCTACGCATGAACTGTTGATAGAAAATAATCTAATTGTAGTTCATCAATTAAAAATGTAATTTTAAAGAAAAAATATTCAAAAAAAATATTTTTTTCGTTTTAAAGTACGTAGGTTGAAGATTCGTAAACATTTTATTCTGATACATACGTGTAGTAGGTAGGTATTAATTGTTCATTATACTAAGACATTTAGTGGTAGCATTATTACTTCTCTTTAATAAATATTTCATAGTTTCGTTTTTGAATAAAAGTTGTCAATTATTTTTAAATACAAATGTACCTTTTATAAAACTTACCTACCTATAATGGATGTTTAAAATCGTGTCTTTTTTTAACCATAAGAAAAGTATAGCCATACTAAAAAGTTTAACTATTTTTGAACTAGAAAATAACTAAAAATAATATTAGGATTTTTTCGAGATAATTCTGTTTAACTTTGTTTCATTCACAAAAACTGAGCGTTAATAAAGTAATTTATTCACGCCCATTTAATAAAGCTAATCCAATCACAGTCGTCTTTCATTATTATATTACGTTTGTTTATTTAACGAGGTAAAAGATGCATTTCAGTTATTTAGATGTTTATATTAAGTTATATTACATATTTAATACTTATGAGTTATGATAAATTCTTTTTCAAATATAGACAGGTGTAAACTGCGTAGTTTGAAAATGTAGTTATATAGTTGAACAGCTTATGATATGATTAATGAGATCGAAATTCGAAATATAAAGAAATGATTGACATGAGTAAGAATATTTAAAAAATTACGAACGGGATAAATGTAAAAGCTAAATTTGAATATAAATTGATTGTAATAGGTATAATGACTATAATGTATATAATACTATATTGTAGAATACATTATGTATACACAAGTATATACTAACATAATATGATAAATACAATACCCCGAACATATTCATGCAAAATCATGATTTTTTTATGCTTTATTTTATGTATAATTAAAAAATTTAATATATTTTATACATGTATAAAATATACGATTTTATTAAAACTATATAGGTTTCTGAATTGAAAACTTAATTTTTCTGGGACACTAGTTTTTTTTTTTAAGATTTAGTATAATCAAGCTTTTTAAAAATTCAAAATGTGTATTGTGTAAAATTATTTTAAATTAAATTAATTTTTCAAATTGACTAATGTAGTCTACTGACTAGTAACTACTTATTAATTAAAATAAGTGTATATATAATTAACAATTTATAAAAATATTTCATATAAATTTCCGCTGTTACTTTAATAAGTATACCCCAGAAGAGTGGTTTTATAAAAATGAATATAATTTTAAGATTCTAAGTTCTTAATACAGAAATTAGATTTATAATTATATTCAAATTTATATAATTTACATATAATGCATAACTTATAGACCTAATAATATAATTTATTAGTAAGATAAATTATTTATAAATTAATAAAATATAAATAAAAAGACAATAAAGTTGTTAAAAATTTTAAAAATAAAATTAATAATTAATACTTACAGCCATTGAATACTGTTCATCTGTATGATTAACATTGGCAATACAATAAATATGGATATCCGTTTCCACATTACGAGTTCAGTTTTTTTCAAGCACAGTCTTTTTAAGAACGATATAATTTTTTGAGGTCATAAACTAGAATTCTGAAAATCATATCTCTTCAAACACCTAGGAACTTAATAATTTTATCTGTTAAAAATAATTTAACTGATTCTTTGTCATAAAGTACATAGTTTTCATATTTAGTCACAAACGTTCAGAATAAATGTAATAAGAGTAATGTTAAAAATACAACAATAACGAACATATTGAAAACCATTTATTTATTTAAATTAAAAATAATTTATTGAAAAAAAAACAATTTAACACTTATGATTAATTAAAATTGCATTCCATAATTATATCAAATATATTATATAAATACTTAATAATTTGTGGACGTAAAACATAATTTCTTAAATTTTAATCTATGTATATATTGAAATAAGTATTCTTTTACAAAATAAAGAATGCACGATACTCGGAAGACCTTCTACAAGGATACGGACTAACAGGTATCTTGTTACACGCACAACTAACTTGACACTAGGTGGTAAATTGCTCTCTTATAGACTAGTTTTTCTTACTTTTGTTTAACGGCCCAAATTATTTCATTTGGGGGAAATGTGTATTTTGTGTGTGTATGTATGCATGTGCGTGTGCGTATTGTGTGTGCGTCCTTACGTGTAGAGTGTAAGAGTAAATTTAATAAAGATTTATGCAAAATTAAATTAAATCACAGGTAACGATAAAGAAAAAAAACCATGGCTCATTAAGTATAAATAATAACATCCCAACACCAGAAATTAGAAAACGCGTAATTATTAGTGATGTGGGCTCAAAAGTACAATTTAAAAACAACGATAAATCAAGGAACTTTTAAAATGTTAGTAATCAACATTAATAATACTAAACTACACAAAACAAAAATAAAAATACAATAATACAACTTACTAGGTACATTTATGCTGTGGAAATAACTTAACAGTTACGTTATAAGATATTGTATATAATATTATTAAAAAAAAATTTAATTTATTTTTTTAATATATACATTATGTATACATTGTTTAGCAATACTAACTATAACTTTTATAATTTCTACATTGTCGAGGTATACATTTATTTAATTATTTTTTGAAATTAAATTAATACAACGTAAAATCGTTTATTTATTCTTGAATTTAAAACAAATTAACTTAACATTAACGGCTACGCTAATCTTATTTTGGGATATAAATTACTGAATAGGTTAGTATAAGTACAGTAATCAATATTTAATTTATACATTATACAAAGTGCAGATTATTTTTAAACGAAACTTTAATATTATATATTAATTATTAATAAATATATTACATAAATTCGGTTTACCTATTTATTATTGTGCCATTTATTTCAAGGAAGAATTTAAATTATGCAGTACAACACAAATAAAATACTAAATATTGGATGTGTAATGACATGCCGACTATAATAAAAAATATGTATTCATAATTTTTTTATTTGATATTTTTAATTCATACATTTTGATCTAATTATAAAAATAATTTTGAATGGATAGTGAGTTCCATCATGTAGAAAAAATTTAATGCATACAACTACTTTTTTATATTTATGGAAATGATTTTTGGTACTTTAATTTTAATGAAAATAAAATGTTCAGTTAATTTATAAAATACTCAATATTTATTTCATTTCATTTAAAATAAAGAGGAATAGAGTGATTAAGTATGTTAAGTGGGTGAAGTTAAAGCCTATATACGAGGAAGGGAGACATTTATGTTCTTTCGTGAGAGTTCTGTGAATTTTT
The DNA here is from genome assembly GCF_002803265.2 of Melanaphis sacchari. NCBI lineage: Eukaryota > Metazoa > Arthropoda > Insecta > Hemiptera > Aphididae > Melanaphis > Melanaphis sacchari. The sequence goes on along the minus strand of NW_020271547.1, from coordinate 2,799,358 downwards.
ATTTTGTACAGGATTTACCTATAGTAAAAACAAAAAACTTAACTTACCGATCACAGACAAAACCATCTAAATCAGGGGTCGTCGATCCACGGTCCACCTTGTCATTATTTGCGGCTCGCGAACATATTTGATAAAATTAGAACGGCTATAAGCCATCATTTAACCTTTAAGTTATCGCTATCGAAAAATTGGAAAATATGCGATATGGTAAACTGAATAAATGTTGGCTATTGCCTTTAAGTTTTTTTTATAAAAGTACAATATTAAAAAAAATTAAAATAACAATGAACTTTCAATTTTTTATTAAGAATATATTGACACGGAGATATATCCTAATCTTCGAAATAATACATTAAAAATGATATCTCTTTTTGGTAGTATTAACATTTATAAGCATATTTTATCACGAATGAAAAATGTCAAATCGAAAACTAGAGCTTGATTAACTGACTTTCATCAAGAAAACTCGCTGAGGATTGTGTCGTCTCAGATACAACCAAATACAGAAAAATTAGTTAGTGAAAAACAATGTCAGTTATTACACTAAAAATAAAACAAATAATTTGTAATTCAAAATTGAAATATGTTCTATGTACGTTTGCCCGCTGCCTCAAAATATTTAAGACCTCTGATCTAGATTGTTTTTGAAAACACAAATACTGTTATGTTTTAAATAGTTATCTTTGCGTGGATTTGGTTAAAAATGATTTTACTTATAGTAAACTAGAATTCTCAATGGTAGAAACCTCCTAAGATAAATAAATTATAAAGTTTGACGCGATTCGTTTTTAAATTGCATTATTTTACAAACCGTTTCGACGCTTATAAATAAAATCAGTCTATATTTCTATATTTCTCGTAATAATCGTAATTTTTTTAAACATTTAACTACTTGTTTATGCTGTTTTTTTGAATTAATATATTTATACCCCAATCCCTAAATTAATTAAATGCTATCGAGTTATATAATTTTAAAATAAGAAAATTATTTTAGTTTTTAAAAATGTAATTTTCATGTTTCTGGAAATGTGTTTATTATTACTTAAACCAAACAATGTTTAGATTTATGGATATTAACAATAATAGTCATCAGTGATTTTTTTCTAATACACATTCACCCACCAACTAAAAAAAATATTGCTGGAACAAACACGATGTTTATCTGTACAAGTATATCATCAAAATATATGAAAATAGCAAACCAAAAATTACAAATATATTTACGAAGACATTATTTATTCACATTAAAAATATGCTCCTAATTATGTGCCTCAGTCACTAATGTGTTCCGATATCAAGCATCGGCTGACGTCGTTAGTTTTCGGATGGGTAACCATGGCGCACACACATACACACACATGTTTCAACCCTACTAAACAAACCCTATACAAAAAAAAACTTACTGTTCCTATCCACAACTAATGGCCTTAGTTTCCAAGATTAAATAAGATCAATAAAAAAAAAAATTCAATAGGTTCATCTAATATTCTTCTTTCTCTTCAACCTAACTCCCAACTATATGAAATTCGCTTCCTTGTTCCAGATCATCGTAAGGCTTTGTTCCTCATTTCTTTTTTTGTCAAACTATAGTTATTTTCATGTTATTTATTATTGGGTGCATACTGTATACAAATTACTGCCCATCAGCCTCAAATTGCCTCCCCTGATTTTTTTTAAAAACGTTACTCTAAAACTCGAATTACTTTCCGGTTTCAGAAATATTGTTTATCTGAATTTTCTCCTATTTTAGATAGCAATTTTAATGTACTGGAATCGTCTCAGTATATTTAATTTATCAGTTTCTAGCTTAAATTATGAGCGTATATACGAAAAAAATAACAAATAGGTTATAAAATGCATAAAATGCATCTTATAAAATAAAAAAATTATCAATCTATTTTAAAATTAAATATTAAAATTATTTAGTTAATAATTTAAGCAGCCTATAATTTATTAATGATTATAGATACACCTTTTAATAAAATATTTGAACTTAAAATGCACATAGAAATAAATAACAATAAAAAAAATTAAGTAAAATATCATATTGTTAATTATTGCTATATAGTTAAAAATTTAAGTTAACAAATACTAATTATAAACCTATTAATAAAATGTTTTATCTAAATGTTTTTTAGATTTAAATTTATTTGTTAATACTTTTAAATATTGAAATTTTGCTTTAATTTTTTTAATCTTTCAGATGTTCAAAAGCTTTTCGTTCAAGATAATTACAGAATAGGTACTATCTGTCTATTAATCTTTTGCTCTGAGTCTTTCATACAAAAGTGAATAACCTTAAAATTTTCGAACTGAATTACAATAAGTTGATTGATTTTTAAATAAACTGAATACATTTTTGTGCATATGCCACCACCGATTTTTCTGAAATCCAAACTTAAATCCATTCTAATTAAAATTGCTTAGCTATTTTCACTAATAACGTTAATTTTGAATGTAATGTAATATGTACGTACCTATAAACGTGTTATTTAAGGTAAAGATCGCACATAAGAAATTATGTTGAGCTGTAGGTGGTATTGAATAAGATAGTTAACAAATCATTAGCTGATAAACAGTAACAAGATTATTGAATTCGTCAAATTAATCTGTCTAGAAAATATTGTCTTAAAAATAATATTTTTTAACATTACAGAAATTTATGCAATAATCAATAGCAGACCGTACTATCGATATATTAATTAATATAGGTATGCTATGGGAAGCAATTCGAGTAAACCGTTTAGGTACCATATCAGAATTGCATCTGGTTATTTTTGCAGGCAATTTGAGTAAAAAAAGGTTACCTACTTATTTTTGGGAGATAATAATTTAAATCACTCTATTATTCTATACTATAAATTATTTCCAATGCTTAAAAAAAATTATAAATATTGAAAATTTGGAATTTAGTACATATTTTCATTCAGACATCATTTGTTATCTGTAATAATGATTAAAATATTAGCTAAGATTTTAGTTCTGTTTAGTTTTTATGTATAATTTTACCAAAATATTAAAAAATATGAAAATACCTACCTAGTTAAGTATAAAAAAGTTATCAAAAAGAGAATACTTATATTTTTATAAATATATATTATATATTATATAGGTTATCTATTTAATTCTCCAGCTAAGGACATGCCACTAACAATCATCCATCTTTACATAAAAAAATATAAGAAAATTGGTATAATTTATTTGATTAGGTTTGTTTATATTTTAAGCTTTAGTTAGGTTAAAATGCTAAATAAAATACTATTAAATTAAAATAATAAAGCTCTACAATTTATATATGGTCAAATATTATAAATTTTGTTAATTTAAAGCATAACGCAAATAATTTAGACAATTAATATTAGCTTAATAAAAATATTTTACACTATAATTTTCTGCTTTTTATTTTATTTCATTTATTGTTAAACAGTTTAAAAATATATATATCAAGAAATATTATAATGGTATATAAGTTGAAATATTTTCTATGTATATTGAATAAATTATGTTTTAAAATGCTTTAATAAATTAAATAAAACTTGGATAAAATATTTATTTATATTTGTAAAACAAAAATTTATTGTCAGGTAGATGAAATACCTAACTAATTTTTAAGCTACAGAATCTTTTGTTGTCTTTCTTTAATATTTATTTCTTAAGTAATTTATTCATGTAAACACCTTAAATATTCTTAATATGCAGAACTTTGAAGAAACATGGACAAAGACGTTTTCAGGTTTATTTTAATCTGCAGCACAAACTAAGAAGATTAAAAAATTAATTTAATTAATTTAGAGATACTTTTATGATAATACTAATAATAAATATTATTAAACGGTTATCCGGATTAAGCAAAACTACAGACTAATATGAATCAAATTAAATTTTAATGAGGTTTTACTGTATTGTAATTTTGATTTTTTTTTTTTTTTTGTGCTTTAAACATTTTAAAATAAAGTGTCTTTTGTCAAATTAATCACTTTCCATTTTCATTTCAGAGGAACTTGAGTATTTTTGTTGAAAAATATTTTTTAATCAGTATATAAAATATAATTTATTAGTTTTAATTTTAGTTAAGTTAGTTTATACTTCTTACATTATTTTTATTAATTCATAATCATTTATAAATGATCTAAATTATTTATATTAAAAAATAATAAGTATTTATTTGAGTGCATTTATAAGATGGGTAACTAAATAATGCAAAGCAAAATATACAAATTAATTATACAGTTTTTTGTCCTACTACTTGATACTTCAAGTGTATATTGTAAAGAAATTTAATTACAATACATATTTTACAAATATAAATATATAATATATATATATATATTATAAGACTATTACAAATTTATATAAAAATAAAATAAGAGGTAATAACAAATAATTATAATTTAATTGATTGGATATCCATATTATATTGGATTACAAATATTTTAGGTGGACTTTATAATAAAAGCAGGCATGATATTATATTAAATGTAATTGATCATCATTGATAGAAATTTGGAAACTATTTTTGAGAGATCTTTAAAATTAATTTTATACAATTTTAATAGGTATACAATAATCACGTTTTTTTTAAATTACATAATTAAGGCAGATTTACTTTTAAACTGAAATTTATTTTTTTCACAACCTTAATTTATTTAAATTCTAATAATATGGTTAGATTAATACTGTAAATAATTGATAAACTAAATTTATAAATATATTTTTTCAATTAATTTGATTATGATTGTTATATAATGACGATTTTTAAACTTTGTAATTAAAAATAAAGCATACAAACAAATTCCTACAAAACAATTTTCCAAAAATTTTTTGAAGAATTCATACAATTTTAAAATTTTATTAATTTGGCAAATTTTATGAAAGTATTTATTTTTCTTTCAAATTTGTTATTGGTAAAGACTTCAATAAACCATAAACCTATTTTATTACTCCAAAATGAAATATTTTCTGAAAAAAAGAAACATCAGCTTTATCACTTCTACTCAAAACTTAATATACAGAGAAAGATCTATAAATTGTAAGGAAAATAAATAGAATTTTATGTAGATACAAATTTTCTAAATAACAATATGTTTTTAATAACTAATAATAATTGGAATAATTCTATAAATGAAACATTTGATTTTAATTAAAACAATTAAAGTACTTGCGTTTGTTATCATGGGAAGAAAGTATTAAAAATACCATAAGTACTTAATAAAATTCAAATACCACATGTTCAAATAGCAACAATCAAACATTCATATTATTTAATTTTTGAGATCTTTATTTAAATGAATTATAATGAATCTGAAAATTCATTCGAAACTTAATCACTAATCCTATTGAATTTTTTTCAATGAATAGCAAATATTATTTTTAGCTACTCATCTCAAATTCTTTAAGATAAAATATATATTATTTATGACTCTAATACAAAATAAGTTAGTATATATTAGTTTAACGACAAAGCTATTAAACGTGTTATAAATTGCTTATCATGTTTAAAAACTATAGATTAATAACAATGTTAATAGCAGTGATGTATTATAACAATTATTAATGGTAAAATACCTACAATAGGTAAAAAGATTTACTTCCACCAATATGACATGAAACACTCAAGTGAAATGTTCTCGAGTAATAAAAATGACCTGTCATGATTTGCGTCCTTTTTTAGTAGATGTCTTGCGTTTTGTCCTGAGCCTTGTTGTAGTTGACGAAGTATTACTTTTTGAATTTGTTTTATTAGATTTTGATTTCACCTGTGCTTGATTTGTAGATTGAGATTGTACAGAAAGTGAAAGCTGTGCATTTGTATTTTTTTTTTGTGCGCCCAAATGCTGTTGTACTAAATCAGGTAATATACCTTTTTGGGCTAACATAGTTAAAAACGTACAAATAAACTGATCATAATTGTGTGTACGTCGACAATCATCAATTTTATATTTATTACGTTTTTCATTCTCCTCTCGTAAGATACCTAAAACATTAAATAAATATATAGCTTGATGAATATTTTATTATTTTTAATTAAATTACCTTCACTCATGTTTATTTCAAGTTCTAAATTTTTAACTAAAGCTAATAAGTCTTTAGGAGAAAAAGTATGATTAGATTTTAAATTGTTTTCCAATTGTTGATCATTATTATCCTCTTTATCTGAAGAATGACTTGAAGGAGTTTCCCATCCTTTAGGCATAGCTCCTGCTTCTAAACATACACTTTTTATATCTTTTGGATTTCCATCACCTTCTGATCCACCACTTGATGATTGTACATGGATTACTACAATATTATTTGATTCTGGACACGTCTGAAAAATTATAAAAATCTAATATTAAATGAGAAAACATAAATATTTATGTAAATTTAATTTCAACAAAACTTTAGATTTTACATGAAAATTTTAAAGCTTATTTTAAAACATCAAATGATTAATTTTGGAGGTAATAATGTTTCAGCAGCATTAAGTATCTTTAGAAAATGTAACATTTCAAGTAAAATTTGATAAGATAGTGAATTAATAATTGTTTAATGGCCTTAACTTACCGTACAATATTTTATGTTTATAAATGTATAGTGGGTATTGTGTTTCTTTGTTTTACTTCTGTTATATAATTATATTATAATATAAATTATATTGATACAAATATACAATACTTTACACCAGTTTTAAAATAAAAATTATTCAATTTTATTTAAAATAGTGTGTTAAATTTTTAAGTAAAAAACTTCAACCTAAATGCTGACTTTAAGATAATTATTAAAATGTGTCATTAAATAATCTATCATACATTTATAAATTTATGTAAAACTTTAACTGACATTATTACCACAAGGTAACAACTAAATTATTCTGTATGTTTAAATTAAGTTACACATACTAATAGGGTTTAAATTTTTTTTTTTGAAGATTGAAACAAATCATATCACCTTTTCTTCATTATAATCTTTTGATGTGCCAGGAATGGGTGAAATATCTTTTTTAACAAATTTACTTGGCGATTGATCATTATCATTGGTTTTTCTTTTTTTTTCAAAATCATCTACTAATACAAGTTGTTGTAAAGCTTCTAATACAATTTGTCTATTTGTTTTGAGCATATTTAATTTGTGGGTAATAGCCAATCGTTTATCAGGAACAACAGCCATCAGATTGAATCGTATATCACTATACTCAGCAGCTGCTCCAAGTCGATCACTGATAACTCTTCTAAACTTTTCAGTCCAATCTTCACCTTCAGCCCATGGCCCATGATCCATGGGATACGGTTTCAATCCATCCAATTCATATAAATGACCATTTATGGGCACATAACTGACAAAGTGATATGCCTCACCAGTAAATCGTCCAGTTGTTAAACCTGGTGTTTTATCCATACGTGGTCTACTTTTGGGCATAGCATGTGAATTATGGGCTCGTGCTAATTCAGGAGTGTTTCCAATAGCCCAACCTTTATTTTCTGGATTCATACCTCGAGTATGTTCTTTAAGATGTCCCAATGTCTCACCTAAATGTATATCTGAACAGTTCAGCAAAACGGACAGCAGGGCATGAGTAGCACAACTATTAGGTATCATTTGTTGAGCGAAAAATATACTGTTAATAGCATCATCATCCTTGACAAATATATCAGTTTGATCTACAATTTTTCTGCGGCTACGACGTTCCTCAATCCATCGGAACAAGAATATAAAACCATAAACTGGACTGTCCAATGGTTTCTGAAGGTCATAAATCTCTTCTAATTGAACTCCTTTTACTCCAAAATCTTCTAGAAGCAAAGTGAACAAACCAGGATCGCTTTCTAATTCCAACCATCCTTGTATGAGCCTATGTAAATCCACTGGCATTTTAACAAAGTGAACATAACAAAATAATAAAAATAAATATTAACAATTCAAATTTTGAATTTCACAGAAATTATTATTATCAATTATCATACATCATCTATCATTTATTAAGTACACAAATCTTGATAACGTATAACTTACTCCATGAAATTGTAATATAGGTTATGGTTTTAAATATTATTAAAGTTCGTTATTTAAGAACAAAAAAGTAAAAAGTTAAAGAATAAGTATTGTAACATTTTGACGTCTTGTCAATTGTCATGATAAAAATTTAAAATATAGGTAAATTGTAGTGACAATGTTACTATTTTTATTAAACTATTTATACTTTATGCCGACGATTAACTTTAGATTTTTCTTTAACTGACAAGAATTATTATATTTCGACAAAGATATTTGAAACGTGTGTAACTACTTAATATTTTACAATGATGACATTTAAAACTGGCTTTTTATTTCTCACATTCATATCTTTCAGTCACTCACGACCAAACAGTAAGTAAATTGGTTCATAATTAAATATTTGAAATACTAATAACTTAAGTAGAGTATATCATAAAATTTACATGACTTTAATTTATTTAATTTATAATTTTTACTATCACTTGATAACTACAGTGGATATTTACATACAACCAAGATTAACATTTTAAAATACAAATTTTAAATTTTTAAATTTTATATTCATGTTTAAAAATGAAATCAAATACAGTATTTAGAAATAGGAAACGTTGTAAACAAACAAAATTAAAATAACTTTATAGATAAGTTCATTGTATATAATCTATATAAAAAGACTTAAAAAGTCTTAACTTTATAAATATGATAAATTATATTTGCTTCTCATTATTATAGTCTATTATTTCAAATTGATTTTGTGTTTTTCGATATTATTCAATTTTGATTTCCAGCTAATTCCTGTGAATGTTGTATTCTTTATCTAAACCTTAAATCCTACCGTTTATCTTACAATATATTCTTGGTATTAATATTAATTTGAAATTATGATTTTGAACTGTAGGTATTAATGTCCCTGAAGTTAATTTAGGATTTTTTCTATATTAAGTTTTTAGAACCTAACTAAGCATTGTAAGTCAGTTCAGTTCAGTATTTGAACCATCCATTTAAAATGATATAATATCTGTAAAATAAGTCTGTCAATAAAATTAACCAAATCTGTTACTAAAGGACCCCACATAGAATGACATAACAAACAACTTACTGTATATATTACCTAAATTATATCAATAGATTTTAAAACAAAATAGACAATGTTATTCATTATATTGGATATTGCATTAATGCTAGGGAAAGAATCCTAATTTTAGCCTGACAGACATTTTTTTCTGGCTTTTTAGATGTTAAAACAATACTGTTAATACTAAAATTTAAGTAGAATTGGTTTTAAAATTGATAGTAAAGTTGTTTTAGATCATTTTACTTTTTTTATTTTTTCAAATATTACTGAAAAAGAAAATTTTATTGACTTGATATTTTAAACTTCTCTGAGGATAAAAAAAAATTTAATTATTGAAATTCAAAACTTAATTTATGATAATAAATAATAAGTTTAGTTTCATACTCATTTATTACATTTGAATGCATTTTTTAAACAATATTTATACAGGTATAGTATATTCAGTCAATGCAGAAGATACAAAAAATTGTTGTTCTCCGTCAGAAAGAACATACTCATTACCTCCAATCTATTGCTATGCGGGGAATGAGAAAAGTGTACTTAATGTTTTTCAAACAATTACGGTATGCTATTTTAAATTCATTGTAAAATTGTTAATGGATATTAATTATATTATGTATTTTACAGGTGGATTTATTAATTGAAAAAACAGATGACTTTATTATATATCAAGCAGTAGATCAGTATGCAGTTGAAGAACAAATGTTATCTGATGAGGCTATATTATCTTTGAACAAAATAATATCCTATATTTGGAAACGAAAAGATTTCAAATTAGATCCATTTCAGCCATCTTGTTTTAGTATCAAAACAAATGCAGATTTTAAAATAATAATTCATTCTACCGGTAAAGTATTATAATTATTAATCAGTATTATAATATGTTAACAAATATTTATCTTAAATATACATTCATTTTTTTACAGCATTAGATATTAAGAGATTGACAATGTTTATCGTTGGTATTTTTCTGTTTGGGTATTCAGCTCGATTAAGCCATAATTCATTGTTTTATTATTTGTGTGGTATTACAGTAGGTGTAACTGCTTCATTTGTGATTATAATATTGCTCATCAGCCGATTAATTCCCAAAGTATGTATATTTTATAATTATTGTAGTATATACTACGTATGTATACATAAAATTATAATGTTTTTATTTTTATTTTATTTTTTAGAAAAGAATGATGGTGGGATATTTAGGAGCAAGTTGTATGTTAAGTCTCTATGCTATTCAAATGTTGATAGAGAATCTCAATATGATATTGATGTTATATTATAAGTATATTTTGGGGTATATTGTTTTCTCTATGTTGGTCAGTTTTGTGGTTTGCTATAGGTATGGACCAGTAACAAATCCAAGATCCATTGACCTCATAAGATGGACATTACAGGTATTATATTTATTTTTAAGGATAAGGTGCGTTAATATAACAAATCAAATTATTATTTATAATTTATTTTTTATATGTCAGTACAGTTATTAAAATAAAATATAGTCAAGTTGTAATAACTTGAAAAGCTTGACAACTCAATTTTTTTTTATTCCCCTAAAAATTTTTATAACACTCAATGTAATATAAGTCTTGTTAACTCAAATATAAAATTGTGATGAATAGCTTAGTCGAAGTATATTATTATATCTAGGTATTTCGTAATACTTTGTTTTATCTATTTGAAGATTAAATGAGTAGATAGAAACTGTTGTGCATATTTTTCATGTTGTTAAACATGTCTCAAAAAACGAAAATTAAATCATTTAACTTCTATGTTTGAAACCATAGAAAAATTAGAAGATTTTGTCAATAAACAGCCGAAAACCCAAAAAATAATTACAGATTATTTTTCTATTGTATTTAATAAATAATACATATGTACATACTTATAATATAAATTTATAAATATAAATTTTATATTTTACTACATAACTCAAAGTTTTGATTTAATTTTAATAAATTGAGTTAGGTATCCCTTTTCATATTCGAATTATTACGACTTGATTGTATAAATTGTTAAATATTTGAACTAAATATAAATCTATAAAAATATTTAGCAAAATTATGAATGTATAAGTTTTATAATGATAGGTTTTGTCATTATTATTTTTGTATTAAAAATATTCTTCTATCATCATCTTTGATGGTAATATTTATTTGGTTCTTAAATTCCTTGTATTTTCTATAATAATAGATAAAAACTAAAAAAACATTACAGAAAAACAGGAATATTAACCAAGTACCTATTTTTAATGATATCAATTTTGTTTAATGTAAAATAAAGATTTTGGTTTTTTAAATGTCTGAAAATTAAATTTTAATAGAATTAGAAATAAAGAATAACAATAATAATGGTTTTATTATTTAAGTTACTTAATATTTTATAATTCAAAAGATGTTTAATTAGAAACTATGTTCCACATTATTTTTAATTTTTTATATAGTTATTTTAAAATTAAAAATCATTAATATTTATACCATAATGATTATTTTTTTATTTCATTTAGGTAATTGGTTTGTCTTTGGTTATATTATGTAGTTTTCATTTAGAAGCTATGGTTTTCGTGAATATTTTAAGTATTATACTTTACTACACAAAGTTTTCACTACCTTTTGGGTAAGTTAACAATAATAATAATTATTATTATTATATTAACTTTATAACCTTTTATGTTACAGATTATTACCTAAAAATAAACCAAAACCACGTTTATTATCTGAAGATGAATATGTACAACAATCATTGATTGAAACACCTAAAGCACTCGAAGAACTGCGAAAGTACTGTAAAAGTCCAAACTGTGATTCATGGAAGGTTGTGAGCAGGTTACGTGATCCTAAAAAGTAATTAAACCTCAGTAAATCAAGATAAAATGTTTATCAATTTTCAACAATATTTTAGATTTGCAGAATTCATGGAAACATCAGCTCATGTTAGTGCAGATGCAGTCGATGAGCACGAAAAAGAATTGGAAGATTATGATACAGAGTACAATGATGAATCAATTTCAGAAGATGATAATTCTTCTGATGATATAAAAAGATTAGAATACACCAGTGATAGTGAATAAATTATGATAACTTACCTTATGAATTTAATTGTAAAATTTCATTTTTAATACTAGTATTATTTTTTATATATATATAAGTGTAAATAACCTGTATTGTTATTCTTGTGTTATTACTTATTATTATTATTTTTTTTATTGGCCTTAAAATTAAAATAGCAAGCAACTAAATAATTTACAATATTTATTTTTATTTTTTAAGTTACACGTTGTTATGCACATAATGGACTTAATAATATATTTTTAGCTTTACAATGAATAATTCTAAAAAACTTTCTTCTGAAGCAATATTGTTAAATCCAATTAGTAATAATATATTTAATGATTTAATTTATGAAACTGAAGAACAGAAAAAAAGTATTCATGATACTGATTTTATCATTGTAGACGACTATGGATGCATAAAAGTAATTGTTTTTTCCAAATACCTAGTCGTACATTGAACTTTATGTTTTATAAAGGATGATAATGGACAAAACATCAAAGTGACTAAATATACTTTAAAGAATGAACAAAAAGTTGTTATTGAAATCATTAATTATGGTGCCACTGTTGTTTCTTGTTGGGTACCAAATGCACTAGGCGTACTAGAAGATGTTTTACTTGGTTTTGACTCAATTGAAGGTTAGTGATATATTATTTAATTATATGAAACAGTTATCATTATGTAAGTATGTTAAATAGACTATAGATTACATAACACACACTCCATTGGTGGTACATTAGGGAGAGTAACCGATTATATTACTAATGGTCATCTCGAAAATGACAAAGGTGAAATTTATGAACTTAACAAAAATCGTAATGGTCATCACTTCAATGGTGGTGAAAAAGGATTTGATAAAGTCATGTGGGATGGGTTTGTGTCGGATGATGAATTAGTATTAACATATTCAAGTAAAGATGGTGAAGAAGGGTATCCAGGTACATTTCAAGCTCGAATAACATTTCGTCTGACTTGTAAAAATGAGTTGGTTGTAGACTATGTCGGTATGACATCAAAATCAACTCCAGTAAATATGGCCTCAAATATGTTCTTCAATTTAGCTGGACAAGTAAGAACTTAATTAAATATCTTGTTAAGTATTATTTTATATGGAGAACTTTAATATATTATAGAACACCGGAGAATCTGAACTCATGCATCATTCAATAATGGTCAATGCTGAAGAATACATGGTAATAAAAGAACCAGAGAGAAGACCTGTTGGCTTAATTAAAAACGTGCATCGCACATGCCTTGATTTACGTGTACCAAGGTTATTAAAAAAAGCTTTTCCTATAGTTCCTGGTTATGGATACAATCATACATTCAAATTGTTCAAAGGAAAAGAACGAAAAGCGTTTAATTTAGCAGTCAGGTTAATATAAATACAATTCCATTGTTCAAAATATTAGTTTGCTGTATTAAACATTATTTTATTCAGCTTAGTGCATAAAAAAAGTGGTCGCATGTTAGATATTTATACAGATATGCCTTGTATCTATATAAATACTGCTCAGGATTTTCCAAATTATGGTACATCGTTATTTAAAGAAGAGGTTATGAAGGTAACTAATATAGAAGCACCATTGGCAAAATTTGATAAATATGAAAATGAACAAGATAGTGTTATGTCTGATGAGTATAAATTTGAAAGTGACGTAGAACTAATAGAAGAAGAAAACAATTTAGAGTACGAGATGAAAACTTTGTCACAAATTAACCATATCCAGGAAATCAAACCCATCAAAGGCAAATCAAATACTATCTATAGCAAACATTCTGGAGTCTGCATACGTCCACAATTATTTCCAGACGCTGTTACACATGTAATTTTATTAATTTTTGTTACTATGTACATTAACAAAATTAATTTTAATATTTGATAATCCTCTAGAAAAATTTCAAAAGTATTATTCTCAAACCATCAAATATGTATAGTCAGCAAGTCATTTATAAATTTGGAGTTATTGTTTCAACTGATTAAGATATTTATCAAAAAATAATTTAGTTTATTGAATTGAAATAAATCAACAGATTGACAATTATTATTGATAAGTCTAATGATTACATGACTAATGGAATTAAAAAAATAAAAATTTATTTATAAACAAATGTATGTTTGTATTAGACTTTTAGGTTTGGAAACTACTGAACCAATTGACATATCATTTTGACACATATTCTTAGAGATTTTGGGAGTATTCATAACTTTGTTTATCAATTTTTATAAGTAGCCATAAAGTGGCTCACAAATAAAATTCCTTTTGGCTAATGAAAATCAAATTTTTTTTATTTATGTATAGTTACTATTGGTTACTGAAATTAATTAATAATATATACTATGTATATTATACTTTTATATAATCTATATTTTTAAATAATTGTTAATAAATTATATGCTCAAAAACTATACAGATTTTGAGAAAAATTTCAAATTGTTCTTAAAAGTATCACAAAAGCATGTTTAAAAAAATGCTAAATGCTATATTTCAATCCACCATAAGTGAATTTCTTATCTCGTTTGAATTAGTTCATAAAGTGAGGTTAAAGAATTATTAAAAAAAAGTTATTTTTGTAAGTGCCAAATTTACTAAGCTTTATTTTTCTTATATGAAGATTGATCTTTATTTCCAAACTTTTAATAAAATATATTTGTAATATAACATTATCAGCAACTTACAGTAAGGACATAAGGTGAATGAAGTTTACAGTATATGATGTGTAGTGTGTGCTATGTCCAGCAGATTTTATTAAGTCTTAATAGTAGACATCATTAGGTAATAGTTGAATTTTTATTTTCTTATAAATATAGTATAACAATATATTATTAAAAACAAATTTAAAAATCACTTTTATTATACTACAGATAATTGTATTAGAAAAGTGTAAATACTTTAAAATTAATAAAAGTATACTTTCAGTTTTAATTAATTCTTATAATCTGTCAGTTTAAAAAAGGAAAACTATAATTTAATAAGATTTTAAAGTGTATAAACTTTTTGGAAAGTAGTTTAATTGTGTTTTGAGCAATAAACTTTTGTTAAAAATTTAAATGTGGGCATTTCTTCATACAACCAAACTGATGTTGTTAGTAGAAATAATACACCACCTATAACAATATGTGTAAGTTTGTTTTCTTCGTAATATTTTGCCTGAAAAAAATACTTTTATTAGTACACACAATATTAAAGATTAATTTTTATACCATAAAAAAATTAATCTTAGTTTCATTTATTTAAATTTACTAAGATCTTTTTACTAATAGTTTTCATTTAATATCAGATTTTTTCAAAGTATGAAAAATTTAAAATTATAAAACAATTTTGTGTTACTTAATAAAATTATGCTCACCTCAGAATACATTGAAACGATAGTTGACATAATTAAACAACAAATAAATGATTTTTTTGGTATTAATCCATTAAGTGGATTATAATCAGTATTTTTATATTGAGATAGAATGTAACGACCACTAAAACAATTAAATGTGATTAATACTAAACATTGTAATATTTATAATTTTTTTTTTTTACCATTGGATGATTCTAAATGTGAAATTACAACAATTTGCAAAAATAAAACCAATTCCACCAAAAAATGTTGAAAACAACAAAGAAATAAATAAAAATATCACAGATAATACAACCATTTCCACATTGTATCTAAAGTTTAAAACAAAAAATATTACACATACAATGTATAATTTTAATTAATAAAACAATTGCAAACAAACTTGTTTAATTCAGCAACATTCATGGTAGCTGCTGCATAACATTCAGTGATACCATTGACAGCTAAAAATAGAATGGCTAAAGAATGCATTTGTAACAGCACTGGTCCAATTCCAGTAGCCAATGTTGATCCTCCATAAAGAAATAATACTAGTTTGGCATATGCTTGTCCAAAGGATAGTGCAATTAGACCAATAGAACTATTGACACGTAACAGGCATTCCAAAACGCTAGCTGCTTCTTTTATGCGATTAGCATCCTAAGAAATTGTCATTATAACATTCATATATCATAAGTCAGGTACAATATTGTATACCTGTTTGATTTGTGTTTGGATTGGCACTTCTCTTTGAACAAGTTGACTAAAATAGAAGTATGCCGCTGTTTCAATGGGTTTGAATAAAAATCTAGCAGCTAATGATCCCAAATTGTTGACAACATCGTATACACCTTGTTGATCAAATTTTAATGTGTTAAAGAATGTCATTACATAACGTTCACCATCAGTCAACAGTTGTTTCATAAATCCCTGTTTCAAGAAACTCCACAACAACATAAGTAGTGGAAAATCAACACATTCTGACAACTTCTAAAATAAATTTTCATTTTACAATTTAATGTTGATTTAGACATTTAGTTAAATGTATAGACTTACTCTTCCAATAAAACTTGGAAAAAATTTCCGCATAGTTTTGAATGGAAAATCTTTTGTACTTTTTTTTGTATAATACCAAAAGTATATGTAAAATGACATTGTATATGCTATGACTGATGCAAGTTGTGCAAATGAAAATGCTAGTACAGCATTCTGACCATTCCAATATAACACCATTGTTGTATAAACAATTGTTCGGACAGCAATGTTTATTATTTCTAATACAACCTAAAATCTGTTCAGTTTTATTTACAAACAAAACAACAAAAAAGAGCCCATTTTTCGCACTAAGCTCAAAGGGATCTTTTTTAATTTCAATACAATTTGAATACTTATGTATACACTAATATATTTTTTTTAATTACCTGTAGCTTGACAAATAAGAACGCTTGCGCTATAATATATAACTGTTCACAGCATAGTTCAATGATGCAACTTATAATAATTGACCATACACCAAATTCATAGTAAGTAGTAACTGTAATTTCAGGTTGGCTTAGTAATCGAAGCCAAATATAACCACATACTCCACAAATAATGGCACATAATGGTACACTAAAAATAATATAATATATATATATGTATTATTCAAATTTTTAAAAAAAAATCAGATACTCCATACGAGAACCAAATGAGATTGATGACCTTGGGCCAATTATGATGCAAGGTATCTGTTAGACACGCACGGCGAAATGCTTCTCTGCTCAAAAACAAAATTGTCGACTCGAGTAATAATAAACGAACATTAGTAATTCCTATTTCATTTTGTGAAACATGTCGCAGCACAAAAGCATTAACAACAAATGTCAAGCATCGAAATGCAATCTAAAATTATTAAAAAAAAACAATCAATAACAGTGAAAAGTATTTTTAAATATTAAAATAATAGATATAACGTTTAAACTAACTTGCAAGAGTATGTTGAGTGAAGCGTTTTCAACGCTACTTTTCAAAAAGTTTTTCTTCATTTTAGTACTTCAGTTATCAAAATATTGTGTTCACTACATTTATCTTTTGTATATAAATTCGATAAAAATATTTTTTAAATTTTAAAAATGTAAGTACATGTTACATACATGATAATTATTTATTATTTATATAATGAACACTACTAACTGGGCAATGGAATTTTTAAAAGAACGATTTACAATTATTCATCTCACCCGATAGACAGAATTTGGTATCTCAAGTAGGAATTTGGAATTAATTTATTGGTAATTCAATTTTAAATCGAACGGACATATAGTTTACATACTGTGCGTGTACGATGTATTTTATTGGATAATTGACTACTTAATCCTGCCTTTAAAATCTTTTATACATGCCGTGAGAGTGTGAAATATAAATTGTGAAGAATCAAAAGCACAAATGATCGACGATAAATAATTCCGGAAAATGCATAAAATCCGTCGTCACTCGTCAGACCGTGAATCAGAAGTCCGAACTCTCGTTCCCACTAGTTTTGGTACTTATCAGTTATCGCTTTCTGATAAGGTGGTAACCAATGTGGATTGATATCAATCCATCTGGATGGTAACGGCCAACGGCTATTGCCACGAAAAGCGATTGCTTCGAATAATATGACAATTGACAGCGAGTTAATTTTATTATGAATAATAATATGTAAATATATTTGGGATAACGTTGGTAAACGCACTTTAAAAATGGATGTTACTAGTTGGTAGGCTATATTTTTCGGCTGTTTTGGCATACCTTAAAATCTAGTTGACTAGTTGCGCATGTTGCCATGTCATTTCATGTTAATGCAATGGTAAATTAAATTTAAAAACACATCAATAATTCGACTATTTCCGTACCAAGTGTACCTAAATAGTAAATTCTAAGTAAATAAATAATCTGTATTTCTTCTTTAAGAAGAGATCTTTTTTAATGTTAAATTAAATTTATATTGTAAATAGTTTCTATAATTGAGTAATGAAAAACGGGCACTTAACAAAAGATAAATCCCTGAGCATAATTATCAAGATTTTTTGGTTTTCCGGTAAGTTGAATTGTAAATAATTTTATTATTTTTGGGAAATCTTGTGTTGAAAATAATTAGTTTTATTTCTAAAAATCTAATACATCAGACGTACTAAATAAAAACAAAATTGAAAATCTATACAATTTTAAAACTAAACTATTTTTTATTTGCAACTTATTATTTAATATTTTCAATGATTTTGGTTTTTCTAATTGAATGACAGTACAAACAACTCACTATAGAAAGTAAAAAAAAAAAATAGATAAAACCAAAGAAATGTATATATTAACTGTATAATATTGCTCTCTGTTACCTACTTAGTAATAAGAGAATATAATTCTTTTATAATTTTTATATTTGTGGGCTTGTGGCAAATGAGAACATTCCGGTTATTCCTAATCATAAAAACCAACATCATTTGCTAATCTATGGTCAATTTGTGAGAAATTGAAAAACCTTCACCTCCTTCTAACTGAATCAATACAATATTTCTATTTGTCTAAAAAAATTGTATAAATTATTTTTAAATTAAACAATTAATACTGATCTTATTTCTTACTTACGGGGGGGGGGGGACAGAGTCAATAGTTTCGATTATATCTCTAATAATTGACATAACATCATAACTTTCTTGATAATCTGCACATTTCATATGTATCCAAAGGTATACTACAATATAAAATTTGATCAATAATTATCTTTGGTTAAATACCAAACTGCAAACATTCTTTTTCAGATATATTTGTAATCTATTACAGTAATAATTATTAATTATAATATACTATCTAGTTAAACTAGACAAACTTAATTCACGTCTATGACCTTTGTGCGTTTGACAAGTTAAGTAAATAATTATGTCAGCCAAAACTAACTCACAATAAACTGAAGGATACCTATATACCTACCAAATCTACAATTATAATAAAAGCACATACATGAGTATAACCAAGTTATAACTAAATTTATTTTATTTTTTTATTATACAAAGAGAGCGGATTCATCAAAAATGATTAATTCAAATTCTAATTTTTTATATATTTAATTTGTACTTAAGACCATTGATGGCTCGTATAGTTTACAATAGGTTGAATACAAAAATTTTACTCCAACATTATAAGTATAATGATAAAATTAAATTTACTATTTAATGTAATTAAGTACATTACGTATTACGAACAATGACAACGATAAGAACGTAAAAAATATGACTTAAGCACATTGCATTCGTGTCACGACTCACGTTTCACTGTATGATTTGTGCTGAAGTGTTGATAATTGTAATAATACCTACACGCAGTTGATCAGTGACAGAATCTTATCTATATAGTATATAATATATTATTATAAAAATTATTATTATACCCAAAAATTACTAACTCTTATTGGTCCATTAATAAATGATTATCCAAAGGTCACTAAAGGATTGTTTAACAATTGAAACCATCTAGGCTGCTTGCTATAAGGTTTGAATTCTAGTTAAGTACCATTCCACTGTCAACTACTATTCCTGAATAGTAATACGTAGCCAGTAATATGTTAAACAATCAACCTATAATCTAAGTTCAAAAACAAGTGGTTGATGAAATGGGGAGGAAAACTCGGACGCCCAAAAAAGAAAAAATGCGAATAAAAAAAATAAATATTAATTATATAAATAAAATAAGAAGTATGGAGACTACTGTAATGATATGCTCACATATCATTGTTTATTACATATACATAAAATTCAATTAAATAAATTAACGGTCAAGTTGTCGCACGCAGATTAAACCCTACAAACATCCTTTTGCCACTGACGAAAGAAAACAACTTATATTATATGATCACAAAGGAATTGACACATGAGTTGTGACAATATCTCGAAAAGCGTGTGAACCAATTTCGTTAGCCAGCGGAGGCGGGCCATGGTACAATGAAGCTCTCTGTCGTATAGAAGAAAGACTATTTCTTCGAAAAAACGCTGAGTCCTTTTTTTATGATGGCATGGCCTGCGACTCTGGCTGGCTCGACCAGGTTTTCTCCCTGCAGTGCACGAGCACCAGCCAAGCCACGAGTGCACGAGCACCAGCCAAGTCACGAGTGCATGAGCACCGGCCAAACTATCGAGTGCATGAGCACCGACAAAAATTACGAGTGCGGGTGCACCAGACAAGCGAGCAGGAGTTTTTTCCCAAAACCACCATACGACATACACACAAGACTGCGAGCGACAACTGGACTTCTTTCTTTTTCTAATTCAAATCAGTGTTGTTTTTCTTATTTAAACATAAGTTTTCCTTAAATCGTATCGTAACTTGTGTCACCTTATACCTTTCTCCGAGGAACGTATTATAAGTATTCACTGCGGCGAATCAGGTAAGGTGCATGTCTAAAATACTAATTGTTAGTACAGGTTATGTTACTATCTAATTTGTGTAATGGTGTATTTGATCACATTCTTGAATCACGATCTCGAGAACCCTCCGAAGAACGGGAGGAAGGTAATAACACGAGAACAAGCATACCCAATATTTATTAATACCGGACTTACATACAAGGCTTGTGTCCCTTGTGTCAGTCCGGCCATATCATACTTATAACTTACATCGCATCATTTTAATATTTTTATATTTATACGTTAGCTTCACCTTTTTTGTGTTATTACACTACAGTCTACATCGAATTTCTAAATCCAAAAAAATATTACTTATTATCAATTAAAAAAAAAAAGAGATTCTAACATGATTTAATTATTAAAGTTTATGATTATATTAACATTTATAATCAATAATATGATAAAATATTTATTATCTATCATCTGCACAATAGACAACGATTGAAATTAATATAATTACTTACTGATAAAAATGAGGTAGGTACGTATACATAATATTATTGTTTTACGTGTTAGGTAAACATAGGTCATAGAATATTGTTCGGCGTATAGTATAGGCAAAATAAGTACATAAGTGCAGTGTTCTATCCTATTATTGTTGATAATTATTAATCATAATATATATTTTAGCTCATCGCAATAACTCTGTTTATCGAGAGGATGGTGATTTTAAAACACTGATTTGTACAAACCAAAACACATCACACCCCGCCGCAAATATCCAAATCCCAACTTCTCAGCACTAGTTGTATGTACGAAGTAACTACATTATCTCGACGAATGGAGTATAAATAATATAGTTTAGTTATGACAAATGTATCTAATACTGTGTACACAATCAAATATGAAATTATCTGAATATAGTGAACATTTTATAACTCAACTAAGAATAAGTCTCATATCATAATATTTAAATTAAAATAAAATTTAAAAAAATCATCACATTAATTCCAAAATACTTTTGAAGTATCATTTTAAGTTAAAAATAAACTATTCACTAATTGTTAATTTTTATAATTATGAGTAAATTAAACGTATTCACATAATTCAACATTTAAGTATGTTTTTAAGACAGCATTTTAATAAATCATAAAATTTGTTCTGTTGTAAAGTAAACGTCGAGTGTACCATCGCATTCTGCAGTTGCAGGTAATTGTAATGTATAAACAATTTTCTATAAAAACAGGACAATGACATTTAATCTTATCTTCCTGTAAAGAAATAACGACGATAACTTGCGTCAAAAATTTCGGTTGAGCGTTTGCACGTGTAAAGTACAGAACCATGAAACTAGCTGCTATGATCTGCTCTTGTAACTGCAGGTAATCCAATACTATATACTTAATTCTTA
The DNA here is from genome assembly GCF_002803265.2 of Melanaphis sacchari. Classification (NCBI taxonomy): domain Eukaryota; kingdom Metazoa; phylum Arthropoda; class Insecta; order Hemiptera; family Aphididae; genus Melanaphis; species Melanaphis sacchari. The sequence continues at coordinate 2,777,167 of NW_020271547.1, read as the reverse complement.
ATTTACTTTTGTATTTCTCAAAAGGGATAAAAGTATTGGAATAAACATATTTTTTATAATTATATTTAATTTAAGGAACATAAAAAAAAATCAAGTTTATAAATACTTTTAAACTATTTAGTCCCAAAATAAATTATTATATTTAAAAGGAACTGCGTATTAAATTTTCAAATTTTAGCTATATAAATAGAACACTATTGACACATGACATGTATTGTCAGTTATTAGACTGCTATTGGAGTCATGACTTCGCTCGTCGTGACGAAAAATCCAGATGTTGCACGAGGCGCACCCGTAAACAGAACAAATACCAAAAACAACAGAAATCGATTGAGGACCAAGGACCGATGGAATTTTTTGAGGCGAGTAGATACGCAGATAATCCGAGTGAAACGGATGCTGTGAATCCCAGCGTTGGCGTTTGCGTCACTGCGGATAAATTGTATCAAACGGATGTGAATCCCACAGCGTCGGCGTTTGCGCGTCACAGATAAATTGTGTTAAACGGAAGAGGAGGACGGACGGCAGCGGCGACAGTGGCGAGTTGTACAGCGACGACCACGACGTGCAGACTGTCGTCGGCCACGGAGTGGTCGGACGCTATTATACAACACTCTATAACAACCCGGAAGACGTTTGGGAATTGTATTCGCGGGACGCTCAATACTCGCAGGTGGACGGGGACGGCTCGCGAACCGTGGTCACAGGCCGGCCACAGTTACGCGAGCTTTTCAAAGCTGCGGGTGCGAGTGGCCACATCGCGGATGGCCATGGCGACGGTCTACCCGTGGTCGTCCGATCGATTCACATACCGTTCGGTGTGCGCCCGGCCGCAGTTTCTGGTGACGTCGACCACCGAACGGCACGTACAGTCGTTCGTGGTCCGTGTAGATGCGCGCGGGACGTCCACGGTGGTCGCGTCCACCGTGCGACGCGCGACGGCCGCCATCCGCGGACTGTCCCGGCGCCCCGACCGGCCACGCCGCCGCCGCCGACCACCAGCTACCGTCAACCGACCGTCCGCAGCCGCAGACTGTTCTCGTACGGCAACCGTCCAATGACCGTCCACCAACCGTCCCGTCCGCAACCGTCCACCAACCGCCCAAAGCCGTTCAACGACCATCAGATTTTCGTCGGACACATATTGCCGTCCACGACGTCTGAGGACTTGTCCCAGACGTTTGATCGGTTTGGGACGGTGTTGAGTGTACGTATATCAAAAGCGGTTTTGACCGGACCGGTAAACGAACCGAGTTAAACTGCGGATTAGTGTCATTCAGTGGGCCCGAGGGCGTTAATGTCGCACTTGCCGCGGAACACCGATCACGCGCTGATCAACGGCAATCGAGTCAACGTTAACAGGCCCAAACGCCGGTGGTTAGGTTAGGTTACGCTAATGCATTTTGATTCCTGATACCTCATCCTCTCATCCCTCGTCCTTCAGCCGCCGCCGTTAGGTACAGGTAATTTATTTTACTAGAATAAATTGAAATGATTAAGCTATTAATAACTATAATTTTATAGGTAACCGACGATGAAAAATTGGTATAAGAGCGAATAACCACTCTCCAACTTGAAGAGTGAAAACATCTCAACATTCAACGATCGGTAACGAAGATACTTAATGGTTCATACACTACTGTGACACTTGTCAATACGAGGCAGCGAGTTTCCGGAGCCAACACATTTGAAGAACGATTCCAGCGATAAACGTACGCAAAGAACGACGATTGAACCCGTCGAAGTAAACAGCCAGAACGAAGCGATAATCGACGACAAGGACGCCGTAGCGAAGTCAATAAAATCGATTAATTACTGCTGACGCACCTCCGGGCAACAATGGGCAGCCGACTACCAGCGGCTTTACACGCGGTTGTCACTGTCCTTTGCCGCCGGTCACGCAGTGTCTCTCGTGGTTGCGACAGCGATCGACAATCGATCTACCATTCCGATTCACCATAAAACAAAGTCCTTTTTAACACTATATTAACCAAGTCCCGCACCCGCTCGACGCGCCTGTTCAGGCGTTCGCTCCGAGCCGCTCAACCTGACCACGACTTACATAAGACCGCGGAAAGGTATTGCGGACTCATTCCTATTGTATATAATTCTATGATAAGTGTCTCACATATTCTATCATATAGTCGCGCCTCTACAGTTCCAACACCGTTTGTCGCGGCTCGGATTAAATTTACCCTCCACACATTGTTATGTTAATCAGTTTATGATATTGAAAAATAAACTTCCTACATGATACCATAAATTGGTATTATAAATAATTTATAAAGGTAGGTCGCCGAATACCAGCGTAGGTATCGTATCATATTATTGCAGATATCATTTGACATTGCACCACTTTAAATTACTAAAATAATTATTTAACACGATGAAATATTAAAAAAAAAAAACGTTTATGATAGAACATAGAACTTAAATGTAATATAATCAGTTTATTTGGATTTTAGAATAATACTAAATCTAAATTTATAAATTGAATGGAAAGTTCGTCATGAGTTGTTCATATACCAATTAAAAAAAACGTAAGCAAGCGCGGCTATACCAATTTGCTGTATATTATAAGTCAAGTGGATTACAGTTTTAGGCATGTTTAACTTGAATTTTCAAGTCCACATTTTCATAGACTTCTAATAGGTGTGAGTGGTATAATAATTAATAATCGCACAGTAGCCAGTAGGTACGTAACATTTAAACGGAAAATTTCACAAATTTTAGACGCGAAAAATAAAGTTTTTAATTTTAAATAAGTATACTATTAGGCATTTTAAGAAAATCACTTTATTTTGTTATAGGTATTATAATCCTCATTTGTAGTTATAAACTATATTATATTATAGTATTATAAAAAACGTACAAATGTGTACCTACGTTTACACGTAAAAATAATGTTAACGTACCTATATAGGTACTATTTTGTATATAATAATGGTGTACCTATATCGGATGTATGATTAGAAATATATGATCAAAACTAGAAGATTGGTAATATATTAATACGCATCATTAAATTGTACCGTGACGTCGCGACATACACTTTACATACTAATTAAATTTATTATACCAGATATGTTTTAAATTTAAATATTTAATTGTAAAACTGTAAGTAATGTTTTAATAAGCGCAAATTAATAAACTAAAATAAGAATAAAAAGTAAAAACTGTACGATACATCATATATTATTATAAATGTAGAACCACGATTACTGTTACAGAGATTTCCTGTCATCTGTATTTATTGTGTATAATGTACAGAATAATCGCAATCACGGTATGTCACGGAGTCATGCGGGAACAGACTTGAGACTTGTGTAGACTCCATATTACCGCTGCAGAGTCATTGCTTTTTTGCTGTCCTTGTATATCAATAATTAAACTTAGGATTTGTTTTTTATTTTTTTATTTTTATCAATTGAATAGATATAATCATTAATACAAAATAGTATTTGTCAGCTGTTACTAAAATCATGCCTTCGCCAACATAAAACGTATAAATAAACAAACATTAATTGTTTTTCTTATAACATCAATACCAAATTTGATATTAGGTATACATTCTTATAGGATACGAGTTAGTGCTTATCATTCACTGAAGAAAATATTTACCTCATAAAGTTTATTCGATATTGTATATTACGTATAAAAGTATATATATATATATATATTATGTGTGTGTGTATGTGTGTATAAATTCCTTATAATTTTATTTTAAACATTACATCGTTGTATTATTATAATTTTAAAAAATATTTGATATAAATATGTTTAATAATTTGAATTGTTTAATACAGTAATACATATTATATTATACATTGTGTTTTACTACTACATAATTAACTTACAGTATCGAATAGCAGTTTTGATTATGCACAGAAAAACATTTCGTTGCATTGATTTTGCGATGGATACTTGCAATCCAGCTGATTAATAAAAGCTAATTTGTGGATATCCATATTAATTCTCTTCATGTGCTGTACTATTTGGGTCCAGATGGTAGCTTTACCAGGAGTTTTATTACGGCACCATATAACTGTTAACGTTTGGCCCGAATTACTGCCTTCAACTAGAATAAAAATAAAAAAATAATTAAGTGCGATAGCTATTAAGTTGTAACTATTGACGTCTTATCTAGCGAAGTAATGAATAATTTGAATCTCGTAAATATGTTGGTTATAGGTACTAAACGCATATTTTTTCAGTGCTTATAGATTAAAAACTAGTAATGAAGTATTAAAAAAATGTATTTTAGAAAATAATAAAATTACTCAAAGTTTAAAGTAATTTATAAAATTAGAAGACTTATATCTATACTGGTTATACGTAATATATTCTAATATAGCCAATAATAACTTAATTATCTGTTACAGTGATAATATTACGAAAATAATATAATCTGATATTAAATTATTATAATTTAGTAATTATACAGCTTAAATAGTCGTTTAAGTACTAAGTCTTACTTATGGGCATTGAGGTGATCATATAACCATATTGGAGACTAGATGCGATAATGGTCATTTTATACCTCAAAAAAACTAAAATTGGTTATACATAATTAATTAGCTCATTATTTTTGTTAAAAAATGGTTATATTTTTATGTTAAATTATATCCTGGTTAACTTATGTAAGTACTTACATTTACATCCATTTACCTTTTCAGTAATACTGCATTCCGATTGTGATATTACGCTCAATGACGTTGAAGCTCCTAAAGAATAAATTATCATCTATTATCATAGTTCTACTTTTCACACGAAAATCTATTTTTGATAAAGAATTAGTAAAAATATTTTAAAACTTAATTCGAGTCAAGTCTCTTCTGATAAAATAAACAATATGAATAAGGTACCTTAAATGATATTATTGTGTTGTGAACTACCGTTTTTGCGACATACAACGTGCTATCAATTAAACTAGAAGTCCAAATACGTAACAAGAATTGACAGTTACTGAGTTATCTATGTAAAATCACATTTATTTTGAAAAAAGATATATTGACCTATTGGTCATCTGGAGCTTATCTAACGAAAAGGGGGTGAGAGCCGAGAGGTGTACTTAATAAATAAAAATATATAATACGTTAAAATAAGTATAGGAGCGATCGATATTCTACCCCACGCAACCGCCCCTACCCCTCTTTCAGTGTAATTATACATCTATTAACGTATACGTCGTATACAATGTAAAATAATATTATAATATACGTATGTTTATTGCTTACGGCTGTAAATGAAACCTTGAATTTCTTTTACATTATTGGGCGACGCGCACGACGCACCTCCCAAATCGACTGTTAATTTAGAAGTCCTGAACATAATAATAGTACGTGAAAACGTAAGACAATATAATATAAAAACAAATAGTTTGTATATTTTAATTAATAATAATAAGCGAATTATAATTTACAAAAAATTCAGCTGTTTTGTAATATATTTTTATAACTTTTTGGCTCGTGAAAAACAACTTACTCGATGTTAACTGCACTCATGTACACTAGCCAGCTACTGTTCTGGAGATTAATAAAGTTTGCTAGTATACAAGAGCATGGCTTTTGATTATCTGTTTATGAAACAAAATAAGCTACATTTTAAAGTTTAAATATACTATGCTGATTATTATTAAAATAATATCGTGTAATTAGTCATTAACACATTACTATAACACGTTTAACACAAAATAAATTTATAATCGGAACTACTTTCAAAGTTTAAAATCAAAGCATTTTTACTCTCTCTAAAAGTGATGGCAGACAAAAAAATGATGAGATATTATAGTGACCAGTAGATTGAAGTCTGTAAACAATAACACTATTTTAAGTTCGATGAAAAATATCTTAAATGTATCCCTATTATCGAAGCGTAAAAGTATATTTTATGATTCGTGGTAGTGGTAATTTTAATCGATATAAACGGTTCAATACTAATCAAAACATCGTTAATGTGTTATAATATTTAATATTATCTCAATACTCTAATATCATATTGTTAAAATAAATATAAAATGATAATTGATAAACACTGCTATTGAACTTTATTTTAATTGGTAGAAAAGTTAAAACCCTGTTCTCTGCAGTTATTATGTCATAAACATAATATTATATAAAATTAAAATGTGTAAAATAAATGGGTGTTATAAATGTATTTAACAAAATCGTACTTGAGAAAATGCTACAGTCTTGACCGTCGGTGCATCCAGTCGACATAACTGCATACCACCTGCCACTGATCTAAAAAAATTACAAAAGCTAAGAATATTACACTCTTAGACACTACAGAGCAAAATAATAGGAACTTTAATTATTTTTACAGATATTAAATGTTTATTGAGTAATTATTTAAAAAAAAATAATAATTTAGAAGACAATCCTAAATAAATTTAATAATTGATTGAATTTAAAAATAAATTATTGTTATTTCTTGTACCTATAAAGTTAAATATTATTAAAAATAATTTAATTGATTCATTATTTATTAATTATTATACTTACAAAGTTACAGAGATAATTATATACTTAATTTATAATTATATATTAATATATACCTAGTAGCAATTAAGAAAATATTTAAATTTAAATGTTCCTCAAAACAAGTAAATTATTTAACTCTTTATAAATATATATATTATATCAACAATTAAGACCAAAAATGGCTTTAACATTGTTTTGTACACTTTTAAGTGTTGTACTAGTCATCTCTCATTCAATAAATATAATCACGCACTTCATTTTAGAAGATTGGTGGTAAGTATTCGGCGTACCTACCAACACTTCAAAATATAGTATAATGAAATTAATTTAACAATACATTACATCTGTAACTTCTTCTTCTTGCGGTGCATAGTTTCCATTAACGCCGTAAAAACATTGTCCACCCAAGAATATTAAAACCACCGAAAATATTGAAAACTGACTCGACATTATTTAATTTTTTTTTAATGACAATTGTTTGGTAATTTGCTTAATTCAAAACAAAAATTTATACATATTATAATAAACTATATAATCATGATCTCAAATTTCCAATGACTAAACTGTGTGTGGTTTGAACAGTTGCATAGGATTGTGTATTTAGATCGTTAAAATATTAAATTATACAATTTTTTTGTTTAAACAGATGCGTGATTTCAAATTGTATTTTATTCAATTTAAAATTATGTATATTAAAACGCAAAAACATTCCATAATTTAAAATAGATTAGCTATCTAGTTGTTTTTCATTTTAATTATTTCAAAAACAAATATTTAACTTGTCAACGTTATAGATTACTTTTTTACTTCTTTACCGATTTTTAAACAATAATAATCGTAATTAATTTAAAAAATGGAGAATTAAATTTATTAACAACAATTTAATGCAGTTGTTTTTATTAAAGTAATATTTTAATAATTACAATTTGCACTAGCATAGCTGTATAATGTTTATATTAAATAAAATAAACTTTATTCTAAATGTCAAAGAATAAAACTCAAGAGAGTAATCTATTATATTCAATTTTTCAATCTAAAATTATTAAAATTGATTGCAAATATTCGCGATTTTAATACATTTTGTAAAAATTTGAACTTTAATTGTAACTTTATGATTTTTTTAGCAGTAGTATGACGAGCAACTTATGAAAAACCTTACGATGTTTAACTATATCTCCACAGGTCGGATTGCTTATCGGCTTTAGTAGATCTACTTAACGTAAATGGCCAAACAAATGACAATCTTTATACATTTTAATATTTCCTAATTTTTAGGGAAATTATATTCTCTTGTCGTAATATGTCATTTCCCTTATTAATGTTTTTTGACAGTTGACCGTTAGGAAAATATTATAAATTTACATTTATAAAAATTAAAAATAAATCCTCCCCTACTTAGTTGAAACCATTGTATGCATCCATAGTTCGACCGACTCAAATATCTTCACTAGGGCTCGGAATTTATCTATTTGTATGTTTTTTAAATAGTCCAAAAAAAGCTAGATAAGCTACAAGGTTGAATTATAGTTAATAGATTTGAAATACCAAGTTTTATTTTGCATATTTGGACATGTATCTACAGTATATTTGCGTATTTTACGATTTTTCTTTACATATTAACGGAACGATTTTTTAATGCATAATTTAATATTTTGATTATATTAATTGAACAACGTACCTATTTACAGTCAATAGAATTTACGAATTACCTTATCTCAGCTGATATGTTATGTTAGTTTGATAATATAGACAATCTGTTGTTGAATAAGTTTTCGTGAATCATATTTTAGCCGCGTTTCTTTGTGTTATCGTGATCCGGGTGAGCGTAATTTTTTTCATTCAATTTTATTTATATTTAAAATATCAAAAATGAATACAATTAGACACGAATAATAAGCTAAACAAATTTGTTGCCAATTATTAAGGAGTTTTTTTTCTACAGATGACTAAAATATTTAAAATGTAACGTCAAAGTGAATGGAGAAAAACGTTTTACGGTTAACTGGAAAGCTCAAAAGTTCAGTTGCACGTACTAATTCATTAGAAAAAAATCTAATATTAATATATAACTTGTACATTCCATATTAAAATTTGACCAGGACGTACCGTCCGTCCGTTTACCATGACAAAGTTGTACGTATTTATTATATTAAGGATTTACTTATTATTTAACTTTTTAAAACCAATACATTTCCAACAGATCGGGAATTTATCGTTTAAAAAAATTTGTTACGGTCAACTACAGTCACAATACGATCACGTGGAGACCTTTCGTAAAACGTCGTGTATTTTTTTCAATGCGATCAACGTTATTTTGTGCGGGACTACAACAAATAACAACACATGTGTGTATCATACATCTATACTAAAGTAATGCATTGGTTTCTTTTCAATGTACCTATTAAATCTGCGTATCGGTCGGTCAATTCTTAGAATTTTGACTGTATATACACTCGTGTACTACCCCGCATATACAGGTAGTTTGGTCTATACAACCACTTTTCATTGTACGTCGAAAATTTTAAACGTATTTTTTTGCTAGCAGCGAGTGTATCAAACATGTATATTTTACTTAATATATATATATATAGTAGACGTATATAATAATGTAATGTTACAATACAATGTGTCCGAGAGGAGAGAACAAACCGGATGTGTTTTTATGCTGCATCCGCAGTACCCAAACTGTGTGCTATACACATCATAATATGCGTATAATAATATATAAATGGTATGGTACAGGGGTGGCTAAACTTATTTTTTAATAAAGATATCTACCGAAAATATATTTTTCTTTCGAGGAGAAAATATGACGTAGAACTAAAGTCGACAGTGGCACGGCGATTTATTAACGAGTTACCAAGTGTATGGACAATAAATTCTTACAGAGCGGAATCGACTTTTAAATCGTCTATAATCGATGTTTAGCCACCCATGGTATACTGAATTACTTAAAATCTGTACACATTATACAATTTATTATCTAATTAGAATGGATAAATAATATTTAAAAATGTTTTTTTTTCATTTTAATAGATTATAATTACTTACACAAACCAATATATTCAGGAAAATTCGGATTTAATTACATGCGCAGTGTGCACATACAAAATTCTAATAGGTACTAACATTGGTATATTTAAAACTAAAACTATAAAATTAAAAATATGATTTTTTTTAAACACCATTAATAACAGCAAGTAAGACATTTTAAAAGGTTCAAGTTTCAAATTGTTAACAATATAATAATACGTTTTAATAGATATATTATTAAAATAATTTGTTCGACGATTTTTTTTCAACATACATTATGGTACCTTATTCAACTGTGGGATTTTCTAACATAACACTCGCACAGTGAATAAGTTACCTTGATGTATGGCAAAACAAATAATAAGAGCTAGCCTAAAAAAATCATTAAAAAAAATTAAAAATTCAAGTTTTAATAGATATTTAACAGTACCTAAAGGAAAATAGTAAAATAAACATTATTAAACATATTATTAATTAGATACTACATTAAGTATATCACAAACATGAAATTGTTTTGCTCTATAAAAAAAATAATAATAAACGTACAATAAAATAATATAATTAAAATACTGTTTTTACAGTATGAGAAATAAATATTGAAGTTTTCTTATGAAATTCCGAAGGTAACATTAACATCTTTAGATTTCCATAAAAAGGCTAAAGACGTATGTGTTACCAAGAGGAATCTTTCACAAACAATAAATATACCTTCGGACGTAGATTGATCAAAGTCTAGTATTCTGAAATTCAAAATAGCTGGTATACATAACAATTTTATCCGGCTCTATTAAATCCCAAAGAATACTAAACCCTGCTGTGGCCGTGTACGTGTAGTCAAGTTTTCACAAAATATCCAAGGTATTGGGTAATGGATACAGAAATCTCTTGGAATATTAATAATTAACTAATCCCACAGAAAATCCGTATTCCGTTACCTCGAATTCAATACATTTGAAAAAGTAAAAACAATTCGTTGATTACATGATGCATCATAGAGTAGTAAACATCTTTAGCAGAATTTAATTTGTATGACTAGCGAAAAATGTTTAGACTACCCGAATGATAGCTCATAACTTCAGCTGTGCACGCCTATATATTTTATATAATATTAAAATATAAAAATTAAATATTAAAATTAATATGCACCTGAACGTTTATAGGTGTTCTAAAGTAATTTTATGTATCTAATAAACTTTGTAAGACAGTAAACTGATAATATTAATTTTAAACAATAACTAAATGTTTCTATTTCAATTTAATAATAAAATGTAAAAGTTTAAAACAAATCGGGTTTGAATAATTATGCAATTCATAGTAATGCAATACATTCATGTGTAAAATAAAAATATATTATCTAATGGTGAATTGCTAAATATAATTGTATTTATGATATAAAATTAAATAATATATATATACATAATTATTGTGAATACTGCAGTTACCATCAATCGAAAGTATAAACTCTAGTCACAACTTTAAAATTCAATGTTACTAAGAGTTATACTAACAGTCGATGATCACCTCTATATAATATATGTATTATTTAATAGTATTATTACAATACAATATATTCTACTACATTACTCTTTATAATAAACATTTATTTTTTTTTTTAACTATACGTTAATAAATCGATAAAAAAAAAAAACAATGTTATAAAATATTATATAAATAATTCAAATTACCTTAACGATCCCCATGGAGACAAATTCAGGATATTAAATAACTCGTCTCTCGACACCAGTACTAAAATAATCGGTTTCTTCAGTTTAGAACAAGATCTTATACTGACCCTAACGCAAAGAGAGTGTGGGCGCGCGTTTAGCCTTTGTATTGTGCGTAGAAGGTCAGTCGATCGAGAAGGGATGATGATGCTATACCGGCTACCTGTTTGCGCCAATGGTCGTTTTCATTCGATTCCATAGAAATATGTCGAAAACAAAATCATGTGGTTTTACTAACACGATATAACATGACATTACGTTTAATATAATATGGTTCTTATTTCTTAATCATTTTGTACTATATTATACGTAAACCACATGCATATAAATGTGCAATATACATTTATATATGCATGTTTTAATTTATAATATATATTTCAATATTTCATCCATATTATTTACCGCGCGGGCTATAAAAAATATCTTTAGTTTTCAAACACTGTTATATGTTAGATATCGTGTAAAAATTCAAATTTAAAATTTGTACAATTTTATTGGCATAGTTTTCTGAAATTTGGTCTCTTTAATACTTCAAGTAGTTCATTGAAATTCGATATCGTATATTTTAAGAGCTGATTGACAAACATTAATAGTTTAATTTAAAATTTAAATATTTATCACAATAACAATTATAAATTGATTTAACTTATCAGTTTTTATTGCACCCATTTACATAAAATATAATAATATAGTATAGTATTGGAAGTTTTATATATATTATGTAATTGTTATTTAATTTTATTTTAACTCGTTACTTTCGTATAATTTTTACTTTTGAACTATTTAATTATAACTTTAAATTAATTAAACGAGTTTTTGGTCTTGAAAAGTGTATCATTTATAATTTTAATTATTTATACTGTTTAGTGTTTTCTCAGTATATGTATATTATTGTATATCTCAATAATCCATCTATATAATTCATAAACCATACATATTTTAAAGTTTAAATTGCAATAATATCCAAAATATATCAATTATCAAATATAGGCGCAAGTTAATTTCGTGTTTCTATTAGTTTTGTTTAATGGTTATAAACAGTAAACAGGAAAGTGTTAAAAGCGAACTGCATTAATAATTATTAATTATATACTTAAAATCGTTCTCAATACAAATAAATTCATTCATTGGGGTTTTTACATATTATATTAAAATGTATTATTCCAACCATAAAATACTTTTGAAATTTTCAAATGGGTAGAAAATTTAATATCGTGATGTTTAATTTTATACTACATATACAAAATATTTTACAGAATGCAAAGAGGTACCTTTTATAACATATAGATACTTATTATATTACATGGATATTTTATGGTAGGTTCCAAATACCATGAACCCACACCCTATTACTATAATTCACCATGAAAAATTCAATTGTATAGTTACTATACATAATATATAGTGACAATAAAGCCGTATGGTATCTGCAATATTGGGTAAAAACTCAAAATTTGTGTTTTGGAATCACAGTGAAACAGAATATATGGTGTATTGGTATTGGAGGGAGTATTTGACGCGTGTAATATATATAGGTACGTTACATATTTTATATATTACCTATATACACTGTCAGGTGTTCACAATTCAAACAGGTACTTCTAAATACTGTGTATACTGTACAACAGCATGTGCAATGCTCTTTATTGGCATAATCTGTTAACAAAATAAATATTTCAGTTATATTTACAAAAATAAAATATTTATAGGTAGGTACATTGAAAGATAATTACTATTCATTTTTTTTTTAATTCTGTCACACATTTTATTTAAATCATACCTATTTATGTTTAATAATTAATTAGTACTTCTCACTGTTTAAACAAATACAAATTAAATATTACCAATATTGATTGAAGTGCAATAGATGATTTATTATTAATTCACACATTTGACATACAAGCTAATAAAATAATTAGATTTGTATTTTTTAATAAAATGATTATTTGATTTAACTTATAGAGAAAATTTAACAAAACAAAACTAATACCATTTTACATTTTGTATTTTTTTTATTATTATTACTATGATATAGTCATATATACAATATATATACATTTATGAAAGAAAAGTTTCAAAAATATAATACTTTTAATGTCAGTATTTAAATAACTTCACTTATTTATAGTAAACTATAAGAACACAATATGATATCGGTATAATTTTTAAACGGTTTTATTAGGTGTAACCTAAATTATATTAAAGGTAAACTAATATTAATAATATTGTGATTAAAGTTAAGTAAAAATATATCAGAAGTTAACTTATTTAATAATATTAAATTATACGTACGTATGTTATGTATTTCATTTTATGTACAAAGAAACGGAGGTCATAAAAGATCTGTCAACCGCTGCAAATTTGGTCCAATTCAGTGTTTAATTGACACTTTTAAATAGCAATTAAATTAAAACTACATTCGTTTCGAGGTTCATTTGTATTGTCTAAAAAAAAATATATGAATAATTATATAAGGGTATTCTTGAAAATAAATAGCAAATATATTATGATATATAAACATATAGTTATTAAGTACACTTTTTTTAGGTAGGTATATTGTAATTACCCGAGTATCATAAATAGATAACTTTTCACATCAAAGCCTTCTGTAAGTTTGTCTTATGGTCATAATGTGTAATATAGTTTAAATATGCAATTTAGTCCAAATCTGAGCTTAAAATATCCATAAAAAATAATACTTATTTACTATTTTAGATTTTTTGGTTTCAGTATGAACTATATTTATAATAAGGAAGTCTGTATGCAATTTGGTGCTTGGAAAAGTATAAAAAAAATAATAATAATAATAATCAAATTTTAATAAAAAAAATACACCTCTTTATTTAATACAAATAATTAATTTTTATACAATATTATGTAGTTAACCATTTGTTTTTACTTATCATAGTGCATAAAGGTAGATCATTATAATCCTTATAGTATTACTTTATAATTATCGATATCTTATTACATATTTAATAGTAGTAAATAATAATTGTCAATATACGCATGCCATTTTTCTAATTATTACATAAAAAGCTATTATATACAATAATGTAATAAATAATACATAGTTCGGTACCTATTTTTATCTTAATAGTACCACAGACAATATGTTCTATGATTAAAATATCATCTATATATATATGTATGTAAAGATATAAGATGTCAATAATTTTTACACACATACATACACCAACAAACTACGTTAACCTAGAATTTCCCGTAACACATAAAAATATAATCCTAATAATTACAATTATAATGAAAATTGCAATTAGAATTAATACCTAATAAAATAAACGAATTTGATTCTTTTTCATTGATTCATAAAATTTACAAGCCTTAGTTACAAAAAAATAGCCTATTTATAAATTTTCAGCTGTGAAACAATTTGTAAATTTTTGAGATTTTTTTATAATTTGAACTCAAATGCTTATAAAAATAATAAATTGCACCTATGAATTTTAAATATTTATAAGAAAACTTTATGTGGGATCTTATATTGAATTTTTAATCTTTTTGATCAAACAAATAATTTGTTATCAACGTTTATAGAAATATATAGAAATAAAAACTTAAAATTGAAAATGGCTATAAATAACTTATAGTCAAAATATTTTTTTAAATTTTATCATGTGAAGAAAATGATATGAGTAATTTAAAAATTTCAAGTATTGATTGCTATGAGTTTTAGAATTATAAAATTTTTTTCCAAAAACTTGTTTGAACGTAAAATTTTCTTTTTTCCATACAGTTTTGTTGTCTTTTCAATTATTCTATAACACACTGATAATTTTAAATTTTAACCTTTTCAGGGTATCAACTAGATCCCATTTTCTATCCAAAACCACCCTCAATGTTGAAACTCGAACCATTTTTTCATCACTCATCGTAAAAACTCTCAATGTCAGAAAAAAAAAAAAAAACAGTGTTGTAAAATCAATACATTCATCACTTCGCTTAGAATCTAAAACAAGGGCTTTCAACATTTTAATTTTTTTTCATTGAAATTGCATCCTTGCTTACATTAGTAGTTTTTAATACATAAGGGTAGACAATTATATTTTTTGTCATACTATTCTATGGTTGATGAGGTAAACACGTAGACATATATTTTGTAAAATCTCAGCTTTGGTCTTGGTAAAATAGTAAAGGTAACGCGCTGTGAGACTATTTAAAATTCATAAATAATTATCAAGTAGGTATTTTAGTTGGTCTAGGCAACATCCAAACATATGTCAAATTTTTCAACTCCTTTCTTAATACATATTTTTGCAGTTATAATCTGATACACCTATTGACTATTACTTAATATTAGTTTATTCGTTGATTCTAATCCTAGTTATACACCAATAACTGATGATGTCATCTATACTAAAATGTTAATTACACTATATCATACTGTAATTATTTTAACGATTAATATTTGTACCATAAATTTATTTATTATTTTTATCCATGTATTATCCATTTACTAAATTATAATTATTACTGTAATATTTTTTAATATTTTCTCTATACCTATTTAAAAGTTACTATACATAATACTAAAATACACTACCTGCTATACTTATATTAATATAACATTATATCTATATATTTCTTTATTTACTTTAATTCTGTAGGTATGTATATATTATTAAATTACATTGTAAATTGGAATACATTTCCGTTAATAGATTTAATTATCATGAATTATCTTCGTTTCTTTTGTTGTAATTAGTATTTATAGTATTAAATATAATATGTAATGTATTGGTTAGTTTGAACTAATAATAATCAATTATATGTTTATATACAGCTAAAATATTATTATTATCATAAAATTATTTAAAGTTTAGATAAGAAATGTGCCGGGGAATACCCTGTGCAATTGTGATACATATAGCTGCTAACAAGTAACAATATAAAAGGTAAGCTTCACTAACTATTATTATTATTTGAATAGGTACTTAAATGAACCAATACACTGTCAGATTAAATGAGCTGAGTAAATTATTAAAATTTGAAGCCTCTAATTCAACTTATAATTTAAAACTTAGTATTTTAATTACACTTTAACAAATGGCACAATTTAAATAATTTTAATGTATGTCGTGTGATAATAATAAATGGGAAAAGATATTTTTAATTACTCCATAATTAAAAAAAAAATTTATTCAATATAAACTTAAATCAAGCTCATCGTCAATTTAAAATGTCAAAGTGTAACCCTCGAGTTTCTTTTTTTTCACGTAGTCATGTAAATACATTAATATTCAGCTTATTATACTCACAATATGTTTATAATAAAAACTTTTAAATATTGTACATACTTCAATAACACAAATAAAAATATTTCAGAAATTTAAATTGATCGCTGTAATAGTGTAGTCAGACAAATAGAAGTAATCAACATTTAAGAACCACATTAACGTGTATTCACAGTACAACGTATCTCGTTTAGTATATTAAAAAATAGTTGCTTCAAACCCTATAATAAGGTTACTACAATATATTAAATAATTAATACGTAGGTGACAAAACGTTCGTAACTAGTCTTCAAGTTAATACTACACGACACAGACGAACATAGTAAGAACCGACTTAACAATAACGTTATACCGATGCAATTGATGTTAAGTTATAACTTATACTACACACGTATAACTAAATTTATTAATGTATAACATTTTCAGATTTATTTTACTCTTACCTACATACGTCCATCAGCCATTTCAATAATCCTAGTCGGTGTTCGAGATCGTCTTAGAACAGTTGTAACCATCGAATACTGCACAGTGCATACTGAATAAATGTAACGTGAGTGCGACTGGTCGCAGAGTCAAAAGACCACTCTCGTCGCTTATCTGGACTGGTTTTTGCGGATAAGTAAATAATATTTTGATCGCTATATTGTATACTATTACATAGGTAGACAGACACACACAACTATATCATAGCAATTGATCGGCATCTTCGATAATAATTGATAGGAATATCATCGTAAAACCGTACGCTCATGTCTTGATGAAAAAAGATATAAAAATAAGATAATATATTTATGCATTGTTTAGTCTTGGAAAATATACTATTGTATATTTTTTTTTCTTAAAATAATTTGATTTTACAAGTAAATGTATAACCTAATAAATTGAAATTTTCAAGTGAAGAAATATCCACAAAATCAATCCAATTTATATATAAAATAAAATTTTGTGTATAAACTCGAATAACGTATGACCAAATTAATATTACAGAGGTAGGTATAAATGTGCTTTCAAAAAAAAACATTTTCTCCTTCAATAATGTAGATTGTAGTTATTAAAAATCTGATTTTTGTACTTTTTTAACATACCTACTTAATAAAAACAATATTTATAAATTCTTGAGATATTTTGTGCTACTTAAGCCTTGAGGAATATCCTGCGGAGATACAAATTCTGTTTTTCAAATGAAAATAACTACCATTTTATACAATTAATTGTTTAGTGGATGAAAATTTTAATGTATTTGAACGAATAGTTTTAAAATTATTTAACTTTGTATACTAATTATAATAAATCTATTTATCTATGATAATAAGTCTGAGAAATATGGGGCTATACTGCTATAGTAATTTGAAAATTTTAATTTTGTTTATAATAATCTATCAGTATCGATATTTTCTAAAAAATGGTTTACATATAATAACTAGATCTGAATTCATATATTTTATATATTTTCTTAAACCTATTGTTAATGACGTAATATCCTTAAAATAAACATTTAAAAAACTAAAAATATTTTCGTTCAAATTTTAAACTAGGCATATTAAAATTAAAAAATAAATATTAATTTAATTTGTATTTAGGTACACAAAGTGTGTGTATATCGTATATCATAATTAATATCTATATATACCCAGTGCTTACTAAATACTAAATAGGTCCTAGTCATACTTATAACTTTATAAGTTATTGGATTAGAATCTTGATTCTTGAAACACGTTGAGATTTCGAAAATGGACGATAATTAATATTCATCAATACATTATCCAATTTAGAAATTTTTTTCTCGTCAAATTTTGGTGTCACGTCAATTCATCGCGGCTAAATGCATCGTGCGTCAAAATTCACCGTAGTCATTTTATCGCAACGTCAATTAATCGCGTTATAATTTATAAGTCAATCGCGCGACAATTTATCGCGTGTTATCGTATTTTATTAATTTCTGAACTTTGCCAATGTTAGCCTCAGTCTTATGGTTATGACAATCGTCAAATTGTCATTTTAATTTTTAATCGTCGTGTATTTATCGAGTAAACTTATTTATTATTGTTTGTTTTTTAATAAAATTATTCTATTATAGCTTTTCAAATGTTAAAAATTGAGAAAGAGAAAGGTATGCTATGCTACGATAGCTATATTTTTTTTAAAGAAAAGGAAAATGATACTAAGTCCATGTGGAAATTTAATCAATATTATAAAAATAAATATTACGGACAACTTCACCCTAGCGAAGGAAAAATATTAAAAAATATTGACCAATGACCATAATCACGTTTTGAGTTTATCAGACGTTGAGGTAAAAAAACACTTAATAATCTATCAGAAGATGTAGCCAGTAATAGGTAATAGGTTTAGCACTTCCATAATCAAATCCCTAATGAATCGTCTGGGCAGTTACCTATTATGAATAGACTAAAACGTACCTACTATTCAACGTATACCTAATAGTAAGCAAAAATTAAAGTTGCCTGATGGCTAAACCGATTTAAATTTTGTCATTTGACGAAATGACAAAAACCATAGATGGAAATCTTTTTTTGCAATATGATAGTGGTATTAATACTAAACGAATTTTAATTTTTTCAACATGTTTATTGTTTATTGAGTCTTATAGGCTTATAGCACAATGCGACAATTGGTTTTGTGATGACGCATTATCTAGTTCTCCATTATTATTTTACCAATTTTATATAATTCATACTGTTCAGTATTCTAATGTGTTGCTTATAATTTTTAATTGCAATTGTAAATGTTGTAAATAATGTATATTATGTAAACTATACAATATTTATTGTGATTACTGATTAATGGTTTTTGATTCTTTTGTGATTATTTAAATAAATAATAATTATTTAATAAATATTTGATGACATTTTGCGATAAATTGAAGTGCGGTGAATTGACCGCGATCATTTGACTTGTGATGAATTTAGCCGCGGTGAATTGACGTACATCCGAAATTTTTGCGAAATTGTAAAATTAGCGGAAATAGTATGAATAATATTACGAATACATCTCTCTTGTTATTAACTTTAAAATATGTATTACTGTATTAGACATTTTTTTCAATATCAATGTAGTCAATGTAGGTATTTATTATACTTACCAGTTACCAGGAATTAATTCACACTGTTTTTGTTATTATTAACTACATAGTAATATTATAATGTGCGATTAATAAATTAGTTCAACTTATCGTAAAACAATATAAATTTATAATAAAATATCACTAAGAAAAATATACTACGATGGCTGTAGTGCTGACGATAGTGCAAAGATCTCCACGTCTGTTTTTAGACTTTTCGTATTACAATTTACAACGGTTAATGAATGATGGATTTATCGGTGAATTTAAATTTGACGCATTCTTGATACGGTTAGTGGTTACCTATTCTCAATCAGTGTGGTAATACTGGAAAGAAAAATTACTTGTGTTTCAATTTTTTTTTTTTTTTTTAACTATTTGACAAGTTTACATATATCAACATTTTTTGTAATGAATTATAATATTATGATATACTTAATAGACAATGTATATGTACCTACTAATCTAAATGTATATAAGTAATAAGTATATGTACAACAAATTAAAAATTATAATCAAATAAATAAATAATATAATTAAAATATACGTAATAATACTAGCTACAAACCGATTAAGAAATGGATGAAGCTGATTCTTTAATATACACTTGGTCATTAAAACATAATTTAAAGATTAAAGTTAAATTTGTAAATTAAAAGCATAATCTAATTTAAATATACATTTATATCTAAATTAGTAAATAATTATTTTTCAATTTATCTAAAACGTTACTTGGGATATAGTTTTGATCATTAAATTATTGTTTATTATTATTATTTAATGTATGTTTATGAATTATGGGGGTTATATCTATACTTTGTGATATTTCTCTGTATTTGCACGATATCTTACATTCTTACGTGTAGATTAGTTTAGTACCTGTATGGTCTAGGTACTAGAGCGGGTACAGTTTTCCCGAAAAAATTTGATTTGGTGATATCTCGCTGTTATCAAAATCGGGAAAACTGTATCAGCCCCTTAGGTACTCATGGAAAAATGTTAATACAGTATTAATAATACTTCTTCTAGTATTTAAAATTGTATTTCATTATATTTTAATTTTGTTATAGTAGGTACCTATCTTGTATGTTGTCACTTGTCAGTTTGTCGGAATATTTTGTATCAAATAAGTGTATAGGTAATTTAAAATGCGGATATACCTATGACGAATGGAATTGCTCATTTTAAAATATTATTAAAAATTAATTTTGAAGAATCATTTCCTGAAATGTCTGCAATATTTTATAATGGCATTCAATTTTGACAACAAAAATAAATTATTAAAAGAAATCGGGTGTGTAAAATTTTACAAGGATTTTTAGAAAACTTCATTCTTATTTTATTTAACGTATAAATCAATGTAACTATAAAATATTAATTATTAATTAAGTATGCTATTCTAATTTGTATTCAATTTATTATTATCATATTTATTTTTTTAAAAGAAATGTATAATTATACAAATATATGTAGATAGGTACAACAAGTAATAGAGTGATATAATGGTAAAAAAAGAAAGACAAACAATAGTAAAAAACTTGATGTAGGGGATTATTAGGGGTACTCTTAAATGGACTTTACAGTTGGTACTTTGATTAACGAGAAGAAGGGTGGAAGAGCTTAGAAAAATTATAGGAAGAAAATCTATAAATTATTATTTTTACGTATTCACTATAATCAATGCTATAATCTATAATAAAATATTAATTTGCGTAGATACACTTGTCGATTAAAAAATTGGTTACTTATTTAGGTAAAACAACTTCCGTGTTGAAATGATCTGAATGATAGTTTTATCCATGAATTAAGATTTCATGGATATCATTTTAATCCATGGTTTTATCCATGATGCTGACAAGTTGCTGTTATTAATGAGACGAACACATTTAAGCATTTATCATTGGTCGAATGTCTGAAAATCGCAATGGTTGTCAAAGTTGTTAAATGGAATGGAATGTTTAACATTTCCATCAATAATCGACTACCAAGAAAATAAAAAATAACTGTAATAACTTAAAAATAGGCAGTAATCTAAAATCTAGCCGCCTGATTATTATTATCGACAGGTCATCAAAATTTATGACGTCCCATCCGATATGGATATGAACTCAAAACCGAGATATTTTTGAATATATACCACGTTTAGATACTTGCATTATTTAATGATTATTGAAATAAATATTTTTTGTTTAATATACTTCACAATTGCTTAGTATAGAAAATGGCAACATTGCGAATTATTTAAACTCAATCGTATGAATGTATGATGAAAAATGCCCATGAAAAATATCATATTTAGTACCACCATTGGTTTTAGAATGTTTAAAATTGAAAATATTATAAAATCAATGGTAATACTAATTAGAATGTACCATGGAGTTACAACCCATTGTTTTTCGACAAGGAATCTTTTTTTTTTTTCTGTAAATTATTTAGCGGATAATTATTCTAAAAACATTATCGGTATTAAAATCAAAGTTTGAATGTTTCAGCATTCTAAATTTTTTAATATTTGTGTGTTAAGGATAATTAATAGATCTATTTAACAGCTTTGAAAAATATAGGGGCTTAGTGATTTGAAAATTCTAGTACCTATAATTAATAAATAGTTCAAGTATAATTTAGGTAAATACTTTATTTTTATAAATTTCTAGTTTATTAAATTAATTGTTTCTACATTTTTAAATTTTACAATGATTTTAACTTTTAGAAATTATTTATGTAGTTTACACAAATACTAAATCTAATATTACATATATTTTGCATTTTTGTTAAAATATTGATAAAGATTATTATACTTGATACAAATATTTTATATGAGAAACTGCTAGTTCGAAATTTGAATTTTGAATAAAGTACATCGACATAAAAAAAAAAAATAAATAGTAGTTTGTATCACCACAGAATATTTCTTAGTTCAAAAAATTCATTTGATCAGAGTGAACACGTTTAAAATTAAATGTGAAATGGGACAAGTACGTTTGGTGAATTACCCTGTATTTATCATGATACAAATTTTATCTCCACGTTTGTTATTTTATATTATATAGCCACAACCGAGAATAATAATTACATACATCTAAAATAAAAATAATAGTCTTGTTAAAATCGGAAAAAGGTCATGACTTCTTAAGAGCAACTATATAATTTATTGTATGAAAATTATTGATGCTTATAAATAAAAAGTATATAGATTTCAAGTCCACATCAAGACAAATAACATTTTGGTACTATACCTACTTAATGCAATATCAGTATCATTTATTCTTGAAAAATCTTAAATAAGAAAGTGTAATCGTGTAACATTAATCTTTCAAGAATTCATTGGTTGTGGAAATGGTAGTATTTAGGTAATAAGTAAGTTGCAACTCTTATAAAAAAAAAAATCATTTAAATTTTTAATAATACTTTGTCTTTAATATACAGTATCAGGATAAGATGTTAAGCTGAATAATGGCAAGCCAAAAAAAAAATAGGTAGCTTCTTAGTATTTAACTACCTATTAGTCCTCACCTAACTTGTCATTGCATAGTTTAGATTGTTTAGAGTTTAAATTTTTTATTATCAATGTGTTAAAGATGTATCACAAACATATACATAAAAAGACAAAAAAAAAAATAAAATATTTTGGTCTGTGGAGGTTACAATTAGATAAATCGTGTATCATAAAATGCATAATAAAATCATAATATTATGTACAATTAAGCTCATACCATGTTTGAGTTCTAGAATCACCCTTGGTATTAAACCTTTGATTTAATGACTGTTTTAAGGTCAATTTTTAATTTAATGATATAACTAAAATTGTATTATTATTCATTCTATAATATGACATTTAGTTTTTTAATTATTCAATACAATAAATAATAAAATAAATATACATCTGACATATCAGTTGTTTTATTGTTTTACTTATCATCAAATATGTAATGAAAAAATGTCCTTATATTACAATCTAAAACCCTTAGAAAAAAAAAAATAATAATAAAATAAATATCATAAAAAAGTTAAGTAAATACATTTAAGCTAATGTAATTTTCCATTTTGTTGATAATAAAATGTATGTACAACGTTTACGAGACATTTAGACACTGCATATACATTATACAGTGCAAAAATAATTGGTCACTAATTTTCAAGAAAAAGTACATTTTTTAATTAGTTTTTACATTGGTATTCAATAGAAACTCAAACCTTTGACGTGTAATAAATGAGAAAATGAAAAATAATCGGTTACCAACTCAATATTATAACCCAAATAGATTATAGTAATGAATTAAATATAATTTTTCTGTTTTAGATGGAGAGATCTAGAAATAAAGTAATATAAAAAAGGTTTTTGATGCATATAAAATACAAAATAGCACTTAAGCAGTGCTAGATGATGAAGTCTGTTGCCCAGGCACTGAATACTGGGGTCTGAAATTGGTGAAGTTAGTGTTGCCAAATGCACCATTTAATTGCCCATTTTGAAAACCATTAGGATATTGATTGCTTATGGTGCCAACTAGAATAAATTTATTATGTTATATATAAATTAATAAAACCATTTTAAGTAAAAAAAAATAATATTAACCTCCAGATTGTTGTTGGGAAGTGGAAGTAGCTGAAGATGTGGTAGCCGCTAAACGAGATAATATCGATCTCTCAGACATTTGAAGTCGCTGAGCAACTGGAGGTATACGAGCTAATGTTGCTGGCAATCTGCTTACATCAGATTTCATGTCTGACAAAAGTTCTTCCAGTTGATTTAGTACCTAAAATAATAGCAAACACTTTAATAATTGTATCTATATTTTGAAATTTTACCATACTTTGTGAAGAACAGCATTGGCTGGTTTGTTGCCAGCTAAACTTTCTTTAGACAAGTGTTGGTGTGATTCAGCCAAGCACTCTACTTCAGCAAACCGAGCATTTAATGACATTGCTGGATGATTTGGATCTTGTGTAAGGTTCAAATAGGCAGCTCGCCTAAGTTGTTCCTCAATAACAAGTGCTTGTTCCAATAATTTAAATCTTCTTGCCAAAAATTTATTCTTGATTTCTAAGAAGTTTCCTTTACCAACATCCATTTTAAAAGGTTCATTGATAATAGCAAAACGGATGTCGTTCTGAATATCTTGCCAACGTCCATAACCATGTGTTACAATACCCGCCAGTAACCAATAATCATGTCTTAAAAAATAAAATAATACAAAATGTATCAAACTAATTTATAATGTATTCATATAAATTAACCACCATATTATGATCGCTGGCAGTCATTTGTAATTCTTAAATTTTATATATTTGTAACTGCTGGCACCCACCCATATTTTATCATTATCATCAAGTCACATGATCACTGATGACCATAAATGAATTTATAGTTTTATATTATTAACTTTTCTATAGTGCAACAATAATGCACCAAAATAAGGACCGTGGCGTAGCAGGAATTATTACAATTTTTTTGATATAGGTACCCATAATATATTATTATTTTTTAAATATTTAGTGTTCACAAATTTGGAAAACATTGAAAAATATGTTTGACGTATAAAAAATACTTATTGAATGACTGGTGGTGGTCACATGGTGGTTTATGTGTTAACAATCATTTTAGGTGAATGTTATATTTATAGAGAGAAAAAATCCATACCTTCTATGCCAGATTTCATATTCTCGTCCAGGAACTGCAGCTTTTTCTTCATTTACCCATAATGTATGAAGTTCAGTAAAACCACCATCAGCAATGTTAAACATGAACTTCCTAGTAATTTTGTCTTCTTTATCATTTTCAGTTCCAATGCCAGCCGCCACTTTAGCTCTTTCAGCTTCTTCTAATAATTTTTTCTTAGCTTCATCATCTGCTTGCAGCGCCTTTGCTGATGCTTCTGCGGCTTTCTTTTCTTCCTACAAAAATAAAAATTGTTAATAACAAAATTAAAAAAAAAAAAAAAAACTGGCATTTACTTCTTTCTTATCAGCTGTGGATGATTCAGATTCTTTTTCTTTTTCTTCTTCTTTTTTAACAGTTTCAGGTGTTGCTACAGAATTAGTTTCTTTTTGTTCAGTTGTCGATGAAGGATCAGACTGTTCAACCTTAACTACACTGTCACTTTCTTGAGTGCTTTCTTTTTCTGGAGTTTTTTCTTCAGTTGGTTTTTCTTTTTGAAGATTCACTGCTCCTTCAGTTTCTTCTTTAACAACAACCTAAACATTTTTTCATACAATTCAATAAATAGTGCTATATTTTATAATATTCGCTTATTGATACAAATATAGATAAACATAGTAAAGTATAAATTTGTTTTAAGTATCAAAGATTTGAAAAACAAAATTATAAGCTGCATATTTTGAACTTTTCAAGTTTTAGTGTTATTTAAATACAATTATATATATATATATATATATATATATATATATATATATATTTATTTAATGATTTGTTAGCGTATGTTATAAACTATAAATATACCTTTAATATGCATGACTTTCTTTAGTAACACGATCAGAAGCAATAAAAAAAAATTAAGTATTTGTTTTCTTAACAATAAAAATATGGCACTTATAGTAAAATATGATTTATCTGAATTACAGATATCATGGGTATTAAAACCATTCATTATAACATTCTAATAATAAACTAATACCATATAAGACTTATGTTTATTAAGAAAATATTAGTTTTTATGAGGGAAAGAAAAAGAATAACTTGAGAATTTGAGATATTTACACACATTATGCATAAAATAAATATATTACTATAATATTAGGATAAGAAAGCAAGTTTGATAATTATTATGAAAAAAACTATTAGGGGAGTCAGTTCACACTTGTTACACAAACAAAATACTACTTTCAAATTAAATATCCAGTGATCTAGTTTAGGAAGGGAATACCACATAAAAGGGATCCCTATTTTTTAGGTGTATCTGAAAATCATCTATCTTTGTTACAGAGATCTGAGTGCCTTCACATCAATATAATAAGATTTACGATTTCGAAAAGTTACGTAACTTAACATTATTGTCAAACTTATTTTAAGTAAACATACTCATTTTTAATTGTACAATATTTTTTTTAACCTTACAATATAAATTATTATTTTAAGATTAATTGTTGATCATTGAAGCATACAATAATAATGATAATAATAATCAGAACATATATTATCTAGCTGCAAAAGCATTAAAATAATTCTTTGTATGTCAGTTGTACATTATTAATTTTTGATTAATTTAATGACTAAACAAACATTTAATGATTTGCAAACTAATTTTACTCACAGTTGTTTCTTCTGGTGTATCATTTTTAGCAGATAATTCATTTTCTAATTTAACAGGAGATTTGTCAGTACTTTCTTCAGATTTAATTTCTGTTGGTTTATCATCAGTAGTTGCTGGTGTTTCTTTTAATTTCTCTTCAAGATCCTTAAAAATAATTAATAAATAATAATTTATTAAATACTATTTTTGGTAATTGAATTGTAAGTATTGTACTTACTTTTGGTTTATTTTCTGTTTCAATTTCAGTTTTTTCTGAAACAGTAGTTGTTGGTGTTGAAGCTTCAGAACGTGGTACAGGAGTTGAACTAGTAGATGCATCAGCTGCTTTGATAGTCTGAATGGGTTTGCGAATAAGCTCTGGCATACTGTAGAAACCATTTATTTCTTCAAACTCTTGAACCTTCAATTAAAAAAAAAATTGCATTTTATAAAATTAAAAAAAACTCTTAGATGGCTAAAATTATATAAATTAATATAATTTTAAATTGTAAAATATATATTCAACTATGATACAGATGATAGTACTCAATATCTTCAATATGCAAACATAATATGAAGAGGAGCATAATATATTATGCATTAACGATTAGGGATATTATACATATTTTGGAGACTTAAACTTTATATAATACTTACTTTTTTACGAATTAATGACATAACACCAATTCTTGTGAGTACATGTTGTCGACTTAAACCTTCACGTGGTACACCATCAGCAAAATTTTCAGAATTGTCAGCACCAGGTTCACACAAATGACGCATAAATAATGAAACATATGCTTTGAAATTTTTTTCTGATTTTCCTCTCAAATCTCTTACAAGCCTAATTATATTATAACAAATGATGTAAATATATAATTATTACAGATAATAATAACAATATAAATCCAATATTACCATTGAGAGTTGAAGGCATCTTGAGGTGGCATTCCGTATCTCATAATTGCATTTAAGAAGGCCTTTCTTTGCCGAGCATTAAATCCAAGTACCTTAGAGTAATAAGAATATATATAGTTAAATAAATATTTTGTACTATACGAGGAGCCTTCAATTACAATTTTTGTTTATGTATGAATTAGTTTTCATCAAAAAAATTTTCATGCCTTGCTTTGAAACTCAGCTATTGAAAAATACCTCTGATGGAATAAAGTTGTTATAAACTTTAAATTTGATATTAATTAATAATTTGATTTACTCTTACATACTTATAAAATTTAACTCAGTCCCACCTCTATTAGGGGTTATATATTAGCATTCAAAGAAAGAAGTGTAATGTATTAAGAATTAAGTGAAAAAATAATATATAATATTCCACACTGAACGTAATCTCTCATTTTACTGAGCAACTGTGTGGTATTAATTAATTACTTTCAATGCACACGTGTAACAGTTATTCATTAATTACATAGAGACAACAAATGTAAAAAAAAACAAAACATTTACTTATAATGTAGAAAAAGGCCTTTAATAAAAGCACAAGTTACTTAATATGCTATTATTCTAAATCTGCTTCTTTTAATTTACCAATTAGGCAAACATAACATTTTATAAACTCTAAATGTTTGCTTGGGCCATGTTTGGATTATTATTTAAATATAAGTATGAAATTGCTACTTACTTCAATATTTCCACCCACTCTAGCCAATAATGGAGGTAATGGTCGATCTCTCTCTTCTTTTCTTTCAGGTTTACGTTTAAGTTTTTTACCAGCTTCTCCATCCTTTTCATCAAAGTCGTCATCTTCTTTGTCATCATCTTTAAATTAGAAAATATCAAAAACAAAAAAGAGGTTTCCAATATCAGAAATCATACCTGATGGTGCAGAAAAGTCTGAGTTATAATCAGACAGATTTTCTTGCCAAGTAGTATCTTCACGCGTTGAATCTACAACACCACCACCATCATTGTAATTAACTTGTTTACGAACACGTTTTCCTTTGCCTAATGTTCTAGAAATATCTTCTTGGTGTTGTTCATAATGATGACGAAGCAATTTAACCCAATATGCAGGATCAGTATTTTCTGCTTCCTGTTTTATAACTTCTGTATTAGCTTCTTCTTCTTCGTCTTCTTCTTTAGTAACATAACTAGCCACTTTGAATGATGACAAATACTCATTTGACCAATTTTCTTTTTGTTCAATACCAATTTTCGAACGGTCTAATAATTCTTCAACTGCTTTGTCATCATAATGAATAGCTTCTTCTTCTTTACCCTGATATTTACAATAATAATATAATTATTTTTATTTTTTTTTTTAAATAAAAATTACTATTTAATATTAAATTAAATACCTCCTCTTCTTTAAATAATTCCTCAGTACCAAATCGTAATATATCATCTAATTCTTGTTTAGTAAAATTAGTCTGTTTTCCTCCCATACCAGGTCTAACAACTAAGTGAGTTAACATCATTTTTCTTTTGGCTACTTGTGTAACTCGTTCTTCAACTGAATTCCTTGTCACAAAACGATATATCATAACCTAAAATAAACAAAAAATGTATTTATAATTTAGGTTAAATAAACATAAATTAATAATTGTATTAAAACCATTTGAGAAATACAAAATGCAAAATATATGTATAAAACAAATCATCACCTTATTTGCTTGACCAATACGATGAGCTCTTGAAAAAGCTTGTATATCATTGTGAGGATTCCAATCAGAATCATAAATAATAACTGTATCAGCAGTTGCCAAATTAATTCCTAAACCACCAGCCCTTAAAAATTAATTCATTTAAACATTATAAACATGTGTTAGATAAAACAATAGTATATATTATTTAATACAAAAACAATAAAAATTATTTCATGAACATAATTTTTAATCATTTAGAATAACTTATATTTCTATAAAATACCTGGTTGAAAGCAAGAATACAAATTGTTGAGCACCAGGCGCATTAAATCTATCAATTGCTTCTTGTCTTTGATTTCCTGTTATAGAACCATCAATTCTTTCATATTTATAACCTTCTCCTTCGAGATAATCTTCAAGAATATCTAACATTTTTGTCATTTGAGAAAATATCAAAACTCTGAAAATATTTAAAAAAATTAATGTTACCATTCCATAATTGATTAATATTCATATATTATGTTAAATAAATTCATTAAATTAAATTTACCGGTGATTTGTTTCTTGGAGTTTTTTAAGCATCTTAGATAATAAAACTAGTTTTCCAGCAGCTCTAGTAAGAGCACCAATTTCATAACTTCCATTGATAGATGTCGGAGCTTCTTGAGCAGCTGCAGGGAATAGGTATGGATGATTACAACACTTTTTTAAATCCATCATAATATTTAATAAGGACACTTGCTGTCCTCCACCTCTTGGATTTAAAGCTTCAAAGTTTCTTGTTAATATATATTTATAATATTTCTTTTGCATTGGAGATAATTCAACACGTACAATAAATTCTGATTTTGAAGGCATATTCTAAAATTAAGTTAATAGTAAATAGTAATATACATTTTTTAAGAATTAAATAAAAATATACTTTTAAAACATCAGCTTTTAATCTTCTAAGCATGTGAGGTCCTAACATTTCATGAAGACGTTTGACTTGCTCTTCTTTTGAAATATCAGCAAATTCATTTTGAAAAACTGTTAGATCATTAAATTTCTCAGGTGTCAAAAAATTTAATAAATGGAATAACTCTTCTAGATTATTTTGCAGAGGAGTACCAGTTAATAGTAACTTGTTACGAATATTGTAGCCAGCCAAAAGTCTAAAAAACTGTATTACAACAATTATATTAAGTAAATTAAAAAATATAACCTTATTTAAGTATAATTTTTATTTAATTACTTTTGACTGGTTGCTTTTGAGCCTGTGAGCCTCATCCACAACTAATACAGCCCATTCAATTGATCCTAACAATGGGGCGTCTATTGAAATTAATTCATAACTTGTAAGTAATACGTGAAATTTAACTGCGCCTTTTATCTTGTTACAACGTACACCAGAACGAGAATCATCAAATGAAAATTCATTTTCTCTAATTGTCACTCTAGAGTCCTTGTCTCCCACATAAGAGACAACATAGAAATCTGGTGCCCATGTTTCAAATTCACGTTCCCAATTAATAAGTGTTGATAGTGGTACACTAACCTAAAATTTATATAAAAAATGTAATAAATAAAAGTAAGATAACATATTTTTGTACAACTTACCAAAAATGGACCTTTGCAGTGTCCTTCTTTGTAAAGAGAATATAAAAATGTTATAGTTTGAATAGTTTTGCCAAGACCCATTTCATCAGCTAATATTGTATCGATGCCTTGACCCCAAGAATATCTTAACCAGTTCAAACCTTCTAACTGATAAGGATGCAATTCCATACCAGTATCTACTACATAATCAGGTTGCTTTTCATATTTCTTTTTTAAATCTGATATTGGCTTATCAGGGGCTGGTACAAATTTGCGACTGAAAATAAATGTAATGAATATATGATTTAAAATTATTGAACTTGAAAATATATAATAAAAAAATAAACAATTTAATAAAAATTGCACCATAAAAAATAGATTAATTAATTAAAATTATTATATTCAAGTAAATTCTTTAGATTTTGTTTTTGAATTAAACAAAATACCTTAAATATTCACTTAAATTACAAAAATTGGATTTTGGTCAAGGTCACAAAATAAATTTAAACTATATTATGAAGGAAACACATTGAAAATGCAAGAACATCAGCTCTTTAATTACAATAAATATTAAATAACATACCAAGTAAGCCCCATAGTTGCTTTAGGAGTTTCTTCATCTTCAACTGAATCTTTTTTGCTACTGCCCCCCTTTTTTCCTTTCACTTTTTTGTTTTTCTTTGATGTATCACACGATGCTCTTAATTCCTATTTTAAATCAATAATTATTTATAAATCTAAGAAAAATTTTATGATAAAATTTACCCAATAATAATCAATGAATGATTTTAAATCTGTATATTCAGCATTTTCGTGTTCCCATGTAGCTAAGCTATATGGCAAGTCTCGCCATTTAACTAAATACATCATACGTGCATCTCTTAAATGCTTATGATTTAAAATCCTATGGACTAATAGCCATTCTGGTTTTACGCCATATCTAAAATATATACATATTTTTATAATGAATAATTAACAATATTATATCAAATGTAATGGTAATACCTGTAAAATTTTTCTTCTAATGCAGATTGATCACCGCCAACTTCACGAAGTCTTTTCCATCTATTGTCCAATTCATCTAATGGTTCTTCTAATTTGGGTGGTTCATCCATATCATACTTTCGCATATAACTTCTAATAGTAATTGGATGAAAAACTTCCATCTATATAATACATTTGATTGTTTAGTATTAAAATAATATATCTAAATATTACGAGGAAACACTTACTTGAACTTCAGACACCCAGTCACATTTCCAGTAACTTTGATCTTGCCATTTCACAAAGTATTCGCGTTGCCTTTGTTGCTTATTTCGTCGTCTATTAACTTTTTCAGTTTGTTCATCAGCTGGTTTATTAGGGTCTTCTGGTAATGGTTTCCAACGCCAAGTTAAGATTTTTGATACTTTACCAGGTAATGGTTTAGCCTAATGGTATTTCATATTAAAATAAATTATTAAAAAATAAATTGATTAAATAAGTTAATTTTCTTCAATTCGTCCTTACCGAACATCGAGGACACTTCCAATCACCATCAGGTACATCTGTAATAGGTGGACTCAAACAGAATGTATGATAAGCGGCTGGACATGAATCACAGCATAAAAGTTCACCTCCATCTTTACATACTCTATTATCATAGTATACAATGTATTAGTTTAAAGTTTATCAAGATGTTTTTATTTTTCTAGTAGTTAGAATGATTATTAACCTGCAAAATTCTTGATGTTCATCTTCTTCTTGTTCTTGTCCACCTTCGCTTTCACAATGTGGACATGACCATTTTCCTTCAGGAGTATCTTCTAACTCTGGTTCCAAACATACAAGATGATATGCTCTTGGACAAGTATCACATAAGATAATCTCCCCTCCTTGTTGGCAAACCTCACAGTAATCTTGATGATCTGTTTGCTAATGTAAAAATGATTGAATATGTTAATGTTTTATCTAATATATATATATATATATATAAATAATGTAATAACCAATATAGGATAAAAACTTACTTCATATCCTTCTTCTCCATCACCATTACCATCTGGGAATTTTGAAGTCATTTTGGTCTTTTTCTTTTTTTTGGACTTATTACCAATTTTAGTTTTTGCTTTCTTTTTAGGAGCATCAGGATCTTCAACTTTCTTTTCTGGTACTTCAGCTTCAGCAGCAGCACCTTCTTCAGCATCTTGCAGCATTTGCTCAAATTCTGCATCAGAATCACCTTGAGTGTCTCCAGTTCCTACACCTTCAGCATCATCATCCTAAAGAATAAATAACCAATTATAAACATATCAAAAAAATATAAATGGCATAATTTCCTAAGAAATTAATTTTAATTTAAACTAACAGAACTTGCTTGTTTGCGTTTTCCAAGCCTAATTTTTAATGTGGGAACTTTAGAAGTAGATCCTTGTGAATTCCTCTTATTACCACCACCACTGCGTTTAGCACGATTACTTCGTTTTTTACTCTTTTTTTCTTCTACTTCTTCTTCTTCTTCTAATTCATCTAATTCATCTACTGATCTTGACTGAAAAATAAAATAAGTTATTTTGTGAAACTTATAAATACTATAATCCTCTTATATGACAATATGCAGATATTTGTGTATGGATATTATAGTTAACTTTACTTTTAATTTAAAGCTATAATTAAATACTTTAAATATTTTTTTATACCTCACATACCTTGTGCCTAGAAGTTGAACTTTTAGGCTGATATTCGGGTTCTTCATTTGCTTCAAACTCTGGTTGTTCTTGATTAGGGTTTTGCTGACAGAAATCACGCCACTTAGCAGCAACTAACATCATCATTTTAGCAATCACAACCTACATGAAAAAAAAAAAATTATAATACCTTTCTAAATTGAAAATATTAAATTTCTTACCTTAGGATTTTCTTTAGCAAGAATAGGCCTAACATGTTGCTGAAATAATTTGTAAGTGGTTAAATTTTGATAGTCAGCATCAGTATAATCAATTGAAACATCTTGTAAACCAAATGTTTGACAGACTTCTTCAACTGATGGCATTCCAGCTAAAAGAGTAAAAAAAAAAAAAGTAGTTTTTGGTAACTTTTATTAATTTAAATTAAATCATACTGCCATTATTATCTTGAGATGTACTGGGCTGATGATGTTTAGAAGACGAATTTTTTGATTTCTTAGACTTGCGATTTGAATAATCTGAATCATTAGCAGCTGTAGGTTCTTCTTCAAAATTACCAAAATCACTTTCCTATAAATATAAATATATCCAATTATAAACTTAAGTTAAAATTAAAAAAAAAAAAAAACAAAAAAAAAAAAACAAATACCTCAGCACTATCTCCACCCCTTTTTCTTTTCTTCCTTTTCTTTTCTTTTTTGGAATCACTTTTTGCTTTACGCTTTTTACCTCGTTTCTTCTTGCGACCATCAGGATCATATTCATCATCCTCCTCCTAAACCAAACAAATAATTAATATATAAATATTAAGTACCTATTTAAAAATGTATGAAATTATTTTAAAGCAAATGTATTGGAAATGACTAAATGATAATACTAACCTCTACACGTTTTTCTTCTTCAGAATCAAAAGAGTTTTCTACCCGACTTGATGGTTCATCATATTCTTCTAAAAATAAAAAAATATCAGTTGATTTTCTAGAAAAATTAACTGAATAACATAAAACAATTTTATTTAATAATAAGTGTTACCTAAATATTAAACCATAGCAATTATTGACTGAAACTCTAATTTGATGTTAATAATATTGAAAAGTAATTAAACTATAAGGCTAGGCATTAAGTATTAAAACTAAATACAGCAACATAAATTAAAAAAGTAATTATGTTTTGATTAAAATAGGAACTTTTTTACATAAAACATATGTATTTAGTTAGGTGTTTATGTATACTATATTCTCTGTGACTACTTTTATTTATATATATATATATATAATTTTATCAACTAAGTAAACCTTCAAGTAGGTAAATAACCAATTAAAAAAGAAACAAGAATACAAAAATTATATGTGTAGTCTTAGGCAAAATTATATAAAGCTAAAGAGTTGGGTAATGGATTTGTTAGCCAACATAAATGAATTGATAAGCATTTGGACAAAAAATTCACGAGTTCATGAGAGAATCAAATAAAACGACTCTTTAAACGTAATCCCATTTCTAAGTTTAAACTTTAAGATTAAAACGTTAGCATCACAGCGAAGAAAAAAGTGAGCATTTAAAGTTGGTAGGAAGGCATCGGAAAGGTAACGAAGGTGAACACCTTGTGGTTAGTACCTACGAGGTATCGTAAACAATTTTGGAAATAGATAGTGTAATCGTTTATTTTAAATATTGACCGCGGCAAAGAAAAATCCAGCGGCGGCATCGTTCCACCATTTTGTTTACGGTTGGCCCCATTCGCGAAAACGATGGCCCTAATGAGCCGATTAGAACGGGCGGCGGGGTGGGGGGGGTATACGAGACGACGGCGGACGGTACGCGCGCGCCGCGGGGACGACGACACCGGCGGCGAAAAAACCGCCGTCGTCGGGGCAGAGTACGCGCCGGGCATTATTACCGGTGAAAGACTCCTCGACTTCTTCGTCCGATGCCATCGCGTTTGCCGGTGATCTACTGGCCGCCGCTGTGCACGTTGGATATCACCATCGGACGCGGACGCCAACCACGACGGACGGAGCAGCGAATGCCGTGCGGTCGTACTCGGAACAACACGCGCACCGTCGTTGTCGGTTTGTTGTGGTTTATCGCAGTCGCAGTGGTTGTCGTTGTCGTTGTCGTTGTCGTCGGCGTAGGGCGACGCGACAGACGTTGGCGGCGTTCAGCGGTGTGGACGCCGAAAGCGGAAAAAACACAAAACCGCGGAAACGAAAAAAAATTAATAATAATAATAATCAACGATATAAGCGTAATATCGCGTTGTAGACGGTTCGCGTTGTTTGGTTATTGTCTTTGGAGTACGCGCACGGGGGGAAAAAACGCGATCGGCGTTTGTGCGCCTGCGCACTGGACGGCGCGCTCGTGGAAAACAGCGCCTCGGTTTCGGGTAGTGGACGATTTCGGAACGACCGCGTCCAAGACCAGACCGGTCGGCGTGGCGCAGTGCGCGGGGGAGAGCGGTTCGGCGGCGCGGCGGTGTTGTTTGTGTCGTCTCTTTAACCGTACACCGTTCGTACGCGAACTCACGAACGATGTGGACGAGCGGTGAGTGGTAGTGGCGAAGGCGGTGGCGGTGGCGTCGTCGGTGGTGGGGAACAGGGAAAAATTATTACGGGGAAAAGAGATTGAGAAAAAAAAAAAAAAGTAAAATAAAAAACCGAGGAAAAAAAAAGGAAGGGAATCGCGTATAAGATTTTTTTTTTAATACCATGCTCAACGTTCATGCCATTGCTCCGGCCGATGGTTCGCGCTCCCGATCCGGGCGATGTTATACAAGTCAGAATTGCATTCATTATTATTATTATTATTATTATTATTATTATTAATAATAATATCGTGACTAAATAAACTTCTTTAGTCACGACCTATTATCATTGCGTTTGGTAGGATCGACGTCCGTAGGTACACTATAATGTATTAATGTAACGCGTAACGTTTGTTATGTTTTACTGCCGTAGTATAGGTGGTACCTAGGTATATAATATGGGTTTTTTGTCCACAAAATCGTACATGAAAATATTGAAAATCAAGGTTAGATCCTGCCGCCGCCGAATCTCCCGCACTCGACTATTTCGTCGTCCTTATTCGCTATTCATTTTTTACATTAATCTAGGTACCCAATTAAATCAGTTCAGCCGATCAGGATCTACGGTTCGATCTAAAAGAAATGCGTGTGGGTCGAACTGATATGCCAATATTGCTATCGTTGTGATAATATTGTGGATTCTTGCTAAATTCCAACGGTCATCGGCACTGACGAAAGCGCCAATTACTTAGGTATAAGAATTGTATATAACCTACTAAATAATTTGTATTTTGAATAATCTAAGGCCGTGCGAATAATGCATACGTTATATACGCCGTTTTCATGCGTATCAGCACGTTTTCGATTGCGATCGCAAGGAAGATTATATACCAACAGACGATCCTTTACTGGTAAAAGGTTTATGAGATAACTATGTATACGTACTATAATGTGTCCTGTATTCAGTATTTCTAAAAATACGCCGATCAATTGTACGGTAGATACATAATATTTTGTGACGATATCGTACTAAGTGGCTAAAGACCAAATTCTCATTATATGTGATCGTCATTCGTTATGATTATAAACATATTATTTAACATACCTTATTTATAGTTTATTATATCGGTCGACAATATTGAACTTTTTAGTATGTCATATTGTTAGTCTCCCGTGTCCTTTTTTATACCTAAATAGTGTTATAATGTATTATAAGTATTCATTTTTTAGAATAAATATTAAATAGTACCTATGCCTTATTTTTACAGCGTCATAATTTTAGAAAGTATTATTTTTACGTTGGTACCTTAACCTAACCTAACCTAACCTAGGCACACTTTATTTAAATTTCTACTTGTTATGCGTATGTATAAATTAAGAGACGATAGTAGATTTATAATATGTTGTTTAAAACTAATCTGGGAACAAACTATTGTTTTATTTGAATTTACAAATTAATTTTATGCTTACTAACCTAATCATTGTAGCAGTACTCAGGCCTGATAACTAATAATATAAATCAAAAGATTTGATTGAAACTAAATAAGTATAAGCAATGGGCTGTACAAAAGTTAAGAGGATTTGTCGCCTACGAGCTTAGATAAGAAAAAAAAATATTAGTGCTTTTATTATTATTATCATTATTTAATATTTAGTATTATTCAATTATATTCATAATCGGCCTTTTTAAAATTGTATTTTTAATACAGATAGATATTTTTATAACGTAAAAAAAGCATTGGTCTGTAGTAATTGATGATATTTTTGGAATAAAACGTTAAATGATAATAATAAGTAAATGATTCTTAAATGTTTAACATCTGAGAAAATAAACTTTGGATATTCAAAATTTACATTTAGGTATAGGTACTTATTTCACGTTAAGAACTATTATCTGGGAGTGAATTGTTTTTATATGGTTTACCTATATAGTTGTTGGATACTATGTATGGTCATATGAAAAAAATGAAAAATGCGGATAGTTATTTAGTTTGATTGTACATTTTGAATAAAATAAATTAATAATAAATGTAATTTATTCAGTTTATATAGGTTAGTAGAAACTAATTATCAAAATAATAATTTAAGAAAAGGAGATCTTCAGAAAACATTGAATACATATTAACTATTTCATCTAGTAAAAACGCTATAACGATGTTATAATTGTACTTTCTTTTACAATTTGTTTATTTTTTTTATATATTTATTACCATTTGCCATATATAGACTGACAAAAATATACAAAACAACCCTGAATGTTTATTTTGTGGTTTTTTATCGTACATAGTGTTTTTTAAATGTTATCTAATTAATATTAATTTCAATCGTCATTATGATTTCGTGAATTTGATATAAAGTTTTGAGTAACCTAATCATATCTCATTTTTTAAAATGTATTACTCAGTTTATTTTCAACGTACAAATGGTCCGGGATAAATTATTATCAGCTTATTAAAACCGTATAAAGTATTCGTGGTATGCAAATCAAATAATGGTACAAAACATTCGTTTACCGGTTTGCATAGTTCCAGCTATGCAACATCGTTTATTAAAATAATCAAAAATACAACAATTATGGTACATAGGAGACCGGAGACTCATTTATCTCGGATGCAACCTGTCCAACCTTAGCAGATGCTAGTTGTATACGCGCTGATACCAGAGAGCTCCCTGCAGTAGGCATACAAGGCGCTCATACACTTTTTTTCTACTAAGGTAGAAAGGACATGTTCTGATTTACAAACCATCAGTCTTTTCATAATTCTTGGTTTTGGCACTGGGTCTTCTTATGGTGTCTTTTTTAGTCGACCAACGTTCTCTATCATTGACTACACGTATGTTTCCTTTCCAAAATTCTATTTGTGCACATTGCTGCTACATTTATAGATACCACATAATAAAGTTTAATTATAATATTTATAGGCTTTAGTTCTGCAATTGGCAAAGTGATCAAATATAGATACGATTATATTAAATGGGGTTGCTTTTGCAATTATTTATAGGCATGTTACTAGGATATCAAAATTATGCCAAACAAATGACTTATTCGTGAGTTAAATTTAAACAAGTAGGTAAGTGGGTACCACTTTATTGTACATTAAGTTTCGAGTGGGTCATTTATATGGATGTGTCAAATTTGTATTCAATATTTCAATGATGCATTTTATGGTACACGAAAAACTTAACCTTAGTGGAAACGTTCTGTCAGCCTATATTACCAAGTATTTTTAATGAAATGATTTTTTTTTAAATAGCTACTAAAGTAATTTATTTTACTTATAGTGTCTATTATGTTGGGTTGATATATTTTTTTTCCCGAAAATATTGAATTAATTTTATTATTATTTTAATACGAATACATTAACACCATTTAATATACCTATCAACTTACATAATTCTAAATTTAAAAACATCTTTTAATTTTAAAAATAATTGTTTTTATGTATTTTTTAGATTTTATGTTTTCAGCAGTATGAATTACTTATGAGAAATCTAGTAATTTTTAAAACTTAGATATAAATCAAAGTTTTTATAAATTCTTAACTATATAAAATAGTTTGCATTTTTTTTGAAATGTTGACGATTTTCGTCATAACTGTTACTTCAAATGCATACAAATTGCGCTTATATATTTTTAATATTTTTATACAGATATAAGAAAATAATATGTGGGATTTTGTTTAAATATTCAAAAATTTTGATCAAGCGAATTATTCTTTTATTGACATTTATAGAAAAAAAAAGAATGCCTAATTTTTATAAATAGCCCAAAAAGAATTTATCAAAATATTTTGAATATTACATTTAATATAGAAAATTATTATATAAACACTAAGTTAAAATTTCAAGTTTCTATGGTCATTCGTTAGTTAAAAATTGACTTAATAAAAATTTCCATTTTTCTTTAATTTCTTGTTTATTTTTCGCGATTAACTAATAAAGTACTGTGCATTTTTTAATGTTAACTTTTAAGGTACCTACTAGATCCAATTTGGTACCAGAAACCATCCTATTATTGAATATAAAAGTATTTTTACTACTTAATATGGCGATAGAAAACACATCAATTTAAAATCAATACATTCATCATTCTGATCAGAATTTAAATGTTGAAAGTTGGATTTTTATTATAAATGTTAATGAACACGACAATGTTTAAATAATATAAATATATAATAATATAAATAAAATAATAATGTTTAAACGTCCAACGCCACAAATATTTTGTTATATATAGGTAATAGATAATTATTTAATATTTTTTTTTAGTAAAAAGTATTTAAATTTTCGTTTAACAGGTTAAACATAATTTAAGCAATGTACTTTGTGTTTATAGTTTTATTAAATTTTGTTAATTTTAAGACAACTTTAAGGTGAGTGGGGCAAATTCCACCTTTGGTTAATGAGTTTTGGTTAACTATCGTATAATACTATAATATATTCCTCTCCGCTCATACACACACAATAATTCTAAATATATCATTAGCCTCTTTAATTATTATTTTGATTTGTTACTTATTAAAATAAATTAAATAAGCTGTTTTATATTTTCCTCGATTTGGTAATTTGGTATAAATATTATTTTTACTTTCAAAATATAATATAACGATATATTTAAATAATAACTATACTCTTTTCGATTAAAATAGAATATAATTATATAGGCGTTATGCATAATGTATTAGTCCTATGCATACGTAAATCTTTATGTCAGGTATAATGATTTAAAAAATATATTTTTATCATTTTATCAACAGAAAAAATGTTGGTTGGCACTGTGGCAGGAAGATATAGAAATATTTTTACATTATAATAAAGTAAAATCTTTTGTAAATTTTAGAATTTAACTAATAAGTAATAATTATGTCTAATATAGTTTTACACAGTCATACATTTATTAATTTTGTTTTAATGTTATTGTATAACTAAGAGTATTAACTATTAAATAAATATTTCTTACATCAATCTATTATCGTTTAATACCGGTTATTAGAGATTTATTTTTATCATATATTAACCCAATATTATTGTGATTTAGCCCTTTAGCTACATATTTGTTTAGTATTATTTAAACAGAAACATATTTTATTATGAGTGCTATAACAAATTATATTAAATATCAAGTCTCATTTAAATCAATATTTAGATTCTAAGTGGAGTAGAGAATATGTAGCTGGAACACAATAATATTTTTCGTGTTAAAAACTCTCTAATACACAATCTAGAAATTAGAAATTGAGATAATTTCAGAGGCAGACTTTAAGCTTTTTTTAAGGGGGTAGAACATTTTATAAGTAACATAAACAAATAGAATGACGACATGATTGTATTTTTGTGATTTGGCTGTGAAAATTATGAAAAAATTAGTACAACATAAATAGTTATTTTTTTTTATAATTATTATTAGTGTCGTTATCAGATTTTTTTCTTTGAAGTAATTTCATTTTATAATAATTATTATTTTTTAGAATGTTAAGACATACATCTAAGTAATGTAATTTTATTTTTGAATTTTAAATTATAATCGAAATTGGGTTATTAATGAATATAAAATATAACAGTAGGAAAAATTTATTCAGGGAAACATAGTACTATATAAGTGCATCCAGTAAGCAAGCGGGTTAGACGCATATGTAATATATAATATATTATCTATGGTTAGATGGCTCCGTTTTTTTTTTTTATTTAGTTTAATTTGGCATAACTCGAATTCTCTTTTTAATATGAATGTAGGATGTATACACAATTTCATTAAATTGTCTTTATAAAAACCATAAGTACCATATTACTACAGCATAATTTAGAAGGTAACTAGAAATATGTTCAAATATTCAAGTTGAAATGTCTGATTTTGTTTTAATATATTTAAACATTTCATTAAAAGAAAAAGTAAGTAATCTCAATGTGGATAAAAAAAAAGTGGTAACCATGTACTAACTATAATAATCATTATTAAGATTATTATAAATAGCTTTATGTTTTTTAGTTCTCATTATTCTTAGATCTGTAGGAAATACACCTTTATTATTGCGTTTATAAATTTACTATAGAATGTTACCTAACTAAAAATCGATTTAAGTTTAATTTAGTTAATTAAACTTTTTATTACAGCAGCTGACGATAAAATGTTATCTATGTTTGTGGCTTAATTAAAAAAAAAGAAAAGAATTCCTAGGTGGCAGATGACCCTGTGACTTCTATGTC
Source organism: Melanaphis sacchari (assembly GCF_002803265.2). Lineage (NCBI taxonomy): Eukaryota > Metazoa > Arthropoda > Insecta > Hemiptera > Aphididae > Melanaphis > Melanaphis sacchari. The sequence goes on along the minus strand of NW_020271547.1, from coordinate 2,734,769 downwards.
TTCTCTCAGGCTATGTCACTGATTTATTTATTTATTTAATAAATATCATCATTATTTATTTGCAATTATCATTAATCCCTGAATAATATAATGTAAGAAATATCAATTGTTTAAACTACAATTTATGATAACTTAATATCACCCATCATTATGTTTGCGTGTATGACGTTATAAAACCAATCCGGTCGGTCTGAATTAACCACCAAATTTAGTCTATTCTTACTTCTCAGTTCTCTCATACCAATAGTCTTAGCTAATAGGTTAGGTTATATAACAATAGTCAATAAGCAATAAGTAAATATTCTAAGAGTATCCACAGCAAATAATAAATTAAGTACCTACCTCAAATTGTAATACATTAATGTTTGAATTTGAAATTTTATCGAGATATTTATTAGGAATTATTTAATCTGTACAAAGTAGAAAAACTACGTTCTGCTGAAGTAAGAATTATTGGTAAAGACGTAAATTAGTAAGCATATTGTAGAATTTTGTTGTTAAGTAGAATGGGTAAATTATCCTACAATTTTCATCTAAGGTTTTGGAATTAATGATATTATCTATAATATCTATTATAATAATGATATATTATCTAAATGGATTAGCTACAGACATAATATATTGGATAAGGAATTTGTGTTATCAAATGATTCTGGTTTCACCAATTTTTTGTTGGCAAAGAGACATGATTGTATAAATAATATGTATATCTTCAAAATTGTTACTTAAAAAGTTTGCAGTTTTTATATTTACCAGTATTAGATATTTTTAAAACTCAATTCTAAAACATGGCGTATAAGTTTTAATTATTTCGTGTTCATTTTATTATGAATTCTATAATCTAGTATAGTATAGAAAACTATAAAAGTAACAGTTCTACTGTTTTACATATATTAGTGAGTAATTATTAAATTTCGATAATATTTTACATTGGAGAAATTATGTTTGTTAAAAGTGATAATTACCAATGATAAATGTTGTCAGTCAATTATCTGAAAATTAGACAACCATTATAAAGTTTTAAATATGATGTATCTAGTATCTACTACCTAGAGTACTAGGGTTTTAAATAAATTATAGAAATATTAAATAAACGTGTTAAAAAATTTCCAAGGAGGATAATCAAATTACTTCTCCATTATACATTTGGCTCTGATGCATTAATTTGTACTTAGAATTAATAATGTTTTGTTTTGTTTAGTTATTTCCTTATAGTAAAATAATGATGTAAAAATGTATAACTGCAGTCAAATTTTTTTTAATTAGTTCAAAAAAGCTTAGTTTTAATTAATTAAGAATAGTTTTTCAGATGAGGTAATTTATGATTTATATTAAATTTACATCTTAAATTTCTGTTTGATGTCCTAAATTTGTTTCCTACAAATTAATATTTGATAGATAATTATATGTGCTAAATATTGGTATTTGTAGTAAGTCTTACTAAGGGAGATAAAAAAGAACATCGTTGCATAAGTTGTAGATATTATATCTGAGTATAAAAATCTATATTATATAATATATTTAATATAGAATTTAAAACATTTAATAATGCTTAGTCAATAATTAATGAAGGTAGATGGTAGTATTTGGTATTTTAATATTACAATACATTTAGCCATTTAAATACTAAAACTGTAGTTGCTTTTGTTATAAAAGTTTAATTTAATAACTTTAAAATATCGAAAAAACATAAACTGTAATATTTATATTACTTATAATAATTGTCAGTTGGTTGATTTTTTAATAAATTAAAAAAAAAAAAATTAATTAATTAGTTTTATTTAATATTTTAGGTATTGAAATTATAAATGTTTGAGGCAATTGTGCATCATATGTTTTAAATAATAGATTAAATTTGAAACTTAGAAAATTTCAAAATAATGCTGGAAATTATGAATTTTTTTTTAAACTGAAATCGCTTTATTACCACTGATTATTTATCAATTTGAATTTATTTAACTATTAATTACTATGCCAATATACTGTATCAACATTGAACGTATTAACATTTATTCATTTTGGGTTGGTATGGTTTTCAAAATGGAATCAATTTTTCACTATTAAGAGTTATGACTAAACGAAATAGCTTACGATACAAAATAAAAAAGAGGCCAAGAGAGCAAAGGCAGATGCTCCTGAACAGATTATCGATCGCTCAGTCTTGGTTTTTAATGAAAATGTATGTACATAACCGAGGGTGGGGTTGGTAGAGGTGTGGAGTCATCCCCTCTGTAAACCCCACCGAACCTTTGACTGGAGTAAGAGAATCATCCATAATTTTTTATTAATACAAGTGTGGTAACTGTATCTAGTTGAAAGGTCTTGGTATAACTGTACAGAAATGCTATTGCGACTCAATAGGAAATAATAATTACTATATCACCATTTTACAAACGTAAAATTAACTATAATATACTATATCGTATTTTTTATCGTGTTTAATATAGAAAAAAATAATACTTTTAAATAATTAAAATTCTTTGGACTTATTTACCGATTATTAATGAATTCTTATTTCTTTGAAATATTTTAATAATATATGTAATGTAGCTACAAAAGTTATAGCTCTGGTTAGTTAAGTTTCAAGTTTATTCGTTATATTATTTAAAATATTTCGAGTAATTTTCTACACACTTCCAATATTTCAGTAAATTAATTATTATTATTATTTTATTGGTCTTAATTATAACTAGTTGTTTTTATACGAGATGTGGCAATTAGTTATATTTTAAATTTAGATTTGTTTTTAAATAAATAACTATTTTTTTTCTCAATTTTTAAATAGATCATAATTTATATTATTTGATTTAACATTTTGATTTTATTATTAACTTAACATTTATATTATCTACATTTTAATTTAAGCTTATTTATCGCTAATCAATAATCGCATTAGAAAGTAGCAGGTACCCATAAATATACATTAATATATTATATTAGGTATTATAAGGCATTATATTTATAGGGCTACCAATTACTGGGTTAAACGGAAGCTTAGTTCTATCTATTGTTTGATTTTCATACCTCGAACTCTCGTATTTCATATCTTTCATACCTCAAAATGAATTAGGAAATATATTTTAAAAGATGAGATTAGATTGTTTAAAACTTTAATTTCAACATTGCGCATTAACAACTGTAATCACCATGTTCAGTATTATAATTTGGCGACATTTTTAAGTAGTCAATAGATATACAATTCATACACACACTATAAATTCGCTATAAATTTAACGTTTTATTTGAAAGATTATATAATAAAACTTATTATTTATAAAAATTAATATTTTTAAGTATTTATATACATTTATTTATTTCTGTTTGAAATCTACAATTAAATTATATAACTATAATAATAATTATGGAAAAATTGTTTTTCTATCTGAAATAGTAGGTACAAATATTATATTATAAACAATCCGTGCTTTTTATTTTTTTTATGTGACTGTACAAAGTGTGCTACAACCATTTGGAGGATATCGTGTTTTGCACATGTTGTCTCCGTCCTATTAAGTACAAAATGGATAACATCAATTTTATAATCAGAAAAATCTATTTTCCTCTGTAATATTGAAGTGAGTTGACCTATTATTAAAATTATAGTTAAGAAAATTATCCAAAGCTCCAAATATGCTTTTTATATTTTAATTTTAAAGTAAGTTATAACGAATTAAAAATTGTAAAATCTAAAATTTTCATTAATCATGATAAATAATGTTCTTTTTATTTTAAATTTGATTATATTATGTTAATTCATAATAATTTTAAAAATAAAAGATAAAAATATATTATTCTGAACGTAAAGTTGTTATTGTTATGTGTTAGTAAAATAAAAACATAAAACGTTATATAGGTACTTCGGCGACATCTTCTTAAGACTACAACTTTTAATTATGTCTATTAATGAACCAAAAAATTTAATAATTATAAATGCAAATATATATCTTTAAATAAATGTGAATTTTGCACAAAAATGCACTTATCTGCAATAATTGTTTGACATTCGATAATAGTGTAAAAAGCGTATTATAGGATAATAGGTAGCTATATACTCGTATTCTTATTAAAAAAGTGCTATAACATAATATTACATAATATTCATACATTTTTAATATTATCAATTTTTTTTTCGCTAATATAATTTATAAGTATTTTAATAGTAATTAATTTATCTATATCTTTATTACCAATTAATTATAATTTCATTAAAGTCGTTGTATTTTAAGTTAGCCGTACTAGAAAATAGAAATACAATTGATCCATTATAATATACAGACCTCAAAAACTATCTTTATATTTCAAAGCGCTATAAAAAAAGGATTATTAATACTCAATATAATAAATATACAACAATATTCCTATTATTTTTACAATGAAAAATATTTTAATGTAAAAATACTATAAAAGAATGTCACGCGTAATATAATATGTACATGTATAAATGTATAATGTATTTATCTCTGTATTTTGTTTTTCGCAACATTTCAATTAGATTTATCTAATGATTATATTCAAATAGTTATATTAATTGTATTGAATATTTAATATCATGTGTTAAAAATGAGCTTTAAGTTATTATTCTGGAGGTTTTTAATAAAATAATATAATTATAGATAAATGATACATTCATATCAACTACACGTCAATGTTTGACTTGTGGGGAGGGGAGTATCTCAACTCTATTATTAGGAATATCTTTATTCTTGGAGTTTATCAAATGAAGATAAATAAAAAAAAAAAAAAATGTTTGTTACAATGTTTAATAAATTTTGTTGATTCTGTTGAAAGGCATCTAGCATATCCTATGGTGTTATCTTAAAATTTATACGTATTTTGTTATAATTTGAATTCGGGACTGATTTTAGATAAAAATTACATATTATATACATCTAGGAAAATAGAATATTTTAAATAAAAAAATAATTAACTTTGTAAATTATTATTAAAGCTAAATTTAGTAATCGATTCAATTAAAATAAATTATTGTACCTATATAGCTTAACTTTTTGTAAAAATCTACCACCTACGTACACTATAGTTGAAACATTATAAAGTAAATACCTATAATAATTTATAAAATATTTGTTGCTTTGTTATAATATAATGTAGGTATTATAAAGATTTTTTTATAATGGGAGAATCCCTCCACAGTTAGGTATTATTTATTATAATTAGTTACATCTATAATATAGGTACTATAGATAGATATATTTATTTGAATTTTAAAAATGTAATTAAAATATTATTGAAATTATCAACTTATATGTAAACAACTTTGATAGATTTTCTATAGTAATTAATAGCCATTATGTTATTATAAGTCTGTTTATAAGATTGGGGTTAGAATTATATATAGTGTTTTCCGTAATGTTTCATATGCCGAATTTATTATCGGCTGTAATATGAGTCTTATTCGTTAGCGTATTCTTCCATGTAAACTATAATATATATTTATAAAAAATTACGGTATAGACGTGTCTTCTGTCACTTATTTAGCCTAACCCTAAGTCATAATATTAATATTTTTAGTGATAATTATAAAATACTTTAATTTGTACTGTTATTTTTTTTATTAATTAAATTACCATAAAATACCTAAAGTAAAATAAAACAATTTCTAAATTCTAAACAGAAATTTGTTAAAATGATAAAATGAATGCAAGAACTAAAATGTTATTGTAATTTTCAATCTATAAAATTATGACTCAATATATAAGTTTATGGTTATGACAAATTTTTAACAAAATTGCATTTTTTTTCTTTCATTTAATGTAACGTGTGTATGGATAACAATAACAATTGTTTGATTTAATACCTATATACGTGATTATACATCAAATTACAAAATTATATACAGGAATACGATCGAACTACTATGGTTGACGATAGATTTGAAAAATTTATTGCTGTATTAGCTCATTATAATTACAATGACTCAGTAAATAGGCTGTTGTGTGTGGTGTAAATGAAAAAAAATCAATGATATTGCAGTAGACACTGGAAATTATTAATATTGTGAGTAAAAGAACAAAATATTGATATTAAATAATGAGTATTTTTTTAAAATAATTTTCTATTATTTGACGATTTATTATTGAAATAATTAAATTATCATAGATAGAGAAGTATTTATTATTGTGGTTATTCTTAGCTAAACAAATGAATATAATATTTACGTTTGACAAGTTGTACAAGTTATGTATAGTATATATATATATTATATATATTGTAAGTTTATAGTATAATATTTTTTAATTAGACATTTAAATCTATTAATAGACATAAAACAGTTGAGTTTTATAAAAAGTACTCAAAATTTGCTATTACAATTTTTTTATTATTTAATATTAATTTGCTGCAAATTTCGTTTCTATAATTTTAGCCCTATCTAGTATCACACAACGAAACTACATACTAGCTCTTGTGGTGTTTATTGATTGCATATTCTTGTCGCCGGACACAGTGCAGCATCCTGGTTTCATTTTTTTTTTTCATGCTACCTGTTTCAAATTTTTGTAAAACGCCCATTATTTCAATATTGTAGTTTTTGTTTTGTTTGTTGTGTCGTGTTAATTGAATTTTTTGAATGCATCGATTAAATCAATACACTTAATTTATTCATATCGTGCAAACAAACATTTATGCCGTTATTTCCTGTTTGTATGGTAGTGTAAAACCTTTCGGAAGCTGTTGATCAATTATATTAATCTGTGTGTTTCTCAAGAAAGTAGGCATTGATTGGCACCCGTGAGAAAGAATCAGCGCGAAAAAGGAAGCGCGTGCCCGTGGCGAAAGTAGTCGAAGGTTGTCGAATGATAATATACTTAGGTATAGTATTGTATTATTTTTTCATTAAGTTCATTCGTATATAAAGTAGTCCGTTTCTTTAAACGGATACTAGTGTAGTTTTAGGTTCTCGACAGTTTCTTTACTTTCTTGGAGTGTGCCTTAAATTATTTTTATTTACAATTTCTATAAGGTATTAAAAATCTGATAATTATAAATAAGATAATTAAACTAATGTATGAACTCGTGTGCATATATTTTAGACGACTATTAACAGACAAGTAAGTTTTTAAAATTATCATTAATAATATCATGAATATTTTATGTACACATTATTTATGATTTAAAAATTATATCTTATTTTATCAAAAAAGTATGAAATATTTTTAGAGATATTCGGCTTATTTTTGATATTTTATGAAAAACCAAAATATTATTATTAACATTTTCATATTTTTAAATAAAATATAATATAAATTAACATTGAGAAATTTTTAAGTTCCTATGATATGTCTGTAGTTTTATATTTCAAATATTTACACTTGCCTATTAGTCTATACTTATAACTTATTTATTTTATGATATTTGTGGATTCAAATTTATAGTTTTATTTTAGTAATTAGCAATTATAAATTATGATTTTTTCTTTTTGTGTATGTTTATTATTATTTTAATCATATATTTAAAAACAATATTTTATTTATTTGAATTTACTTAAATTAAAATGCTATTGAATAATGTTGTTTAAAAACTTGAAACTTTGTTTATTATTTTAATTTTATTACACAGTATTGTTTCGTATATGGTTAGCGTAAAATTAAACAAATAATGGATTAGTAAGTTAAAAAATATAATTTTTATTTTCGCTTGTTTTACTAAAATACATTTTTATTTAAAATTTTTGATCAAGGACATGTGTGTATGTGTACGTAGAAATGTAAAATTATAAATAGTAATACTTGTGAGGTTTCAGGGTCAAAAAAAATATTTGATTCTTGAAGTTTCTTGAGAACCATTTTTTGTAAGATCTTAGCTAATTTTTGGTAAATTTATCACTGTTTAGAATCTTTTTGCAAATGTAATGGTGTATCAATGGTTTTTAATTGAAAACATTCGCAGCTATAAGCCTTTGGTTTACTTTAGTTCTGTATTATGTTTTGTAATTTAAGAAACTAAATTTAGCTACTCAATGGTTTGATATTGAATAAAAAGGTTAGTGTTACCTGTATATGAATTAAAAAAAAAAAAAAAAAAAAATCATATTCATTAACCTTTTTAATATCTATGATAACACATTAATAGAATTACAATCTAGAGTGAAACATAAATAGATAATGGAATTTATTAATAAATAATTACGTTCAAATACATTTTTCAACGTTCAAATTAATTACTTTTTTTAAAAAGTACAAGTTACAATTTATGTTGTTAAATTTATAAGTTGCTGTGAGGCACTTCTATAGGTTTTTAATATTCTATAAAAAAATTGCAAGCTATAAATACATTCTATAAATATAAATTTTTTTAAAATTTTTTTAACAAGTACCACTACTCAATAATCTATTATGATGGTATATTAATCATTTTTAAGTTCATCGATTTAGTTAAATTTAAAATTTTACTATACATATTATTTCAAATATGTATTTTTTTTTTTTAGATGACGGTTTATGATAACTACGAAAACAACATAAAATCAATTAAAATGTATGTTTTATACATGGAAATTAATTGTTGGATAAATTACAAAACGGGATTTTTATAAATTGAAAATAAAATCATGATGACGAATATTTCTCCTACAAATAAAATATGCAAAGAAGGATCTCCGCTCAGACCATCTAATGATGATTTAGAGGTTGGAAACACAAAAGGAAATGAAGTAACAAACAATGGATATTTCGGGAGACAGTATCAAAAAGCACTTTTACCCGATGTGCGGATTTCATCAGTTGACGAACGACCATCCAAGAGCAAATTTCGTGTTCGCAACGTTAGCCCTATACAAGTGCCTAGACATACAACAAGCTCTATGTGTTATCGAATATTGGTTCCTGAAACAAATACAGAAAAATTAGTACTTTTCGTTTGTTTAACTGTGTTTTTCACCTTACTCGCCTCGTTGGTATATTTTTTCATGAATATAGATTGCATATTTGGAGTTAAAGATCAAAAATGTAAAAGTTAGTATACATGTTACAATTAATTAACTTAATTCTTTAATACACAAATGAAAAAAAATAAAAACTAATAAATTAAGTTATTTTTACCAGTGAAATATATACCATCATTTATCAAAATAAATTGTTTCTAATTCTAATTCCAAATTCTCAATGTTTTTTAAAATTAAGATTTAGTATGTATGTTTACAATTTATTAGTTTTTATTATGATGTGATGATTACTACTTCAAAATTTATCATGGTAAAAAGCCTTACTGATTCAACCCCTATAATCGATTCTATAATAGTATGAAACATTTTTATATTTTATTTATAGTATTCAAACAGTTTTAACGGAAGTAAATAAAATAACCTTCAACTATAATTCAGCGTTAAAAATAATTATCCCCCGATTCGTATTTATAATGTATTACTATATATGATATTAAGAAACCTTGCTTCCAGGCTCCAGTGTCAAAAATTACAAAAGCATAACCACAAATAGCTATAAACTATAAGGTTATACTGATACATATCTATAAACTATTAAATAAAAACAGACAATATTGACAATTATTCGATAAAACATGTATCAAGTACATAAAGTGAACATTATTTGTCAAAATCTTTCATAATATTATGACTTGTACAGCTTTTAGTCATTAAAAATGCCTATAGGACATTAATGCGACCGGTTTTAATTGACCTTGACACTAATAATATTAACAATCATTAATCAATTTTCAATAACAACGACATCTTACACTAGTTATTATTATTATTTAAATAATATAAATAATATTTATTATAAATGCTGTGTATTATTGTTTAATTATTCTAGGTAACTGGTTCTCAAACAATAAACCTAATATATGTATGAAAGAAGAATGCGTTAAAACAGGTAAAAATAATATAAAATGCGTAGTTCATTAGATAAATCGTATATTTAATTTGATCATTTAAGAAAAGAAAAAGGAATTAAAAAGAAATAGCGTAATTAGTTTTTCTTATAACGGTATAATTGGTATTAGCAATTGTGTCATATATATCAATTATATTATGTACCTATATCGCATAATCTTTAAAGTTTTTTTAAATTTATTGAGTTAGTATATTAACAAACTTTAATTTATAATTTATATGCAATTAAATTATATTATTTCTGACATACTTTTAAATAGCTTAAATTATTTAAATTTTCAAAGTTAATTAGTGAAAAGATTTATTTTTATTTCAAGTATAATTTAATATATTTTAATAAAATTAATTACACAATGTATATTTTAAGAGATTTAATTATGGAAATTGATTAATTTAATTTTTATATCACTCAATTAAATATTATTAATACATTTAATAGATTTGTTTTAAAAAAAATTAAACCAAGTATAATGTGTAGATTAAAGAATTTTAATATTTTACAGTTGCTATCTTACGTTTTTACTTCTTCGATTAAAATTTAACAATAAAATTAAACATATGTAAATAAAGTTATAGTATCTCAAGAATTTTTATTTTTCTGGGATAATTTTTTTTTAGATTTATGAATAATTAAAGGTAAGTAATAATACAATTAGTACTATGCCAATTAAGGTCTAAAATAAATAACTATGATGTAGATAATTACAAATTTACTCTACCATGAAATTAAAATGTTACATATTTTTATGTATTATAATTTATAAATTTAAAAATAAGTATATTTAAGTGGAAACTGTGATATTATAATATAAAATAATTTCCATACATAATAATAGTATCTAATAATAGTAAAGGAGTTCATTTTTTTGTGTATACGGTAATGAAATAATATTGTGTCCATTTTAAAAGTCTAAATACCGTGATAATATACCTACATTGCGGCACTCATAGTTATGTTACATTACTGCTTTTGCATAAAGTATAATATATAGTAATTAATAATGATAAATACTTTAATACTAAAGATGTATTATAAATAAATTAATGTGTGTAGCTTAATTGATCACATTTTACCTACCTGATATGAAATTCAACATCTATACAAAAATATATAATTTATATTGAATTGTGTTAATTTTATTTAAATATACAGCGATAAGAAAAAAATAACTTTTAAAATATTTTTATTTTAAAGAAGACCTAATTTCATGTTATTATCTTAATGTAAAGTACAATATTTTATTTTATTATTTGTTATACTACATTATTATTTTTTATATTATATATTTTATAGTGCATAAATATGAGATATAATTTTTTTTTATTTATCAATATATATTTTTATAGCTGCTTCATTATTGTCAGCAATGGATCCAACTGCAAATCCTTGTGAAGATTTTTATCAATATGCCTGTGGCACCTGGGATAAAAGGCATTTAATTCCTGAAGATAAAAGCAGTATCAACACATTTGAAGTGCTTGCTGATCGATTACAAGTTATATTAAAAGGTTAGTTTTTCATATAAAATCAATTAATTTTTAATATATAAATTAAGCATTGTACAAAAGAGATTACTTAGTCCTAATGAAATTTGAAAGTCTGTACTAAATATACAAAATGATTCATAAAGTATAATCACCCTTTTTTTTTTTTTTTGATTATGCATTAATTCAGATTGTGATTTTTGGAATTTCAATTATGGTAAAGACCATATTTTCAAATACTTCGATTTTATATATCATTGTTTTTGAATTGTACAAAGTTATTTTGAATTCTGATTACAGCAATGAACAGCAAATGATCTGGTTTTACAATAATATGTATTTTTGTTGATTTTTTTTTGTATTATCACATTTTGGAGTAGCAAAAATTCTTCAATGATTGAGAGTGGTTTTAGATGAGAAATTGAATCTAGTTAGTATTTTGATTAGTTTAAAAACAAATACCAGTGCTTTCTAACACAAACGGGGTAACCAGACAAAAAATTAAAAAAAAGTCAAATTTTTATAAAATACTAGCTTTTTACAAATTGATTTTATTATCTTATTATAATTCAATAACAAATAACCGTGGATTTATTTATTTTTAAACAGATAAAAATCCTTTAGAATAATAGTACAGTAATAAGTGATATAATTTTATGATAAATAATATTTAGACAGTAAAAACATACATAGAAATTATATATTTAAAAAACACCGAAAAAAAAATATTATTATCAAAAATAAAAAATATATGCCAATAGAAAATAATAAATTAACAAATTATTGACATTAGAACTTAATGCTACATAAATAATGTGCTTAAAAACATGGCGTGGTATAAATAAAAAATCAATATGATTAATATTATATTGTTAGCTAAAGCGAGAATTCTCAGAAAAAAACTATGTCAAACTATAGCTGTTATTAAAAAATAGAACGAAAAAGTTTTTGACCTTTTTTTTCTTGGATAACCGACAGCGAAAGACGATCTATGTGAACAATACTATTCCTCTGCTGCAATCATTTATTGTAGTATACAATTCAATACATAATATTATATAATAAAAGTTTTTGACTTTGTACTATGATTATTAAAGCTAAAATCAATCATGACCATAGAAAGTAATTTATAGGAATCTATATTACTATTTAGTAAATAAATCAAACAAGAACATCAAAATAAATCTGAAAATTTTCTTCTTAATTTGTATAAAAACATCCCTAAATGGTTAGTCTGTAAGTGATATAAGTTTCAGCTAATAGAAAAATTAAATTTATTATAAATTAATTTTAGGAATTTATACTGTACATTTTCTGCCTGTTAATATAATGAGTATAATTTTGTGACCAAACTGTAGAACCAAATTCTAAATTGAATAATTATGTAGAATAGGTTCAGAAGGCGAGTAAAAGTTATAATACTACATTGACATTATTGATATTTAATGGTAAGCAATTTTGTTTACTCTAGCTAACAAGCTTGTACAGATTGTACTATTGGTGTAATGCGTCAGCAAGAGATTCAACAGGTGAAAATATTTTAGAAACATCAGAGAATAATAATAAATGTATTGAAGAATTTAAAATAGTGGGTAAACTATTAATAAATAAAAGAGGACCTAAGTAAGGATTTCGTGATACACCAGAACTCGCAATAAAATAAAATGAAATAATTTTACTGCTTCAGTAAGATAAGTAAGGTATGATTCTATCTTGAAACCAAATATAGTGAATTTCACGAGAAATAATTTGTGATTAACCTATCGGACGCTTTTTGGAAGTCTTTTTAAGTGGAATCAATTTGTACATGTTTTTTGAAGGAAGTTAAAATTTTAGATTGGTAAAGCAAACAATTTGTAGAAATTTAAATTTTTAGTTTAAAGCAGTGATTCTCAACGTGGGCGCTACCACCCCCTTGTAGGAATTTTTTATTTTGAAGGGGGCGTTTTTAGAGGGGGGCGCTAAAGGGGGCGCTCATCTATCATTTAAATTTTTTTTATCTATAACTGATTGTAATGAAATGTATAATTGCGTAGAAAAAAATACCTAATGTAATCCACAGAATTAAGTAGGTATAATATTTATAGACACTTAAATAATATCAAAATAATTATCTTATCGAAGTTATCGTATATATTCCGATTAGCGGCTTATCAATAGCCGATTCCGAAATATTATGCGTACTGTGTACTCGTTTTAAAAAATTGATTGGGGGGGGGGGGGCGGTGTGAGATTTTTAAAATCTAAAAGGGGCGTTGAGTAAAAAAAGGTTGGAAAACACTGGTTTAAAGCTACATTGAATAGAACAAATATAAGGAGAAATAAACAAAGATACATTTTTTGAGATAATATTATAACAGCTTCGAACATTTTAGAAATCATTGACATATTAGAGATTGGTCTATAATTAGTGTTTATCACTAGATTTATTACCAGTGTCACAAATGACATTTTCCATATGTCAGCAAAATAATCTATACTTAAAGATTTGTTGAAATTTAAGTGTATAGAATAAAATACTATTGGTTCATAACTTATAAAAAAAAATTTGAGGATTCTGTAGTGGGATAGGTATCTAATAAAGTTGAATACTCATAAATTTTACTTTTATCAATAGTTCAAGAATTTAAGTTAAGATTATTATCAGAAGAGATTGGTAAAAGCTGGTTAAGGCTTTAAAAAATTAATCAAATCATATTCGAAAACACATGAAAAAAATCTGTAAAAAGTTGAGCTTTTTCTTAAAATATTTGTTGATATTATGTTATTATGTATTTTAAAATACTTGGCACATTATAATTAGTTTTTTTTTTTTTTTGATCATTTATACTAAGACATAGTATAAACATTTAATGTAGTCATATTTTTATAGGTATGAAATATTTTCGTATCTATGTATTTTTAAATATAATGTTTTTATTTAGGACTTCTAGAAGAATCAGTAAATCGATTTGACAGTTCAGCAACAATTAAAGCAAAACTATTTTATAAATCATGCATGAATATTAGTAAGTACTTAAATTGTTTTGATGAATTCTATATACTTAATTTAAACATGTACTGGAACTTAGCTCAAATCAGATATATTGGAGACTCGCCTATCCGTGAACTTTTAAAGTCAATTGGAGGCTGGCCGGTGATCGAAACAAATTGGCAACCACCTAATTATAGTATTGAAGTTTTGCTTGGTCGATTAAAAAAAGAATTCAATGAAGGAATCATAATCGAACCATGGGTTGGACCAGATGATAAAAACTCTTCTGTAAACATCCTTCAGGTGCGAAAAAAGTAAGACATTAATGTAGTCGCATCTACATAGTAAGAACAAACAAGTAGACAATAATACAATTACAATATGATTGACATGTTGGCTTATACACATTTATGCTTAATCGAGTGTTAACTAAAACATATTATTATTTCTGTTATTAATATCTTTTTTACTTTTTTTTTTTTCATAAAATTTAGTTAGATCAAATGCAACTGGGACTACCGAGCAGAGATTATTTCTTAAAAGATAGTAGCGCTGAAGCATTACAAGCTTATCATAAATATATGTCTGAAGTAGCTGTGTTATTAGGAGCAAATAAGTCGACGGCGCCTTTTGAGCTACTAAAAATTATTGAATTTGAAATTGAAATAGCAAATGTGAGTACATTTAGTATTTGTAACTTTATTTTTAAAATGGCTTAATGTTAAATTATTATAATATGTAGATTACTCAAACAGAAACCGATAGACATGATACGACTGGCACATATTTAAAGCTTCCACTGAAAGATTTACAAAAACAAATTCCAGAATTTGATTGGCAATTATATTTGAAAACTATTTTGCAAATTAAACTTTCTGATAAGGAACCTGTAGTTAGTTATGCTATGTCATACTTTACACAACTCGGTTATCTATTAAAAAAAACTGATAGAAGGTATATTAATAACTAAAAACTAATTTGAAAATATTATATTTTGGTTCATAGAAACATATCAATTAAAAATTTATTTTTTATAGGGTTATTCACAATTACATTATTTGGAGACTAGTTCAAAGCACTGTACTTCCGCATATGATTGACGATTTTCAATATAAAAGATTAAACTTCAAGAAAATACTATTAGGAATTCTTAATGAACGAAGCAGATGGAGAGATTGTGTAGATTGGACTAACAAGCGACTTGGAATGGCAGTTGGCGCTTTATTTATAAGAGATAATTTCAGCTTGGAGAGTAAAGTACGATTAAAACATAAACGTTTTCAAAAATTAAATTAAAATGTATTTTACAGTATGATATAAAAAATATACGGTATTTTATTATATATTTGTTCATAAGGTGACTGCTATGGATATGATACAATCAATTCGAGAAGCATTCAATGAACTTCTAAATGAAAACCATTGGATGGACGAACAAACAAGAATAGTGGCCAAAGCAAAGGCGGATGCTATGAAAGAACGAATTGGATACCCAGAAATATTAACAGATCCGGACGAGTTGGAAAAAGAATATATTATGGTATGTTTGAGAGTTTAATAATTGTCTTTCTTATTATTTCGAATTCTTATTTATTTTTTAGTTGAATGTAACGGAAAATCAATTTATTCTTAACGTATTTAATGTGCTTAAGTTTGATGCTTATCAAAATTTAGAAAGACTAAGAAAACCCGTTGACAAAGATAAATGGTCAACAGAACCTGCAGTGGTTAATGCATTTTATAATCCTAATAAAAATCATATCGGTAAATTTAATTCATAGCATATGCAAATATATGATAAATAATAAGTAATAATAAATTGTATTTTAAATTATTAGTCATCCCTGCTGGTATTCTTCAACCTTTATTTTACAGTCAACATTTTCCCAAATCCTTAAATTATGGTGGTATTGGTGTAGTAATCGGTCACGAGATAACTCATGGATTCGATGATAAAGGTACCTAATACTTAAGTATACTTCGTTTGTAGAGGATTATTAATATTATTTAAATATTTTAACACAATTTAAATTATCGTTTATAGGTCGGCAGTTTGATAAAAATGGTAATATGATCGAGTGGTGGGATTCTAAAACAATATATACATTCAGGGAAAAAGCTCAGTGTATGGTGGATCAATATTCAAAGTACAAAATGCAAGAAGTGAATTTACACGTTAATGGACGCATGACTCAGGGCGAAAACATAGCTGACAATGGAGGACTTAAACAGTCATTCAGGGTATATAAAATTATAAAATTCATCGTTTATACGTTAACCCACTATATATAAATATGTTATATGACGGACGTATTAAAAATACCTAATATAAAGTAGCCAGTAGGTAGTACCTTATACCTACCTAAAACGATACACTTACCATTTGTATTTTATAATATGGACGGTTGTTGTGTATAGAGTATCAAGACTAAAATAGAAAATTTTTAGGAGACAATAAAAATGTTTCATTTTTTAAAATAAAATTTTAATGTATAATATAAAAATGATTAAAAAGTGAATTGACGGTCTTTTCATAATAAATGTTCATATTTTTGATACTCATGTATTGGGGAATTAACAAAAACAATTAATTGTTTTCAGGCTTATAAGAAATGGGTGTCCAAACATGGAGAAGAACCATTACTTCCTGGCATTGAGATGACACACGACCAACTGTTTTTTTTAAATTACGCGCAAATTTGGTGTGGTTCAATGCGACCAGAAGACGCATTGACTAAAGTTAGATCCTCCGTACACTCGCCTGGACCCACACGAGTTTGGGGACCCTTGTCGAATTCTGATGACTTTGCCAAAGCATATGGATGTCCCCTTGGATCTCGAATGAACCCCGTTGATAAATGCATTGTTTGGTAGAATTCGTTGGTACATAGGTCATATTTACATTTCATATCTGAATTCTATTTGTTATTGATTAACCATTAATTTTATTCCCACAACATTTTAGCTGTTTACTTGTAATACAGAGCAAAGTGTTTGCAAAGCATATCATATTAAAATAATAGACAAGCAATTTGCTAATAGGCTTATCATCAAATTGATAATTTTCTCATAAAACTCATATTTCACTATTGTGCATTTATCTGATATTCTGACTATTGTGATAATCCTAAACTATTACGTATAAATTAAAAGTTAAAACTTAATACATAATCGAAATTTATTATTTTTACAACTTATAATAAATTATTTACAAATAATCAAAACGCTTAAATTTTTTCGATGGATTAGTTGCGAATGCCTATTTAATACTAGAATTACTACTAAGGTCCTTTGAAAATTTGCCTTGTATTTTAGTTTATAAACAGACTATCAAAATACATTTAATTTAGTTGTAGGTATTTTCAAACGTGTGCGTGTGTTAAATTATTGTGTTAAATTGGTTAATAAATTATTTATAAAAATTAGTATAGGTATAGTAATGAAAACAATATTAATTTAATTAATTAATTTATCTTTTGACTAAAAATAAATTATAATAATAAGGTTCGAAAATTCTTATTTTTTTTTCAGATTTTATTTTTTTATAAATTAAAATAACATAATTTGGCTTTCACATTTTTTTTTTTTGTATTTATAAATACGTAAGTAAGCATTTAAAATTTTCTCCGTTTAATTTTTGATTATAATTAAGATAATTTATTACAGTATTTAATTTACTAAAAATTCGAACCTTATTAATAATAATAGATTAAATAAATAAATGTTAATTGACGAAAAGTGTTATCTGAGAGGACATTTTAATTACCAAATAGTATAAGTATGACCACAAAAGAAGAAACAGTTGAGGGTAATGACAATCACGGGAAAAGGATTTCCAGGGGTTATTATAAGTGCCAATATACATGTTTACTTATTTTTTAAGTTAGGTTAAAATATAACTTAATCAAAACATAAGATTTAAAATATTTCAAAATATTTATGATAAATCAAAGGCACAAAATTAAATAAATTTGGGTCTTAGCTATTGGTAATTATTGTTGGTAATAATTGGTAAATTAAATTTTAATGTTTTCAGAAGAGTTATAATAATACTTATAATATTTTATTGTAATAGTTAAGCATGCATTTGCATATAATAATAATAATTATATTATATTAATAATTGTTTTCTTCCATTTTTGCCAGAGTATATTTATTTTGTCATTAATATTTAAATTTAAATGTTATTTTTACATCTACTTTATTAATAACTGATAATGAAACTAATTTACCTACTATTTGTGATCTCAATCTTAAGTTTCAATATATTATGTTTATTATTAAAATAAATAAATAAATAAATACTTATCTCATGATTAAAATATACATTTTTTTACACGCACTTTTATGACTTAATTAAATATAACTAAATTATATACTTTAAACCTATGTGTTAACGATTCTAGTCTGTTCATGTTGTTTTTGACACTACAACGTTTAAGAAATATTTACGATTTGTTAGCTTTTAATACACATATATATGAATATATATAAATTTAAAAATAATTTAAAAATGTCTAACAATAATGATAATAATTAATAATTAATAATTAATGATAATATTGTCTGTTATATTTAGAAACCTATGTGCAAGGTTACATGTGGTGCGTGTTAATTTATTCGAAATGATTTCTATACTTAAATTATAAATGCTTCCTATCTACGCAAAATTCTTTATAAATTGAGTTTGAATTCGATATATTGAATGAAAATTACACCAAAATATATTTATATTCAATTGTAATACATATTTCATTATTATGTAAGTTACAGTAGCTTTGTAGTTTATCAGTTAATAGCCTAATTGATCATTGTATTACTTTATTTTGGGAAAAAAAACAAATGACCAATATAACTACCGATTTTAAATCCCAAATGAACGTATGTAAATTCCACAAAATTATAATTTTAAATTATATTAATTCCAACCAAATGTATTGATGACATGTAATAAGTGTAGGATATTAATTACAATAAAATAATCAATAAGACAATATTGAAAAAGTCTCACGTGTTTCATTATGTACATGTACAAATATACAATTTAAAATGTATACCTTTACTTACCTGAAACTAATATACTTATACGAGTTTATTATATAGTCCATGAACTACATTATAATTTTTTGTAAAATCATTCAACCATATAGCAACAACCATTAATAAATTGTAATTTTTTTGCTTACGAGACCCTCAACAAAATAATAATACACTTGTATTTTTTATTTTTGGATCAAGATACCGTATATGATCTATTAAATCGGATTAAGGAAAAAAATTGTTTTCTTTAAATCGTGATTTACTTATAATGGTTTTTGTTGAGGAGAAGTTTTGTGTATGATTCATTCATTAAAGTTATCATCAAGGCCGCAGGTGATATATGTGCAAACCCTGCGTCAACTGTATACAATGTTTAATATGACCGGTGAAAATTACAATACCCGTAACCCACAGCAGGCATACTTGGCGTATCATAGGGGATTATCTTCCGCATCTATAGCAGGGGTGACCAAACAGTTGTTTATTCGAAAACGAAGAAACTGTGATGACCTACCCTATACATATATTGTTATGTTGGCAATTTTAACTTGCCAATAATTTTTATCGTAACAAAGGACGGTGTAGTGTGCCTCTATTATGTATTGCTATCTGGTATTATATACCCATATTAAAAAAAATATGAACATAGTACGATCTTCGGTGTAAACAACTGAACAAAAATAGAATATCAGGTAAAAATATCAGGGAGCTTGCTCTCGTGTATAGTAAGTGTCGAGTAGAGTACCTCATTATATAGCGAATAAGTGAGAGTAATGGATGAGTTAAATTTGAATTCAATAATAAATAATTCATTTCCAAAGACAATAAAGGACTATTAGGAGACTATCTATCAGCCTATATTATTAAGTAGGTATATTTTATTATTTATGTATTTATGTTACTATTAGTCCTTTCTTTTACTATCGGTAAAATATTAATAGTAATTGCTAACAGTAATTTTGATAGTAATATTGTAGGTTGAATTAATTGTTTTTGAAAAATCGTATTCGTATCTATATTATTGTTATAAAAGTATTTATTTATAGATATTTTATGTCATACATGTTTGTTATTAACTTATGAATCAAAGCCAATTTACCACAGAACAGTGTAAATAGGTTCATGACTAATATTAATTAAAATATTTTGTGAATTTCATTGTACGTTTTTGATATTTGTTAATTGGGGTATGAACAACTTATGAGGTACTTTGTATATTTTTAAGCTTTTTTATTTCAAGCCAAAGTTTTTAACATAGATAAATTAAAAAAGTAGTTAAAAAATTGAGCGTTTTTGAGCAAAAGGATTAAAATGTTTTGAAAGTATTATATGTCTATTAAATGTTAAGATGAATAAAGTACCTAAGTTATTCATTTTTGTATTGAAATAAAAAAACCATTGGATTTCGTCAAAACTTTAAAAATTCTTGTTTTTACATAATTTTTATTTATTTTTTTTTCATTAGTAAAATTAGTGGATAGTTTTACCTTTAACTAAGCATAATACCAACTAAATCCAAGTTTTTACCTGAAACCCCCCTAAAATTTGAAAATTGAAGAATTTTTACTGTTCATAAGGTGGTGGCAGAAACACAAAAAAAAGAAAAGTCACACATCATTATAAAATCAATACACTCATGATTCATCGCTCCATTCTGAAACTAAAATTTTTATTATACTCGAAGGATGAAATAGAATAGTAGTATATATACATAATAATATGATAATATTGCACTCTGCTGAGGTAATGTCGTATTTAGTTGGAATCTTCCATCAATGGTCGGTTCATGTTTTATGAGTAAACAAAGATAATGCAGCTGCTGCAGCTGTCGTGATTATATTACATGTTTATACCGGCAGTGTTTTTCTCAACATTCGCTTATGTTTATATCTTATATACAATTATATAAGTAAGTATCCATCAAATGTATCCAACTATTAAAACTTTGTGTTTTTAAATTTAGAGGAAATTGATTTAAGGGTTTCTTATATTTTTCAGTCACACATTGCGTAGGCACTTAACGATGATGTGATTTAGTATTATGTTCGTTGAGATCCGTACTTAAATTATCATTATAATATATACGAACCGAAAACTTTGATTAGAGAAACCAGCGACAAAAGGCATATGAGCATATTATAGTAAAGGTTCACGTATACGTTGTGACTACACCCTCGCATCTATCCTGCAGTGGCTGACGTCACACATTTTTCACCGAATACAATACTGCTGCGCTGTCGTGGCGCTGTTAAAATAAACCTTACCGTGTGCGCGGATTATATCGAATATATCCAATTCGCCATGACTGTTACGAGTATTTTTAAAACGAACGCGGTCAAAAATTGTCTGAAAATTTGCGCTGAATCATGCACGAAACACATTGTACAGTGTGCGGGCGGCGCAGCTGTTTGTACTATTGCGCATCGAGAAAAGTCGAAAAAAGGCCTGTTGACAAACAACGGAATGATGATATACATTAGACGATGACGCGCAGCTATTAAATCGTTAAAACAAAGTGCGTCGCGTCCTAAATGCGTAGAATACGTATTATCATTGTGTCGCGATGACAATAAAAAAAAAAAAAAAAAAAAAAAAAAAAAAAAAACAAAAAAAAAAAATAAAATAAATAAAACCGCACGCGTTAAATGCGTTCCGACAATAATTTATAATAACATAATATTATATTATAATATTTCGACGTGCGCGAGAACAAACACGTTTAAGTGGCGTATTGTACCTATGTACCCGCGGCCCACCTTTGTACGGGATATGAGTCAAAATCGACACGGCGTGCGCCGAACATTTACACACAACGCCTAAATAATATTGTGATATTGTTATATCGCGTGTTTTGCCCGTGCAAATATTTGAAAGTTTTGCCGGTCGGTTTCCGTACCAGCTTTTGCGCGTCCTCCGTCGCGTGCGGCGGTTTCCTCCGCTCGACGACCCGCACAGATGGCGCTCCGTCGCCGCCGCCGCCGCCCTCCGACACGCAGCCGAGTCGCGGATGGACGGCGGCGCTCCGGTCGATACATGCGAACGGACGCGCGCGCGGCACCTTTATAAAAACCTCGAACTCCGAGTCCTCCGTCCGCAGATAATATGTAGCCGCGTCCCGTCCTACCGCTGCGACAGATCCGATCGCTGGATCTCTCCCGTGTCCGAATAATAATTGTTGTTGTTGTCGTTTTGAGTGAGCGCGGATATAACATACATGGTACCTGGTTTCCGGGTACCTGGCCGCCGATGTCACCATCACTACCTCCACCACCACCACCGCTACCACCAACACCGCCACCATCGACCGCCGCCGCCGCCGTTCATCCCCTCGTAAATCGTGTGTGTTTACGCAGAAATCACGATACGTTTTACCCGCGTTAACCACCCCCACTACCGGTCGGAACCAAACGTCCGCCACTACCTATACGCATATATACACGATACATAGTCGCCAGTGTTCCACGACTTATAAATCGGATCTGTTGGAAAGAAAGGTACCATCGACGTCACATTATAATATATTTTGTACATAATATTCATTAATATATCACTATATTTTTTATCACTCGTTTACGAAATTTTGCACTATCGTTTAACGTATGTATATTATTAGGCCTAGGTACAGTAGCGTGCCCCAGTAAAAAACCACGGGAAGGGTGAGGGAGAGAAATCAAGTGTTACAAAGATCGAAATCATAACCTAATTATTTGTTTTTACACAAGTTTTAAAATTCATTTTTGAAACAAACTGTAGGTACACTCACTTATTTATTGTTAAATAATATTAAGTAGGTATATAAGAGTTTATTAAAAATAGGATTCTATAACTTGTTTGAATCAATACAATGCGATGATAAACAATTCTGTACAATTATAATTTATTATTGTTATTATTATATATTTAAAAATATAAATGTATTTTAAATGCATTCATTCTTTATTTTAAACGATTTTTAAGATGTCTATTGTTAGTTTATTTTTACCAAAAGTATAATTTTGTATAAATTTCAGGATTAAGAGTACCCACTCCTTTAAATTTACTCCTCTATAATTACGCTACTAGGTATATACGTGAATTTGTAGGGTTGTCACTGGTTACAGTAGCCACACTTTAAAATATAGACAATAAATTAATAACCGGATCGCGGTATGCTTATGTATAATTAAACTTAGATTGCATGCGATTTAAACTAACGATAATAATATTTTATTATATAGGTATATTAGTGTAGTTTTCACTAGCTGCTGTCAATAAAAGTCTCCGTGACGACGATTTGTTGTGGAATAACTATACATTATAATACATGTATCATATAATTTTTTGGCTATACGTGGGTCGCAGGATTACATATTTTATATTTGCACGTCGTTTTTGTGCCTTAAAGTTATAGGAATAATAATAATAATAATATGAATTATATTGTAATGTTTACGGAGTGTGTATAGATATAATTTTTGATATTATTAATATTATACGTACCTATAAGATAATTTTTTAATGTATCAATTACCACTACCCTGCACTTAAAACTGTAAAAATACGTATTAAAATATTACAATACCTACCTCATAATAAATAAATCAATATTTTTAAAAATTTTTGTTTCATTTAAAAATTTAAGTATTTAGTTTTTAAATTATTAGCTTACAGAAATTAATTATTTAAAAAACAAATATGTTTAGAACAGAGTTATTGGCTTATTTTTTTTTAACATGAAAAGTATACAGTTTAAAAGCTAGAGTATAAATAATAATACATAGGTAGACCATTTAGGAAAGTACTTCGTCAATTTAGTATTTTAATTATATACTTTGTTACATAGTGAATATTACTTATTATTTCATTAATAATCAATAAAATAAAGTCAGTAAAGTGTTTCAAATTATATTTTACTACTTTAAAAATAAAATTTTATTTATTCATTGGAAAACTTATGTTTTTACTTTTTTCCTTTATTGATGTTAGTTATAGTATATTATATATATTATTTATTAAGGATAAGTATGGTAAAACTTTATGACATATTTTTTTAATCATATTATATCATTATATTTTATATAGAATATATTAGACATGGTCAATTATATTATCTAATGATTGATTATTATTCATCTAGTTTAGTCGCTAAATATAAGCAATTATTTAAAGGTTTAATCAGGGAGCTTTCAAATTTTACAGAATTTATAAAAGTTTTCTACCTTTCAATGAGTTACTTTTTTTATGTATTGTACCATATAAGTGCATATTTTTTTTCGAGTTTTCAAATATTAGTCTTGTTTAGTTTATATGCGGAATTAACAAAAACAATACATTTTGTTGGTGTTTTTTCATCCCCTATAGGGTTGTTATAGGGTAGCTCACGCAGTCACACATACATTGAATTTTGGCTCACAAAAATTGAATAGTTTGTGTTTAAATATTCGGTTGTTATTCGTTACAAAAATAAAACTTAAAAAAAATGTATAGATTAGCCGATCTGCTATAGGATTCTTTTATTTTAATAAAATAATTAATTGAATTGAGATAACTGTTTGTTACTTTATAAATATACAAAAAAAAGGCATTTTTTTTTTTGTTTATAGTTTATAGACTCATCAATTTTGAAGAAAATTTTAGATATTGTTTTTAGAAATAATAATCGAAAAGTTTAATGTTTAAGTATTTTTTACCACGTACAAAAATATACCAAGTGCTTTAACGAATACTGGTATATTATTCATCTCAACTGAATTAGTTCACTAGTTCACAAAGCTAGGTATACTGATACTGATTTACCTGTGAACCGAGTTAAACTAAAACCATGACACATTGATATAATTCTACATTTTATGTTTGTTCATTTTTTTCCGGGCAGTCAGGTTATACAATTAGTAATATAAATATAAGACACTTCAAGTTAAAATATCTCTCTAATTGGTAATAATATATTTATCATTTAAAACTTTATTTTTAATTATTATACTATTTTACTGTCTTAAAATGTTTATTTTAAACTACTCAGAATTTATCTAAAAAGTCTTAGTACACCTATAATAATATTATACATTATTATTATTATTCATTAAACCTGCATTATTAACATTTAGCGTTGAGTTGATATTGATATATTGTAACAAAGAAATTAATCTTATTGAAGTTAAAAATGTCGCATTTAATATGAACGTTAAATTGATTAAAATTTTTTTAAATGTATTTAATAAAAGTCACATAAATGATGAAATATCTAGATGGAAAAATAATACGTATGTAATATTAGAATTTTCAATAACTTGAAAATAATAAAATTATTACACAGAACTTTTTCTTTATGTCAGTTATTAATCAAACACACGTGCTCTTTATTATCTAAAGACAATTATAAATCGATTGACTTATAATTTATATTGGATTGAATTATCATTCTATGTATCAGTATCAAAGTAAATAATTTGTCATCGAACATTTTGACTGTAGTAGCTGGTTATATAGTAATGCCACTCATTCGGAACATTTTAGATAAGATTTTTTTCCTTTTTAATATTTAAATTACAATGGTATATTACATTTTTCTTTGGTCTTTAATTTATTATGATAATATTTAAGTTATTTTTATATTTTTTGGAAAATTAGTTATTTACCGAACCTTATTTTAATATGTAGACTAATTTAATTTTAATACATCATTGTTATAAAAATCTGTCTAGATATATTATTAGTGTTGAACACCTGATACAATACCATTATGTCATTGACACTTCTCAGATTTAATACTCTAATCTCAACTATAAACTTATGCGATATATTTAACAATATATTATATAGGTGCCTATATGGAATATATTAAATAGTTATTTACAAAAGAATCCATTGAATTGTCGAAAGCCTATTTATTAATGATTACTGTAATTCTATTTAAACGTATACGCGATAATAGGCGTAATTGCATTCGTTTGGAGGACCTAATACATAATAATGTATTCACATTTATTTGTTTTCACTAATCGTAATCTATACCTTACTTATTAATTTTAATTGCAGTTATAAATGCCAGTCGGCTTTTTACGTGTATGAAATATCAAATAGTACATATTATATTTATTTATATCATTAATAAAATAAACGATATGGATAACAATAATAATACGGAACTACAAGTAGTTAAATATTTAAGGCCAATTATCAATATCAATATAATTTGAAGATCGCATTGTTCTAGTTAATGGATTATTTATTTGAATATTCGAAAGGTAATTCAAAATATGAAATACTTTGCTAGATTTCTATTCAGTGCATGCAAACCGATTCTCTTACATCTACGTGCATTTAAACAATTATTAATTCATTTTATAGCTATAATGCTTCCTATTATATAAGGTTAGCTCACCATAAATAGGCACGCTTCATATTCTTAAATGGCTCAATATTTTATATTTTTTAAAAGGACTAGTTTAGAAATAAGTTATTACAGGATTCTGTGATTACATGTTTACACAGTATTAACCTGTATAGGCCATTCATTTAACACCGTCGACTAAGAAAATAACGATACGTTGTAAAATACGTAATAAATATAAACAATGTACCTATATCATACTTATTATGTATAATAACTTTGTTATTATTGTAAATTTTATCTTATACAGTTTAAATACATTTTTTAAGCTTGTCGAGCTCTTCAATTCAAACATAAATAGGGTAACGTCATTTGTTAATTACTTACGTGCAATTTTTTCACTTTATATTTTTAGATTGTATGGCTTTATACACACAGGTTAATTGATTGCAAAACGTAATGACGCAAATACGCAAAAACTATTTTTGAGCGTCACAAAAATAAAGCCATATTTTATTTTACTCTACAAATGATAAGAACAATGAGTATTAATTTTTTGAATTGTCGTTTAAAACCTATTGTTTGTTCACGTATAATGGTATACACATAGTTAAATATATCAAGGATAGCTAACATAATAACAGGAAAGCTATCTATACTATTTTATAAGCGGTTTCATTATATGGATATGGATTTAATAAATAAATCTTCTACTTGTCTTTTAAATTTTTTTTTATGATTTTGAATTTATATCATTATTCAATAACAATTTGTAGTGGTATAAGACGGATGTATTATCAATAAATACTATCTATTACATTTCATTTTTATAAGACAAAAATTTCAAATAAGTACATAGAAAACTTAAATATGACATGCATTTACGTAAAATAAAAATATACACTACAATGGGTTTTTCAAATTTCAATTAATTGTCAGTTATTATTATGTTTCAAAAAAATATATAATTTTTATTAATAACAAATAACAATGATATAATATCAAAGATTTAATAAATAATTAAAATATGAATAATATGCTTTTGAATATCAATTATTATATGTGTATATACTTAGTCTAAAACATAAAAAATACAATACTATTATGTAACATGTACCATTAAACAATTGAAAAAGTGTGAAATGAAAATTTATATTTCAGTGAAGTAAACTACCTATATATGGTTCAATTTCGGTTTTTTTTTTTGCTTCTAGTATTTACTAATCTTTATAAATTCTTGAAAAATAATTTTTAATGCAAAATTGGTACTAAAATTTTTATGGCTTCTCTTTTTGAATTTAAGATAAAAATAATGTAGCAATATTCATAGAATACTGATGAAGTAGTAGGTTGATAGGTACTTTACATTTTTATGAAGTAAATAATATCATATTCTTTAGCTGTGTATAACATAATTTGGCAGAAAATGATATGGTATATTATAGCCACCAAAAGAGACTGTTCAATTACTCTAGATATTTTTGTCATCACTTCCTATTAAAGATTTGTCAACTTACATAATTTATATAGATACCTTTATTTTATTACAATTCACATTTATATTTATTTGATTTTAAAATAAAGGTATAAATTAAGCAAATGCATGAAAATATTTTACATTTACAATAATCAATATTCTATCTGTATTTAGATTAATTTTCTACACATTAATAATTATTATAAATGCCTAGTGGATAATGCTAGCTTTGGAAATTAATATGCGTTATTACCAATTATCATTATAACTTAACATCTACATTATATTTAAATAATTTCCTTTTTTTAAATACTAAAAAATTATTTTCTCGTTAAATATGTTATGTAGTTGTTAAACCACACCATGTTTTCAGTGTAATGTACTTTGGTCAAACAATTACATAATTGTATTTGTTTTATGATAATATAATATTATATTATATATTATAGTTTACTATAGTACATGTATAATTGACAGGTACAATCACAGACTAATAGACTATATACTTAAATAGTTTATGGCATGATGTTATCTAATACGTAATTTTGTATAGTACTATGTCACGATAAAGAAGTCATAATTTATGTTTATATATTTTTTAATTATTTTATTAATTTAATATTAATAATGATTGATTCAATACGTCATATTATAGTCATTATAAAACATATTTGAATATTCCTGGAATTGTAAATTATTTATTAGAGGGGTTTTATAATATTAAATATTATTATACAAAAAAATAATATTCATTAGTAGCATTAATATTCATAAATTTAGATGTATAATATGCAGTAATAAAAAATATTATTTTCCAGCAATCAGATGTTAAAATTGTAAATATTGCTTAAACTTACCAGATATGACTATATTATTGGTAGTTACGTTATAATATATATTATTATATCGATAAGTGCTCTTATAATTTATTATAATTGCTGAGGCTACGTGACATTTTAGACAAATATCAAGTGATTAGTTTAAGTGGAATATTTTTATCATATTATGATTGTTCTTAAGGTATAGACTATAGATAAAGTGTAAAAATAATATCTATAAAAAATCTAAATTGCTAATTTATGTTTGATTTCCAACTAACATTAATATAATAATTAATAAATATAATGATTAATACAAATACAAAACTATGTTTAAATAAAAAAAAAAACAAATAATAAGCAAATATGTTATACAAATTAGCTAATTAGATTTTGATAGGTATTAAGTTAACACGTTAACTGTATTTTTAATAAAAGGTTATTAAATTAATCTATTTTATTTCATTATATGTTAAAAATGTACTTTATATTTATCTAGTAAAGGAATATGATATGACAATTAAGGCAGTTAAATTGTGTAGGTATTCAATAATTAAAAAAAAAAAGAAAAAATTTAACCAGAAAATTTTTTTGCTAATGGATTTATTAGTTTATTTTCGTAGGTATTTTTTAGATATTTATTATTCTTTCATATCATAAAATATCAAATATTTATGATATGAAAAAAATCTATTATTTTTCCAAGTAAAACTGTATTAATGTTTGAACATAATTGAGTGACTAATAATGGATTCTCAAAAAATTATAAAAAAATATTTTTTTATTAAATTTAGTATTTACACTAAAAATAGTAGATGTTGTATTTATATTATTATTATTGTACATATATAAGTATATAACACACTTCCAGAAAATTTCAAAGTTCTATTTTCATATTTTATTATATATTTGTTAATATTTTCCATATAATTTAAAATTTAAATAAAACATTCCACCTAAAATGTTAAAAATGTTTTCCTTCAGACAACTAGTATAAATATTACAAAAAAAGATGGCAAGTGGATATCGTTTTACTGTATATTTTATGTCAAATGTGTCACTGTGTGTTATATTTTAATTCAATGATATAATATCGCTATATAAATATAAATACGAAAAACGTTTCTGAGCGGAGACAGTCTGTTAGTCTATATCACTAAGTATGATTTCATGTTATGTATTTTGAAGATTGAACCATTTTATCAACTACTTATATAAACAATAAAAAATCTATATATCGTTGTAAAATCAATGCATTTATTTTTCTGCTCAAAATTTAGTATTGAACAAATAATTTTTATTAAATAACATACATTCTTATATTAATGACGTATTTATATTGAACAAAAACTAAAACTGATATAATTATTATTTAATCATATGTCAATCCGTTTTATACATAAAGTATATATTTTTAATTATCATTTTATATTATATTACTAAACATAATTATTGTTGGAGTATTTCAAGCTAATTATTGAAATGTACATATTTTAGGTTAAAATGTCAACGATATCAAGTTTTTGTGATATTTTGATGGTAAAAGTGGTTGGAGACCCTGATTGGAGGCAAAGATTTGTCGTGCTCAGCAATAGTACACTATGGATTTATGGGTAAGCACTAAGATAGTAAAAATTATAAATGAAAGTAATCTCAAACGTATATTAAATGCATACTTGTAGAATTATTACTTTAACAGAAAACTGTCATTATTTTTAAAAGTATTCAAAATCAAAAGTTGATAGTAGGTTTAATAACAACAAAAAATAACAAATATCTCTATAGAAAAACTAATTTTAGTGAAGATGGTCAGTCAGCCTATATTTCTAAGGGTATTCAATTATTATATAATTATAATTTTACAAAAAATTTAGTAAATTGAACTATGTTAGCTTTAATTTCTGATATATTTTTTTATAAATATCAACTTCAAAATAATTTTCAAATTTTGATTTTGATTGATTTTGTTAAAATTAGAATGTAAAATGTTTATAAAAAAATTGGGAGAATGTAAATGTATTTTGATATTTTTATAAAGTGTATTAACAACTAATGAGGAATTTTGTATCAACTTTTAAAGTTTTTTTACAAAAAACAAATATTCTATCATTTATAAATCGAAAAAAGCAAATATTTTGAAAGCCATATCACTTCTAATAAATTCTAATACAAAGTTATACAGCTCTTAATTCTTAAGTTACAAATTAAAAAAAAAAATCAATTTTGTTAGAAACTTATGAATAAAATTCTAGTTTATTCCAATTATTTTGAAAAGTACTTGGAATTTTTTACTTTTGGTCCTTTAAAATACCAATTATATTCAATTTACTATTAGAAACACACAGAAAGTTGAAATTCGAAATATTTTTACTTCTCTTCAAGGTAGCGTAAATATAAAAAATTACATTATTATAGAACTAATACATTAATTTGTCGATTCAGAATCTAAAAACTTAAAAAAAAAAAATAATCAGATCATGTAAAATTTTAGAATTGCACGTAGATCTCTATAATTTTCCAAGTATAGTAGTTTCAAAAACAAAAAAAAAATCTTTTGAAATAATGAGCGTTTATAGTTTAAATAATCACTTTATATAATGTTCAAAAATATATCTTTTATTTATAGGGATGATCAAGATCCTCGAAGGACAAAAATTCACGCAGTAAGAGACCTAGCAGTATGCCGAAGAATTTGTGATGGAAGTCACTTAGTCTTGCATATTAAAAACATAGCTAAATTGGATTGGTTTAAGATAAAATTTAACACAGAGAAACAACTAATTGCTTGGAAGAAACGTATGCGACAAGTAAAAGAAGCTTGGAACGAAGAGACTTATTTTCAATACCTTAATCAAAAATCTCAGCTCAGATGTAAATTGATTATTTTATATCTTAATTTAATAGTATGTTGATTTTTAAATTAAAATTTCGTTTTTTCAGCTCCATATGAACCGTTAACTAGGATAAATCAGCAGGTATGACGATCATTTTTACGTATATAGTTTATATTTTATATATTTAGTATTTTAATGTGTATCTGGATAATAGATAAGAAATATTTAAATGAAATTTTGTTATACAGTTTTAAAACCATCTAAATAAATTCTATAGAGATATAAATACAAATATTTTATTATTCATATTAATTGATTTATTTATAAACGTTCAGGTGCCCAGTAATAAACTATCAAAACCTCCACGCTTGCCATTTTCTAGGAGCCGTTCACTTCAAGAAATAATAAGTTGGGAAAAGTTACCCATGACACTTATTCAAGTAAATAAGGGTGAGCTAATTAAGTTAAATTAATAATTTGCATTAACACCTCGCATAATGCACATACAAATATTTACACTTGTTATTATGATTTTTATTATAAGTTATACCTAATCTCAAATGTTTCTTTTAGAAATGCTTTGTGGAATAAACGATATATACTCAATTTTAGTCAGAGTTCGATTATCAATCCTAGAAAACGAAATGGCTTACAATAGAGAAATGGACAAAATGTTAGTCGCTTTTAAAAAACGAGCTTTATGGCCTGATTATTTCCTAATGGACGACAAATCGTTAATTGAACAAACGCTATCTAAATGTGAGTAAGAGTTTATTTTAATTAATAAAAATTCGTAATCGATACATTATTATTATAATGGAAGGAGTTTGGTTTATTTTTTAGTAAAGGAAAGTTCAGACACTCTTTTGCACGACGTCGAAGATATGTGGCCAGATGCTCCTATGGTATTACAGAGTTTGGATGATCTAGCCGATCTATTAATTAAACACTTGAAATCAGTGGCAAGGACCCGAATGATTACATATTGCCATCTTTTACGGGATTTTAGGCCGTTTTTACGCAATAATTTGTGAGTAATAGATATAGGTAGATTTAAGTGATGTTGGCTTGTTCAAATTATAACCAACCACGAGGAAAATATGTATTATTATACGTATAATCTATGTTAGGATTGTTGCACGATTAATGTTAACTATAGGATAATGTAATCATTAGATGTTAAATATTAAATTTAGGAAAGTACAGTTAATGCATTTGTTTAGTATTCAATATACTCAAAATTTACAACCATGGATAATGTGAATCGTTTTAATATAATTAATGTGCTTTTATCATCGTGATTTTCGAACATAGCTTCATACTATCTATAACCTTTATCATCAATGAACAATATTTTTACCAAAGACTTGAAAGACTAGTTGAAAAAATTATAGTAGTATAAAGACAAAACTGATGGGTCTATCCTTTTATTTATTTTTAATCAATATCTATAGGACCTTATAAATACCTAGTAAATTTCGTTTTCATATATGTATATAATATATGTGACATTAAATTAGTATGTTATAGCTTATGATTATATCGTGACGAGGTGTAATTTAATAAAAAAATAATAATTAAGAATGCATTTTATTTTATCATGTAAATTTAAAAAAAAAACTTAATTTTAGTCATAAGATTAACAATATATATACTCTTAATCAAATAAATAGTTTCATTAAAATTTATACCTTTGCACGTAATTCGTCACAATCATAATAATTAATAATACGTGTAATATTTGATTACTTTAATAAGTTTATTGCAGTTTAATCTGGCTAATTTCCGCATTATTTGTCTGTAAATATCGAATGAATTTTAAATTAATATCGATCTTTTTATCATCATCTAGAGAGAGCGTGGACGACATATACGCAGACGTGTACAGCGAACACTTTTATATGGAACGAGCGCTTTTGCCAATCTTCCGGGTGTATAAGTTAAAAGGCATATCTAAAAAGTTGGCGGTCATGTTATCTACTGAGAAAGACATCAATAGTGCACGTTGGAACAAGCTTTTCGACCTGTGTCAAGAGGTACGTGTGAAAAGTCAATTAATCGTATTTAAAATGTATATCATCATAATATTGTTTAATACATTGTCTTGTAAACGATATAATATACACAAATACATAAGATATATCACTCGAAACTCAATCCATTGTTGGTTGTTTATGAGTTTATAACAAATTCGATTATACTTAATTGCATTTTTTTCTTCTTTTCTTATATCGAATAAAAATCCGATCGAGGTCAATATCGATTGTAGACATAATCCGCTATGTTTACTATCTTTGTATATATCATTTTTTCCAATAAACTATAAGTAGGCATGTACTCGAATACGGTGTGCTATTATATTAAATTAAATGAGTATAGTGTGACGAATAATGACGTAATTTATTTTTAGTTATTAAGATGTCTGCAGAATATGTGTATAATATATGTTTGCAAAATGTTATTGTATAGTAATACGTACTCAATGATTAAGTTTTTAAGCTCTGCTTTTGAATTGTACTTTGTACAGCTCGTATTATTTAGCTAAAACTTAAATATAGTAATTGTTTTAATAATTACATATTTGATTAAAATGATTAAATATCTTAATTTTAATTGTTATTCAATTTTTATCAGTATTTTACAGTTAACGCGTATCTAATAATTTTTATTCATATAAATTAATAAGATATTAATAAAATATTTTTAATATACACCCACAAATATATGATTTAATTATTGAGTACTAATTGTTGCGAAAACAATTTGACGTTTACAAGAATTTAGAATTAATATGTATTTTAATCTTTAAGATACTCTAAGGTAACCTGTGTTAATGACGACATCATCATACATTTTTGTCTTTATTAATATTTATATCTATTATAAGTTTTTCTCGTGCATTTATTACATGTCATAATAATAAAATAAATAGCTTCACATAAAAATAGTACGTAATTGTACATACACGCTTGCTCTAAAATCTTTTATTACATACACGTTTGCATACACGCAGTACATCTACTTATTAAACATTTCACTATCATATTTTTATTCTAAAGGTGACCTAGCCGGGCTATAAATTCGGTTGATATATTTTTGAGTCGTACATCAATGAAGAAAAAAATACATTTTGAATTCATATATCTCATACATTTATCATAGAATTTTAAGTAGGTAATCTATGAATTAAGTACCCCATTAATATGAAAAGTATTAAATTTTTGCTGATTATTTAGAATAAGTAGATATTAAAAAAAAAAAATCAAATAAAACCATATCTATTGAAGAAAATGTAGTCAGATTAATAATTTTAATAGTATTTATCTTGTAATGAAAAATCAAAGTAGTCTATAAAAAATAAATATCAATGATTTGCATGGAAATCGTATACAAATACATCGTAATATAATACAAGTATTTCATGTAGGATCCTGGATCCGTGACAATATTATAATATTAAAAGTATTGAAATCGGATACAGCGTCATTCACCATTGCAGTTGGTTACGCATGAAAAAAAATACGATGTTCAAAACGGTTAAGTATCCGTTCATATTTCTTTGTAACTCGTCTAGATGACTAGATATAATTATACGGGGTTCTTCGATTTTGCTGTCCTTATCCATTGATATATTTATTTTGTTTTTTTTTGTTTTTTGACAATAATACATTTTTGAAATATTTCACTGTATTACGAAGAGTCACCATATCACTCAAATATTATTGTTTTATTCTTATATCGCTTATACTTTTATTTTCATAATTCAAAAAAAAAAAAAAAAAAAAAATTAGTGACATTTTTGATGTTTGCGCGTTTCTAAAAAAAGCAATCCGAAATAGCCAATTTATTAGAGTAATTATTATAGGTTTTTAGATAATATACTACAGGTTGTAGTTATACGAACATCTAGTTCGGTCAGAAGGTGACGTGTACTAGGTATTATGTTACTATACCCATATAATATAACGTTTTGCACTTATCTTATATGATTTCGGGTGCGCACATCCTCTTAAAAAAACCTTGTGCGTAACCTTGTTTAACGGCATAGAACACGAGAGTGGGTTGGATTGGGCTGTAGGCGTTGTTTGAACTAGTATATTATTGCGTGTATTGCATCGCGTTCAAAACGTTTATGCTGACCACCCTCGTGCCTGCGGTGCATCCGGTGCAGGTGCAGGATATAAGTAACGACGAGTTTATTCACGTATCGTTTTTCGCGTGTAATTTCAGACGCTGACCGAGACGTACGGCGAGCTGTCTAGACTGTTTGGCGACTACTACGCGCTGAGCGTGACGCAGTTGTTCGCGTTCAGCGACAAGCACGCGGCGTTCGAGCGCAACGGCAACATGAGCCTTTTCGAGAAGTTCGAACTGGCCAGGGAGGTGAGCGAGATATGCGACTCGGTGGTGCCGCTCATCAAGGTGGTGATCGTCGAGGGCGGCAAGCGCGGCGACGGCACCGCCGAGGCCGTGTCCGACGACGTGGTGGCCGCGGTGGAGGCCGCGGCGGCCGGTAACCGGCGCTGGTCCGGCGCCGATTGTTGGGACGACTGCGACAACGGGTACGGGAAGCGGGACGGCGGCGGACTGGCCGCCCGGCCGTTCGAGAGAACGACATGCAAAAATCCGTTCGGCGCCATCATGGAATACGACGTGGACAGGAAGGCGGCGTGCCGAAAGAACTGCGGCGGTGGCGGCAACAGGAACAACAAGAACAACAAGCTGCAGAGGAAGACCGCGGCGGCCGGCAAGTGCATCGAGCTCAAGGTGTACTCGCGTTCCGTCAACTATTTCCACGAACAGATCGACGAACAAGCGGTCGGCTGCGGCGGATTCGTCGCGACGCGCAAGCCGTCTGCCGCCTTACTGCCCAGCTGTTGATGGGTCGCACAATATATTATTATGTATGATGTGAATGTGAAATGTTGACACGTATGTGTGTTTTTAAGGACCGAGAGTGGTCGATAGGAGAGGGATGATGCGATGGTTTCGTCCTCGATCGCAATTATTTGGATTTAACTATTACTACAACAAGAGCGTCGAAAACAATATTATTATTATTATTTTTTTTTTTAAATCGAAAAGCATTACGCCTACGCATTATTATATACGCACACGCACACACACGCACAAGGCGCCTGCGACATTTCCGGCGATCGTCTGCAGTATAGGTACACCGGTACGATATAGTGAAGTGCTCAGGTTTTTCGAAAGTAGCAGGGCATATATTATAATATATGATTTTTGACTGTTCTCAGACCACTTTAGAACATAAAAAAAAAAAAAAATTGAAAAATTAAAAACATAATATATTATACTTGCATTCTCTCTAAAAGTGCTAGATTATTATTGATAGATCCATTGATCGCGTGCGAGGAAAATCACAACTTTCAAATAAATCACACAGAAAAAATTATTGAGTTTAGAATTTTCAGTTAAACGATCACTACGAGAAATCAATAGATAGAAATGAACCAAGGGGAGGGATACAACACGTTCACACCGAATCCGCGAGCATGTTCGTGCACGTGCACGTGTGACATCCACACGTGTTCAGTGCGGCGCGATCTGTATTCTGATATCACAATCGATCCGGTGTGACGTACCGATAATATTATAACAGTTGGGAGCAAGGCGTACACCATTTGGGCATTCTACCGAAAACGTCGCACGTATGGGCGAGCATTAATTCCAAAAAAAAATAAAAAAAAAAATACTACTATTTTTGTGGACGAGTATGAATAGGTTTATACTTTTATAGGTACTTAAATGTATATTAGTAAAAATATTTATACTTACTTTAATTGTTGAAAAGATGAAAATAATCAAATCACATATATAACTACATAATATAATTATTGATTAATAATAAACTTTAAAAATATATTAGTACCTATAATAATATTATAATATAGTTATTTCGTCCCAATCAAAATTCATACAACACTCATAAATGCAAAAACAATTATATTTGCCTTAACCGTATAAGTAATTTTGTGGAAAGCGGAGAGGAATAAATTCACACTTTTTGGATAAATTTGGTCGCGATAAATCGACATAAATACCTAAATTAATAACTACGTATAAGCGTGAGTGCATCTCTTTGTTTCCCCCACTAGGAATAGTACATTTTATATAGAGCTTATTACTGGTGCAATACCTTAAAAATAGCAATAAAAATATTATCATATTCATAATTTAGATATCTAAAGTTATTGAATATAGAAGTGATATTACAATGTGAGATAAGTGTAACGCTACAGTATAGGTACTACATTAAAATATAGAGAATATATTTTTAGATGTCAATAGTTTGTATATAACCGCGGTGTGTAACTGTATCAGTGATCACTTTTGTCAGTTTACTAATAGTAGGTACGGTACCTATACTTAGTTGTTTTATTTTTGTATAAACGTTCACGAATAAGATAACAAAAAAAAAAAAAAAAAAAAAATTGTTATTTAATAAGCTATGTATCAACTTTGTATCTATGAAATATAGTTGTGTAAGAACACAATCGCACACATTTTGTAAACGCCGTTAAATACATGTATACATAAATAAATAAACGTTCACAGAGTTCGTTGTATATCATGTATTATATTGTTGTATACGTACGATTTAATTATCATTTACGTGTAGTGTTTTGATTTAAGATGAAAATTTTTTTCATTTTAAAACCATCATTATTTTTGTATTGTGATTTTGTTAGTTGATCTACTAATCTATTTAAATACCAAATATTGTAATTTTAGCGGAAAATAGATTTCAGTTCAATTCCTACTGAAAACTGCTATTTTACAGCAAACGCTTGACTAAAACCATATATATTATAACCATAATGAATATATAGTTAAATAAAATAAAATTTTATTTAATAAATAACAGACGAATGGCTGCTCTTAATATTTTCAGTATCAATTGAATCCTACAGTTACCTATATTGTAATAATTATTAAATACAAATAATTTGAATCCTCGACATTGACTACATTTATAATTCAGTTGTTATTTAAGTCTGCACTTAAAATGTTCTCAGTCACTTCTAATGTTATGAATTATTTGTAAAAATTTAGAATATTATAATTGTTTTTGATTTATGTCGATAATATATGATTTTCTAAGTTAAAACTTAAGAAGAATCCTTGTCAGTTTTTCATAAAACTATTAAAATTTTTCGAGAATACTTTGAAAAAATTTTTTTTTTATGAGCATTTATGTATTTTTAAAGATTATTTTTTAATAAGGACAATATTTATGAGTATATAAATTAGATCAGCTATAAATCATTAATGTATAAAATAAAATAAAACCATAATAAAATTATATATTTTAAATTATTTGTTATAAATTGAAATAATAAAAAATTAAATTAGATGTCCTGGTAAAAATACATATGATCAAACGAATAAAACTGTTTACTAATACAATTTTTGAAAAAAAAAAGAATTAAATAAATCTTAATACTAGTAAATAGATCAGCTTTCAAAAATTAGTCTTAGCAATAATATTAACAAAAACTGATTTTTTGATAAAATATGAGTTTTTATTATTGATGTAATTAGTGAGTTTTTTTATTATAAATTAATAACTTGACCGCTACTTAGAAAGTTTGAAGACTCCAGGCTTTAAAATAGTTACACTAAAAAAATATTTCATTTTTACTTATTCGACTTTTATGTTAGTTATGTTTTGAATAAACTTTTACATGTGTTTTATTGATTGTAGTATAATTGGTTAATATTCTTCAGTTATATTATAATATTGTTACTAAACTAGTAATAAGTAATACTAGTATTTTCAGAAAAAAAAATGTATTGGTTTTATTACTTTGTTAATTATACTTGAATTTAAGTAAATTAAAAAAAAAAAAAATAGTAAATTATTATATGGAATATCTAACCGAATAGTGTACTTACTGATATAACAAGATTTAAATTTATAAAAGAAAATTTCAAAAGCTATAATTTCGCTTGATTTAAAATCTGATATTTGATTTATAAACAATTTAAACTAATATTAATAATATACATGAGAATATAATAATACTATCTATGGTGTAGTAACTTGTAATAGTTAATAAATAAAAGCCATATCGTTATAATTAAAGTATTCATACTAATTTTTAACAATTAAATTTATTTGTATTTAAATTAGGGATGTATAATTTCATTCAAATAATATAATTACGTCTATAATTTTATTTACTTGGATTTTTAAGTTTATAGAAAAATTTGAAATGCATATTAATCGTAAATATGATATCATCTTCTGTTTCTGTAAATGTATAATTAAAAATATCATAATGTCAACAAATCCTTAGAAAATTCAACCTTTTTGTATAATAATAAAATATAGATTTCGAAAAATGTGAACAATAAATATATGGTTTGATGTTTGCTTCTTTAACAATTGTAACATAGAAATATTAAATGTTTATACTTCACTACTGAGAATAACTTGAGTATTTTATTATGTTATAGAATTGATATGAAATGGTAGTGAATTATACTTAAGAATAATACATAATATGTAAAATATTATTTTCTTTTTATCAAAATGATAATTTTTATCACACCTAGATGAGAAATTAAATTGTGAAATTCATATAAACAATAAACTAAACCAAGGATACATTAAAATGAAAATATTATACCCCTTATTAAACCATATCTCAATCCTACAAATGAAATGTTTTCTATTACTATACGCAGAAATAATAAGATCACTCCAAACCTATATAATATGCCCAATATGAGTAGTTACCTCCCCAACAAAAAATGAAAAAACTTACAATTCTCCGAAAAAAATTCTTAAAAATAGCACTAAAGGCTCCTTGGTTTGAACGAAATTAACAACTGTATAATGATACATGATTCTCTAATTGTCAACATGGATAATATAAAAACTCAAAAACTTCTATGAAAAACTAAGCAAAACTGAAGAAGTACTCCACTACAAAATTGGTAATAGAACTTCTAAACCAAGAATTAAACCACGGTTACCACAGCCCATAGGGAATCTTCCAAGAAGTCCAAGAAGATATTTAGATTTTTAAATTATTATAATAACTATTGTAAACATTACTTAATTTGTAAAATATGAACACTATAAAAATACTCAGTGTATTTAAACAATTAAATTAATTAAATAATAAAAAAAATAAAAGAAATAATAGCAAAATAAAAACGAAGTAGCAATTATATATTAATATAACATAATACAATGATTCCTGTTACTATTTATCCGTAACACTTTTTGAATATTATTCTTAATATGTCCGGTAACTCGGCGTGTAACGGGATAGTCGATGGGGCTAAATCTTGTAAAATAAGTGATCATTGTAGGTTATTGAAATAAATAATAAAAAATAATAAATATATATTGTAATTATTTTTAATACAAATATTATTGGAACGCGAATAAAAAAAAAAAAAAAATCTCGCAAAAGCAAATCAAGTATGGTTTATTTTCTGACTCTATCACCAAATTCCATAGAATAATAATTAATAAATATTAAAGTTTATAACAGAATTAGTTGAATCTGGTTTTATTGTGTGGACATTGATTTCGTTGTTTTCTCGGAACTAAGCCGTACATGTATATTGTCCTTGCTGTTGCTGTGGACTGCGTCAATATGACGTGCCATATTAAAGTTAAATCAATCGTATTTAAATATAATGATTTCACATTAACCTAATCCAAATTAAAAACTACGTTTATTCCTATGTACTTAGAAATTGAATTAACTTAATAAATTGTGTATTTATGCATACATGTAATAATTAAGAATAAAGGGATTTAACGAGTTATAAATTATTTGTACAAATAAAAAATTGTTGTTATCAGATTAAATTTTAAATAATATTAATAATTATTAATTAGGTAATGCAAAATTATGATATGAAATAAGGAAATGTATTACTAATATTTATTGGTGAGCGTAGTTTTTAGTTTTGATAAAGACTTAAATGTTTAATGTATGTAAAATCTTGGATATCCGATATAAATAATTAATAACAAATCTAGATACCTAAGTATAGGTATGTTAAAATAGGTTAGGTTAGTAGGTATGTAAAATAGCTCAGTTAAAATTTATATAAATTATTTGAAACATATTATTTATAGTATTAAATATTAATTAATAAAATTCAACACTGCAGTTAGGAAATTTAAAAATCGTAATATTTATATAAAATGTTTTAGTTTAAAATTTCAAAATTATAAAGCTGTAATTTACAGAATACCATGCATTGACGCTGAAGAAATCATTTTCTAGAAGTTTATTCTAGCTGCACGTGTGATTGATATACTACCATTGTCACTTGACACTTCGTCAATTAATATTAATGTGCCATGCACTAACGTGGTTGTTAGAACATCATATTGTAGTGATATTAAATACAGCTGTTAAAGAAGGTCAAACTAACTATTGGCTTGCTGCTCAGTTAGTTTTTGCTAAACGTTCGTAATGCTTGTGAACATTTGCAAATGACTCGTAAGTAAATTTATTTTTATTATTTGACAAATTTTAGTAAAAAAATATTTTTACCTTTTATATAAAAAATTAACTTCATATGAATCACATTTAACTAATTTGTAATACATGGAAAAATAAATACATTTGGAAAATAATATTACTAACATTATCTAGTATCTACTGTTAAAAACGAATATTATTTAAATATCAATATATTTATATACCTACTAGAACTGATAAAATAAAATATACACAGGATAAACTACTATTTATAGCAATATTTATTTATTTAACATTTTCATTAATTTTTTCTTAGTTAATAAGCTAATAAATTTATACCATAATATATATTGTATGAGTAATACACTACTTTTTTGAATGTTAATAAAATATTGAGCTAAGCAAGAAACCATATATTTTGAGTTCAATGTCAAATTAATGAAACCGTGAGTTGAAGTCAAGTGCGGTATTATAAATTAGTCTAATATAAAGCCAATTTATAAAATACAACAATCGCGAGACCTGTCATAGTGTCATATTTTTTATTAGGCACTGCAATTAACCAAAAATTTTAAAGATTTTCATTAATAATATTTTTAATATATTTTCTATATGATAATAATAACAATAACAGTTTTAAAATGTTGTATTCATTATTTTCTAACTATAAATAGCATGAATTAAATAAAAAGCTTTTGG
Organism: Melanaphis sacchari; assembly: GCF_002803265.2. Taxonomy (NCBI): domain Eukaryota; kingdom Metazoa; phylum Arthropoda; class Insecta; order Hemiptera; family Aphididae; genus Melanaphis; species Melanaphis sacchari. The sequence goes on along the minus strand of NW_020271547.1, from coordinate 2,691,781 downwards.
GTAATGTTATTATAGGAGTGTAAGTAAATATTTGTAAAACAAACTATGCAATTTCAGAATAGATGACTAACTATCTAATGTTGATAGTCATCTATTCTGAAATTGCATAGTTTGTTTTACTATCTAATGTTGATAATAGCTGATTCAAGTATTTACCAGGGGCAATCAAAACTGAGTTGAAGTGTCAAAGTTAGTAAGTTTCCTACGTTTTTAAATTGTTTTTAGGCGGATTAAACATATAATTGGATGTCTTAGTACATTATACTGAGTGGTTGTTTTAGGTAATAACACTAAAAATCGAGAAATTCCTTTTGCCGTTTAACAGTTGTCGGTTGTGCCTCGTCATTGAGTAGGTCACGGTAATGAATATGTTAAATTTTAATTGAATGATTAATCGTTGTATAGACGAAAAATGATTCTGAGCGGAATCTATCTGTGAGCATATCATATTAACTATGAGAATATTTTATTTCATATTAATATTGCTATTACTAATTTATTTCACTACTAGTAAAATCAGATGCCTACTGGCTGCTGAAATACCCGGAAAATTAGTTTGAAATTCATAAATTAACGAAATTATACACTATTTATTTAAACAAAAAATATTTATTTTTTCCATTCAACGGTTTTAGTTATTTTATTGTAATTCAAGAAATATTTATTTGTAGATTTGATACTTCTTTTCATTACATTTATTATCATTTGTTATTTATTACGCAGTTTTCAAAATATTTAGATTAGTTTTAATTTATTTATAGCACAAATTTAATTAGACTGTAAATAAAAGTTAATAAAAGTTTTACATAAGTCGAGATAGAGACAAAAGTTAATAACTATAATAAATATCAAATTATATAGTTGTTTAGTAATATTATCAATTGTTAGATACCTAATATAGGAGATGTTTTCCACACAATTTAGTTCATCTTACCACAGTTACTACTAAAAGTTGTATAAATAAGTTATAAAATATCCTAAAATGTAATTGTTGACATTAAAAAATTAAAATTAAGTTAATTTGTAATAAATTTAAATTTGTATAAATTGATTATTATAATTTTCTAGTACAAAAAATTGGACTTTTTTGTTTCGGGCGGCTCTGGGCTAGTTGAAAGAGTTGTGGAAATATCAGTGTCAATACGTAGTTTTAGATCTAAAATTATTTATTTCCTAAACTTTAAATTGTAATATAAACTTATCTTAATTACCTATTGGTTATAGGAATATTATGAAGACAACTCAAGATATTGCATATGTTATCTGTTACCTTAAACCTGATATCACATTATACCAGAAAATGCTGGTATTATGTTGGGCGAAGACCAAGAATATGTTTTTCTGTGAAACTGTAACGATGACTTCATTTTTATTATGGTTAATAAATTACAGTTGGTGGTTGGCGAGACTTGCAATTGAAAAATGTAATATTGCTTTAAATACGTTTGACCAAAAACTGAATTCGATTGATTCAGAAGTGGATGGTCCCAAAAGATGTGAAGTTAAATGTGATGTATTATATGACCCGGGAATTGAATCAACTTTCATGGACGTAGTTTTTATACACGGACTGAAGGGTGACAAACTTAAGACTTGGAACCAAGGTGTGTGGAAACAAGTGGATCAAAAGCCTGAGCCTGTGGTTGTCAGGAACTCCGGATTATCCACAATAAATCAATTTGAAAGATTGACAATCAACGAGGAGATTAAAGAGTTTACTAATTGCTGGCCTAGAGATTGGCTGCCACTAGATTGTCCATATGTTCGAGTTATTTCGATTAGCTACAGTACCGACCCTTATTTGTGGAGACCTATATGGTTAAGCAAACCAATTAGGTAAGAAATGTTTGATAAAATAATACATAAAAATACTTCTTTCTTAAACTTTGAAAGTTGTTTTCGGTAGAAAATTGAATTTAGTTGGTAATTTTATGTGTTAAGAGTAAAAATATATTCAGAGTATTTTTTTTTTTAAATAATCGGGAATAACAAACTTCCTAAGCGAAATCAGTTAGTGGCAACTTTTGTCAAATATTTATATGATTAGCATTTTATAGTTTTCAAAATATTTAGCCTCTTTGTGTTATTTATAGTATTTCATTCTATTTAAAATCGTTTAAGAATATTTTAGATTTATGTATGATAATATTTTCTTTTGATAGTAAAAAAGCAATTTAATATAAGATTCCTCGTAAGTTGTTCTTACTATATATTATAATATTAATAAAACAAAACTATAATTTTTTTTAAAACTTATGACCTAGTCACTTTTCTGATTAGCCTATTAAAAAAAAAAAAATTAATAGAATTATAGGTTTTAATATATCGATCATATCATTCTAACCTAGATTAACTGTGAATTTCATTAAGTTTTAATATTTTAATACGGCGTCTTATATAGGCTATTCATATGCACAACTGTAAAATAGTAATTTAGAATAAGTAGATACCTGCAATATATTTTATAAGTAAGGCTCGGAAGTTAATGATTTTAAAAACATTAAAAAATGCAAATATGATTTAAAAATGATAAAAAATGACGAAAAATGACCTAAAAAATTATAAATATTTTTTTAAAACTAATGAAAATACATTTAAAAAAAAGTAAAAAAAGAATGGTAGGTAATAATAATAAAAATTACTTAAAATTATTACATTATACTATTACAGCATATTTTATATTGTCAAAAATAAAAATGATAGCTAGCAATTGCCTTATTCTATCGAATCTTTATCTTTACTTAACCCGTATATAACTTGTGTAAAATATTATTTTATAAAATATAAATTTGATGTAGGTACTTATATAGTCTGTTTATACAAAAACTATGCGTGTAAAGATATTAATTGAAAAAATTTAGTTATAAATAGTAAATATACAAGAAATTAAACTAAAAAGGAAAATAGGACCTAAAAATGATAAAAAAACGACTTAAAAAGTAAAAAAAGCCAAAAAATGCAAAATTAAAATTAGTTATTTAGATTTACATATTTATGAAACATATTTGTGGCCATGAGAGCATGGTCTAATAAGTTCCCAAAAAAAAAAAGTGCAAAACGCAAAATGTATCAACTTCCGAGCCCTAATTATAAGCATTGTGAAATTGGTAAACAGTGTAATACCTTCAAGGTTGTTCACGGGACTTTTAAAGGAGTAAAAAATAATATCCCATTATACACACCATACACACACATTAATTAGTATAATATTTATTAACACATTAAAAATAAATTTTTTTTTTTTTAGAAAATATATTTCATTAAGCTTATAGAGAGTAATAATTGAAATAATTAATTTTGCTGGCTTATTGTGTAAATTGTTTGTAAAATATACATAAGTTAATTTTTTTTCTTATAGGTACGAGCATGGTCGTATTTGAGGGGGGTACAAAGGATACAGGTAACCAGATCACAAGGGTACAAAGGGTCCAGTCCTATCCCAGGATTTTTTTTCAATATTTTACAAATGTTTGAAATTTATTTTTAATACTAACATAATTAATATTTGCAATCATAAATGACTAAACTCCAGTTAAATTAATTATTGATAGTTTTGTATCATATGCAAATATTATTATAGCTTCTTTAATATTTAATAATAGATTGTTGATGCCAATTGGCGGTCGGTAATGATTAACAATAATAATATATTAAATTTATCTAAACGAAAAATATTATTTTATTAATACATTGTCGTTCGACAGACCGAGACAAACATGTCAAATCTTTTTTTGTTTTATTTTTAAGCAAATGTCAAAAAATAAATTCAATATTTCCCGAAACAAATTCTGGATACGGCCTTTGGTATGAGTAACATAAGTTTTCATATTTCTAGAAAGTCTACCTACTACTTTAATTTATATAAAAATTAGCATGTTGCATTATTGCATAGTAAAAATAATTATTTCTTAATTAGGTATGTGGACACTGAGCAGTGAACTTGGATACTTATGTAAGTTGGGGTTAAGACGAATACATCAGTTATACCCTATTAAGATATTAGTGACATACCTAATAAGTTTACATCGTAAATCACAAAAATTTATAATTTCCATAGAAATCATTATGTATATAATATATATATATATAATTCCTAATATATCTATAATTTCTAGTCGCTTATATTTTAAATCTCATTATCTACCTACTATAGGTAAATACTACAAATAAACTCTTTCCAGTCTCCAGCTAGGGAACATACTACGATCTGATCAAAATTAATTCGCTTTGCGAATTCTTTTTATTCGATAGGTACCTAGTTAGAACGTTTCCTTAGAGACTACTCCATACCTGTAGTAGGTATCAAATATATTGTCGGCTGGTTTTAACTCTAACAATTGAGATTGAAATAATATGCCGGATGAGTTGTATAAAAGTATATAATGTTTTATATTTCATGATATAATATTCTAATTTTAATTATTCAAATAATTGTATTTTATACAGAACAACCATGAAAGACAGAGGATTGGAAATGATATCACTTTTAAGAAATGTACGTGTTGGACAGCATCCCATTACATGGGTTGGTCACTCTAAAGGGGGATTGTTCATAAAACAAATTCTAGTGCATGGTATTAATTTCATTTATTCAGCATTAGATGAGTACCTAGTGTATCTACATACCTATGGTTATTGATTTTTTATAGGTATATATAAATTATATTGTTACAGCTAATGAAAACCAGCAAACCCGCAAAATTATAAAAAATACCAGAGGGATATTATTTTATAGTGTTCCCCATAACGGTTCTCCTTTGGCCAATATAAAATTACCACTGTTTCAACGATCAATTGAATTACAAGAGTTAGTAAATGGTATGTACATAATATTTTCAATGTGTAAATGTTGGAATGATTAATAACAGTTTTTAATTTTTGTCACAGATTCACAAGATATACAAAAACTTCAAAAAACATTTCATGAAATAATGAACAATAATAGACAAATACAAGTGAAAAGTTTTATCGAAACCAAGTTAACACTGATGAAGCTAATTTATTTAAGAATTGTTTCTATACAGTCTGCAGGTATTATAACTAATAAATGTTTTATATCATTGTTGATTCTGATAAATCGAACTAGAATTAAATAACATGTAGTTATAAAGGTCATTGATTATTATTTATTTAAAAATTGTAATTACTACAAATCAATATGTTGTAAAATTCTCTTATTTTTAAATATTTCAATAAAAGAAAATGTAGATTTTTTTTTGTTTATTTTGAATCAAATAGAATCAAATTTCATTCAAAATATATAAAAAAAAAAAAAAAATCATCAAGTATATTATCTAATCAAAAGTTCACTTTTTTTTTTTCATATATATACTGTTAAGATCCAGGATTTGGAGATTTATATGGTGTTCCATTGGATCATCGAAATATTTGTAAACCAAAAAATCGGTAAGAATGACAACATAGTTAGGTTACTATAGTTAGGTATAACAAAAAGTATACAATTATAAAATTAATTTAAGATTTTTTTAATTATATACCAATATGATTAGCACTTAAAAAATACTGATATAATAATATAAATAAATATTACAGGAATTGTTTTCTATATCAAGAGCTGGTTAATATGATACAATCATTAAAGCAATCAACAGTAGAAGAAATAGAGTAAAGAATAATTAAAATAATTTATATTATACATAAAAAGTAAACAAGAGATCATTATACATCATAAATACCAATATGTCAGTTACAATAAATTATAAATTATTAATTAACAAAACTTTTAATGTAAAACAAAACCAATAGTTCAGAATAATAAGTTATTATTTTTTAGTTAGTTTTAAAAAATACAAAATAATTACAAGTTATTCATATTGATTGGAATTTTTTCTGATTGTTATTTTAATTAACTACTGTATGCAGCAACTGTTTTTATCACAGATATTGTTTTTTGATAAACAAATGACAATCTGTAAAAATAATGAAATTTTAATTACACAAATCAAAAATATTTTTGTTTTATTATGTTTTATGTCAATATAATTTTTGAAAATACTTAGAAAATATAAAATTTTTACTTTAAAAACTGTCACTAATCTATTAATCTGTTTTAAGCAACCCTTTTATCACTTTATGTAAAACGATATTACACAAAATATTGGGTTTTTAGTTATACATGAATAATTTTTACCTTTAGTACAAAAAAATTATAATTACACAAAATATTATTAACTTACTTAGAATCAGCTTTGCAGATGGACATATGGTTTAATGGCAATTCGTAAAGTTCACCCACTGATGGATCTAAATTAAATGAGTATTTTAAATTTATATAAAATGGACTAATGTTTAATTCATAAATTACAAAGATGTAAATGTATGAATATAAACATTAAACATATTATGGTTTATGAAGTGATAACATTAAGTGTAACTTTTGCATTACTATTTTATTGTATAAATATGATTAAATAAATATTAATTTAATTTATGATCTTTAGAAGTATTTCATAAAGTTAAAAAATAATAATTATTTTTTATTTGATTAAAGATTATGTAATAACCAGGATTTGAGATCTATTGTATATTTATTTGAAGTACATGAAAAGATAGCAAGAGTAAACTATATGAAATTCAAAAATATTATTAGTATAGTACTATAGTCAAAAAAAGTGTAACTCATTTATTTATTAAAATTTCTTAAAGTATAATATATAATATTTTTTTAGACATATTAAAGTGCATATTTCATATTTTTTTTAGTGCTACAAGTCTTAAGCATTGAACAAAAAACACAAATAACTGTTCATAATGCAAATACTAAATTAAAAGGTTTACATTTAATATTCTAAATGATACAATGAATATGTTTATTTTAAGTTTTTGGGTTTTTAATTATTTGAATTATTATATTTTTCAAATGGTTCTATATTATGAAAAACTAAATCAAATTAGTGCTTTTAAGATATACATTTTTGAATATTTAAGCTTTCAGCACAAAAAAAGTCTATTGACAACAGTAACAAAAAGTAAAAAAAAAAATATTATATTTGAATGATGCTATACATTTTTTTATAGCTTTAAAATGTAACAACACCAGTATTTTATGCGAAAGGTGAGTGAAGTGAGGTAAGACTTTAATAACATTTGGTATTTATACATTGTATCATGTTTGGGGTTTTTTTTTATCATACATATAATTGTATACCTATTTGTAACTTTTTGTTAGTTTGATTTAATTTTAAGAGTAAGAGCATTATTTGCTACCAACTAATTTAAATAAAGTGCACTCATTTTCTAAGTTATCTAAATGTTTTACATTATTTTTGACTTATTTAATTTTATTGTATCTGCTACATTATATATTAATAAAATAACTTGAGCTTACCAGCTGCATCTTTAGGTACACATAGTATAGGCACTTTCAAAGCAGTAAACTCTGTTGGAAGGCTTTCAGCAAAAGTAACAATTTTCATTGGATTTTCTTTTAAACATTCTAGGAAATTATTATGGAGGGATACTAATTTAGGCGAATCTATAAAAAAAAAATAAATTAACATATGATATAAAACTTAGCTAATAAGTCAAAATACCAGTTCTAAGTTCATCTACTTCTACTGATGGCCATAAAAAGAATCGATATGCGCTGTTTAAAGTAGCTAATGGTGACCCATGATGTGGAGTACTAAAAAAGAATACAGATCTTGTCTTTTCAAACAGTTTTCTCACATTTGGATCATTACTGTTCCTTGCTAAAATCAATTTTTTTTTAAATATTTATTTTACATTTATAGATTTTTAGAAGTAAACATTTTACCTGCAACCAACATATTTTTTACTAAAAGTCCTCCCATAGAATGAGCCAAAAAAATTATTGGTCGGTCTCCAATACCAATAGCCAACAATTGATGCATTAATTTATCTGTGCGTCCCTCGAGTGTACGGTGACTAAAAAACATACAGTTTTTAAATATTCATCATAAAACAAAAATGGAAATCATACTTTTTTTGTTTTAACGGACATGATGGTAACCATTCAGATAATGTTGTACTATAATCAACACCAATTACTCGAAGACCTTCTTCATCGGTAGGTAACCAGTCAGATGGCCAACACTGACTATAACCTTCATTGAGAGCGGTTTGTCGTACAGTAGAATCATTCCTTTAATGAAACAATATTTAATAATATATAATATGATTTAATATAATTGTAAAAATAAAATATTACCCTTTTAATGAGTAAGGGCCATTTCCTTTTGAATTTTCTTTGAGTGGTATATCGTTCAAAACAAATTCAAATTCATTTCCAATCAAATCCCATTCTCTAGCTTTAACTTCTTTGTAACTATCCAAATAGTTTTGCATATCTTCACCAATTGGTCTTTTTAATGCTGTGGTATTTGATGAGTTATGAGATTCATTCTTATTATTCATATCTGTTATTAAAATATCCATTATAAATCCATATAATTTTAAATTAAATTAAAAATTAAAATTATGATATTAATCTATAACTATAAATATTATCCAAAATCTACATTGTTAGTAGAAAAAAATAATACTTAATCAATTAAACATAATTTATATTTCAAACTATATTAAATGTACATGTTGATTATTGTAAATATTATTATTTTAATATAAAACAGGTTTAAGTTTAAATCATTATCTAGAATAGGGAGGTAAACCATTAATAAGTATATATAAACAAATATTTAAGAAATATCTATAAAACCAGATTATTTACTGAAGATTATCAATAATTATTATAGACTATTGTTAATTCACTGCGAACAAGACTACTAAAACCTATCAATTTATAAGCAGAAGATCGAGTAATAATTGATCATAATATTCATAGTAATTACCAAAAAGTCCAAGAGGTTCATTAATATGTAGATCTTTTTCGCGCCATGAAAAGCTAACACCACCTAATAGGCCATGTACAAGAACTACATCAATTTTAGAATCTTGGTGGTATCTATTCTTTGGATGTAATAATACTGTTTGCTTTCCAAACATATAATTTCCGTTAATTGGATCTTCATCATCCATATTTAATAATGTTCGGTTAGCCCATGACTGGATTCTAAAATTTTGATGATTTTTCCATTTAAATAAAACACTGATCCATCCTAAAATTACAAATTATAAAGTCATGTACACAAATTATTTGTTAATAACTGATATATAAAAATATGATAAAAATAAATATTAAGAAGTTTTGCAATTTTTTTTACTGAGTTGATAATAAAATATCATATTTACTTTGTAAATCTATAATAACTATCTATTGAAACAATATTCATTAGACTATACCGGTTGAAAAAATGTCTTGGATAAGATCTCTGTTTAAAGAAGCAACTGACAACAATTTTCCAATTTCTTCTGCTACTTCTTCATCATGTTTTAAATACTGATATATAGCCATTAGAATCTGCAACCCTCCTAATTTTACCATAGCTATTTAAACAAGATCAATTTATTAATTTTGAATTTTAATTACAATAAATAAGTTTGTTTTTAAGTATTTACCTGTAACATTTGTTTCATTATTACAATGGTGACGTAAAGCATTTATGCTCAGCTGTAATATATTATCATTATCTATATGCATACTGCCAAAATCTGGTGGTATATCCTCTGGATGATAATAGTCATGCTGTTTATCCTAGTAAAAATAAATAAATAGAATATTAACAGTCAAATAAATGTATTTTTCTTACTTTAAATGCACATGCCATGAAATACGATAAACATTTGTGTTCATTTAATTCATTTAATTTAATTAACAAATCACGAATTTTGCATAATATTTCCTAAAAACAATGAATTAATAATTATTCAAAAAAAAATAATAAAATTAAACAATGATTATTATTTATACATCTTTTGTCCAGCTTATATTTCTAGGTGGTAAAAAAAATTTAGGATTAGCATTAGTTGTTCGAGCCAAACCGACCAAAGTATGTGCTTGACTCATTTGTGCCAAATGTTGAAAATCTGAATCTAAAAAAAAAACAATGTTTGTAAAATAAATATTTATTTTACTAGAATATATTTACCTTTTAGATCAGTCATTGTAGTTAGTCGTCTAGTGGCTACCCAGGATAATTTAGAATTCTTGTATTTATTAGTTATTTCTAAAAGTTTCCAAGCTTTTTTGTGTTTGAAATCATTCCATTTTTGTAAAAAAAATACAGGAGGATTTGTTGGCTGTATTATACTGTTGCTATCAATAATTTGATATTCATCAAGTTCTATATAAACAATTGTATACGATTAATAACAAGCTTATATTTTGAAAACTTAACTGTATTCATGAAAGTATATATTTTACACACAAAAATATTTTTAAATAGGTATTAATGTTAAATATTAAAACTGTTCATATTATCTATTGTAAAAGTTGATATTGAATTAAATTATTTAAATCTTTATTGAAAATTAATTATGAAATATATAAAACATATTAGAAATAATTAAATAAAATGATAACAATCATAAAAAATAAAGAAGGTAATTAAATTGTATTCCAATTACCAGATTAATTAAAACAGAATACCTATAAACTTTAACAAATAAATGATAAAAGTTATATTTTGAGGATTTTGTATCAATGATTAGTACATGTAATTATTACCTGTGTAATCATTGTGTTTGGTAACTAAGAATAACTAGGTACCTATTTAAATTTTATTAATACCGCCAATAGAAAACTAAATTTATCTTTACAAATAAGATATTAAGAATGTAATATTAATATTCCATATAGGTAAATTTAAGTAGTACTGCAGTCATAATAAATAGAAGATATACATAGTATTTAGATATAAACAACCTTTAACAGACGTATATGGTACCTATATACAACATAAAACAAGGGAATTTCACTATGTGAGTTGATAGAAATTTAAAAATATTGAGTCAATGTTATCTAGAAGTTTATAGATTCAAATTGTATATTTAATTCTTAATTGAAAATTCATGAAAATAAGATTAAGACAATATTTACACATGAAGAACATTTGAAGATATATAGCTGTATAATATATACTTTAGTTAACAGTAGTATAATATCATGAATGTTAAGTATACTAAGTTTACCAGTGAATGTAGTTTTGTCAACAAATATATATTCTGGTGATTTGTTGTTCAACAGCATTGGATCTTTTTGTACGCAACGTTCGATGGTCAAAACTGTTTCATGAAACTCATATGCAAGCCATCCCAAACTGCTCGTCACCACACAATAGGCTATGGACTCGGCTAACAAACGAATGTGGTTGCGATTTTCTGACACACTCATAGAGAGTCTGGCCATCTTTTCGCGTAACTTACTGAATGCTATCAATCTAAACATGAACGGTCCTGTCATGTTTAATGGTTTTTAGCAAAGACCTGTGACTGATTAAACACCGCCATCAATATGACATCGTCCAAAATCTACCATGTTAGATGCATTTTGCGCTTATTACTTCTGTAGAACTTCCAAGTTAATAAGTATAAAAATAGGTAAAATATTAATTATTTATCACTGCCCATTGGTCCTTTTGAGATGAACATGTTAAAACGAATATGATTCGTCATTCCATGTCGTACGATTTTGTACAAGAATGTTAATGGATACAATTCATTATTTAATTGCCAATTGTTTGTTTACTATTTTCAACAATCAACAATTTGCACTGATATGCTGAAAACTGATAATATTGTTTATATTTATAAATTACTTTGATAACACCGCGATTAATGGTAATCCATTATCTATAAGTTATAACCGTGATTTGATTAAGCAACTCATAAAATTTCAAAAATCGAAAAATATCAATAAGCGTTTTTAAATATTATAATTAAATCGTGATTAATACGCACAGTTTCAGTTTTTTATATTAATAAAATAATATTAAACCCTGAATTTATAAATTAATATTACAGTTTAAGTTGTTGTATTAATAACTTTTGTATTTATTTAATTAAAATTTTCAATATCTAAGTTTATTATCATTTCATAATATTCATAATATTGTTAAATGGTAAGAATCCATGATTGAAGATAATATGATTCTATAGTAATTAATTTAATATTATTTTAAATTGTGGTAAAATTTTAAAGTCATAAAGATTGAAAGCAAGAGACCAAACCACCAAAATCCCTTTTCGAAATTTGTTATTCCATATTATCTCAAAAGAGTTACACATAAAATGGATTAATTACTCATCAGAATGCGCTGTGGAGTGTGGATACAACTGTACCTAATAATTTCCTTTTTTGTGAACTTAATTAGTTTAGTCTGATTAATTTTTGTCTAAGAAAGTAAGAATGTCTGCCATCCTTTTTCTGACAATGCGAAAATCTTAGTAGTTATTCCATGTTTATTAAAATCAATTTTAATAAAATCTTTACAAGTAGATGACTTTTTGTTAAACAAACACAGTTATATACTTGTAATACATTTATAAGTAAAAGCTTTTGTATGAAATAAAAAATAAGAATTTAAAATCGTTTAGTTTTAAAACGAAATTATTATTTTCTTTATTTTACTTAAGTAGATACCTAGGTGTTTTATTCTTATATTTCTCATTAATTAAATTACTATTTAATACCTAATATCATAGATTAATAGATGCTATTTAAATTTTCAAAATGGTCTTTTTTTCTTCAAGTCTTCATGTTATAAGAAGTAAGAACTATTACTTTACTTATAAACAGTACCTAAACCACGTCAGTACCTAGAGTAGACAGGTACCTATTCTAATTAAAATAATATAGAATTATGCGTAGTTTAATTCTAATTATATTTAAATACCTATACATCTTACCAATAAATGAACATACTACCTATCAAATTGGAAATTAATGAGTTATAAAATTCTTAATACATTATTATTAATATTAAAAAATATCTATGTAGGTACATAAGTTAAACTTATTTATTAATTTGAAATTTCATAAATTATCATGCATGATCGTAGAAGACGTTGGCCACACTGATGATCAGACGGCATAATATTTAACTTCAATCTTTTATCAAGCTAATATTCACTTCATATTTTCATAATCATTATAATATGTTACATCGGTCCACAAGATCACAACTCTCAAGTATTAATTTTTAAATGATTAAATAATAGTATTAGACTTTAGTAAGTACTAAATAGTAATACTAACTAGGTTACTAGATACGATGACGTTTGGTTTCCCCTTGCTTTTCACTTTATAGACGAAAAATTTTTTGCTAATGAATAATGCTGAAGAACATAATTATTCTTTATGTTATATGATAGGTATTATATAGGAGCATTGCTGTTCATTAATTTCAGATAGGGTAAGTACCAGCTTACCGAGTTTAAGAACTCTTATTAGTTCAAAACCTGTTAAAATGGGTTAGAACAATAAAGTTTAATACTTAGTTTACCATAAATGTAGTCCAGCCTATTAAGTTTAACTTGGTAATTAGCTAGTTCTATTTGGATCTACTGCCCATTGTCCGGTTCATTCAAGTTATTTTTATGACAGATGGGCTGGCATGGGTGTATTCAAGTATTGCAAGCTCCTACACTCAAAGGAATGATTATAAATTTTATCAAATATTATTTTAATGAGAATTTTCATAGTGTGAAATAATTTCAAAATATTTTAGCATTATTTATTAATATTAAATTTTTTTTTTTAATTTATGTGTTTTAACTTTTAAGATATTTGATTTTAACTAAGAAGCTTGAAAATTTAATCCAAGATTTCTCAAGTTTTTTCTACTGGAAATAAATTAAAGTTAAGCATACACCACTTATTTTTTAAAATAAATGATAAGAGTATATATAAACATAACTAATACCTACATGGGCTACATGACATTCAAACATGTAATAAAGATTAAAATGTATTATTCTGTTATCCAAGAAGTATTAACTGTTGATATTTGAAACATTCTATTATTACTTAAATTATAATTTTCTATATACAATAATTTTTCAAAATACCTATTTAAACTAATTTCAAGCTATTAATATACCTAATCCTTTGAAATCTTTGAATTTTGTTAGTTTTTATTTCTTTAAATATCGATAAAAAGCTTTAAAATTCAACACAATCTATATTTTGTACATCAATTTAAAAATATTTTAAATCCATAGGAACAATTTTTGAAGAAATTGGATAAAAAAAAAAAAAAAGAAAAGATCTTAGTTTTATTATTTGTGGGGATTTGATACTTTTGACACTATGCATAGTTTATTATTATTTATTATACACAAAAAAATTTTCAAAATATTTAAATTCATTTTTAAGCTATTTTTACACAAATCTACGTATGCATTATTGTCTAGTATTTTATGGACCTATGGGCTATGGTACATCTGGGATTAATGTTTGTTAATAACATCCAGTAGAAAAATGCAATTATAATATAAATTTTATGAAATTATATTTTTGTAATATTCAATTTGTTGTGAATAAAAATTAATTCAACCTACTGTATTACTTATTAATTTAATTATAAATTATTGATAGCATAATAAATATAAAAAAAATATACTTAGAAATATTGTTTGACTGACCATCTATACCCAGAATTTTTTTTTATATGTATTATTTATCAATGGATTTAATATAACTATTATAGTCACTTAAAGACAACGATCCCATCTATATAGCAGAAAACTTTCCTGATTTTTATATATATAAATAACAACAATTTTATCACTAAGTTGTTAAGAAAAAAAAAATTAAAAATAGGATACAATACTATTTAATGGGAATAAAATTGTCAAAATTCAAAAACTTAATAAATATTGTCATAAGCACAAAAATGAGTTTGTAAAATGTTTTGTTTAACATTTTTATGAAAAAGTTTTATCTTTTCTCCTGCTTGATACAATTGTGTTTTATTTATTGATGTAGTAATTTATTTTATTAAATTCTTCAAATAACATTATATTCTAAAATATTGATCATAAAAATATCCAACTATGCTAATTTATGAGTCACAAAACAATAGATTAAAGTACTTTTCAACTTTCAAGGATAATGTATAATAAAACAATAGGTATATAAAAACATGAAGTAAAAGTACTGCTACATTATATTTAAACACAATTACCTAACAATTAATATTTGTTATAAGTTTTGATATAGTGGTACCTATGTAACATAACTTCTGTAATATGGAAAACATATATTGATAAGTTGGTATGGTACTTAACTCTTAACAGATAATTATTTTTATCAAAACATAAGTGTAAGTATAGCTATAAGTTTGTTGTCAATCAGTTAATATGTAAAAAATTTTACATTTATTTTTAATTTATTTTAATTTATACCAAATATTTAATTAAGATTACTAATAAACGTAGATGTTTACATTATTTGGGGAAATAATGAATTTTAAATCAACCCAAGTTATTATTTATTGTATTAAAAATATACTATGAATATTATACATTTTTTCAATTATTATATATTTAAATGAATATTATTGAAAAGTAAATGAAAGAAAAAAACATACGGTATGCTAGGAACATTGAATCATGTGAGGAGTTATAATATCTATAACCATTATTCCTTTATCATTTAGACATGATTTAAGAAAGTGGTTTTTGACATGGATTTATGTTTATGTATCATATTTAGAACTTCCGGGCCTTATATTATAATAGTGAGATAGAATATACCTCATGTAATTTAGTGGACGTGGTGGTTCACTACCTACACAAATTGTGATCATTAGTAAGATTGATGAGTTCTATCTCGGTTTAGAATTTCGGAGTTTATTGCGAAAAATAAGTACTTATCTTCGTAACTTATCCAAAAACGTGTGATCGTACAATGGATCTTATAAATATCACATTCATTTTAGTAAATTGCTTAAAAAAATTACGTTTTTTTCGCTATAGTTTTATGAACGTAACAAACCATAAGAATAAAAATGCGCGTAATTTGTTGACTTTTTTACCTTAATTGAAATGTTTCTTAGTAAAATAAAAAAAATAAATATCTAGTTAACTACACAAAAAGTGTAAAAACTGAAAATCTATAAATTTATTAATTCTGTTATGTAGTATTGTCAGATAACGTTGAAAGTATATAACCTATACCAAATATTGTACTAGTAGTAAACATGTATTAGATAATACATATATAATAATAATATGACACTTTAAGTCGAGAACGAAAATGTATTTATTTTTCTGTCTTAAAATATCCGATTTAACTACATGCAATTTATGTTTTTTGTTCGCTGTTTTTATTTGTATATTATATTCCAAACTCAATATTTTTATTTTTTTTGATACCTTTCTTATAGAAATCGACATTGTTAGCTAAAATACATACGCATTACAAAATATTTTGTAGGTTCTATATAAAATACTTACTATATGATTTTTACCAATCAGTGGCTTCACATATTTTCTATATACAACTAGACCAAATTTAATTTTAACAGTGTCCATAAATTGTCTTCTATCTTAAAAAAAAGATTACACAACGATAAATCTTTATCTTCAGACTTTATTTCGATAAGCAAAGACTTTAACATTTAACCGTTTTTCGAAAATTCGTATAAGCTTATATGTTTTATTTCAAAGCCATCGACTTTAATTATTTACTATGAGTATAATTTAATTTTTTAATATCATAGTATTAAAACATAAAAAAGTAAAACAGCTATCCACATATTTTATTGTTCGTATATATTTGCTATAACACTAGTTACAAACGTAGACAAAAAAGTTCGGAAATTTAGTCTTTAAATAACTGATGTAATGGTGGATTTTAACGAAATGTATAAACACCTAATTGTATCATAAATATTTCTGAATTTTTATGACTTTCTGTTTAAATTTTAAAACTAAAATTATCATAGATGATAGTTTTTAGCCTGTAGTTAACTCAATAGTATAGAATCTTTTACAATATTATGTTATACCTGTATAGTGTATTGCATATATCTTTTAAAATTATCGTCATTATCTCACTATATAGGGGTATAATACCTATATAATGAATGTTTCGAAGGCGCTGAGGCTTGGGAATTACATAAGATCAAATCTTTATTTTGACAAAAAATATATATATAATTATGTATTTTAATGTATTGTTATTTAAACATGTAAAAGTCAATAGATTCTGTTATGTATACCTACCTAATAATACATAATACTGTAACGTAGGTATCTTCTAATGGATAATAATTATTACTGCATTATAGGTAGGTTTTAATGGCAATTAAAAGATTGTATATGTGAACTGTGTATTATAAAAGACATTTCTGTATTCACGATCTAAGAAGAGGTGTAAGCGGGAGGTGGTGGTAGAGGTAATAATGCCTCTGCAGAATCCCCCGTCGTTATATATTCAAAATGTGGTTTTTGTGTACAAGATTTTTTTTTAATGGTAATTTTACATCATGACGTTATTATTATTAATGGCAGAGAGCATTGTACATCGATAGAGGAATATACTAGTAAACGCATATTTCGCAGATACATTGACCATAAATACACAATAAAATAGTCTCGCAGTTGGCAAATATTTGTATACCTATTAATATAATACTGTTAAAAAGACAAATTTGGTGAAATTATATTATAATTCTCACATTTGAAACTTTCAAAAGTACAATGGTGTGTTCAATAACGCACTAGAACACGCGTACGTACATAAATTACGTAGTAGGTACTGTAGTAGTATATATAATAATATAGATATTGGTGTCTGCAGTGAATCTCGGTCCATAGATGAGTGACTAAGGAAACGCGTCTTATACCCATTATAGTATATTTATATAAAATATGTTAGTAAAACTAGCAACAATTTAGAGGCACCTTTTTATACGCGTTTCATTTTGAATTCACAAAACAGCGATATGGAAATGATTGATTACATCATTTAAATTGATAAAAAAGATAAAAAAAAAATGTAGATAGGAATGTGGCCAATCCGTTTAGAGTACGTGACCGTTATCATTTGTACTAAAGATTTTTTAATTAAATCGATTTAAGTTATTGGTGTTTTCTGTTTTTTTTTTCAATTAATAGATTTTAACCTGGAATTTATATATTTATTTATATTTTTATTTTATCGCCGATATTTCAGTTAGTTAAATTTAATGCGTCAATTGAGATTATTAATTTCGTTACACATATTACACAATACTTTATAATAATGTTAACAGGTCATATTAACAAGGACAATGCGAATCAGTACAATAATAATATGATTATAATATGAATGCAAATTGATCTTTTATCTTATGACGTGTATGTTGACGTGTCCACAATACTTTTATTTCGTATGTGCAGTAAATAGTCTAGTTGCTTAATATGGACAGTAATATAAAATATATAGTAGCGAAGCATGAACAAGTCAATAGTGTAAGCAACTATTAAAATACTCGTACATATCTATTATCCTATTTGTTGAAAGCCCAAAAATCTTGTTTTTTGTATGTTATAATATTTATTAAAACTCAAGGAACTCGTAATAAAAAGTGATTTCAAAGTAATCACTTATCTGTATTGTTTATTATTCTGTTTTTGTATTTTCTTAATTTTAATCATTGATAAATATATTAAAATACATTTGTATTCGATAAATCGTAATCCTAGTTATCCTGTAAATAACTATTTAATTTAATGTAATTGGTTTGAGAAAAAATTAGTTTCTTTTAAAAATAATTTTATTTTGCCAACACAGGAATAAAATTTAACCTTTCATCATTTGAAAAAATTCATTAATAATCTAATTTTAAGTTTTAAAATAGTATATGGCATTTACTCGTAAATTCTTACTTATTCCTGAATAAGTTTGTTCGTTTTTCCTCATAGCCTTCCAAGTTGCAGGT
Organism: Melanaphis sacchari; assembly: GCF_002803265.2. Classification (NCBI taxonomy): domain Eukaryota; kingdom Metazoa; phylum Arthropoda; class Insecta; order Hemiptera; family Aphididae; genus Melanaphis; species Melanaphis sacchari. Next base: position 2,672,972 of record NW_020271547.1, on the reverse strand, counting down.
ATACGTATAGTTGGCCGATGACGAATTTTTTACCTATTCCCATTTGTCATAGTGAAAATGTATTTTAGTTCATAATTTTACTGGGTTTTCTGTACCTATATCGAATTCTAATTTCGAATAGTGTATTATGATCGGTTAGATCGGATATAAAAAACGAAATTTTGTTGTAGTAAGTCACAAGAAGAAAATGTTATTTTAGCATATTTTTAAAATTTATTGGTTCTTATTTATATTAATTTGATATTCAAATAAGATTTTATGTTTTTTGTTGAATAATAAAGTAGCTATAGTATACATTACTAAATTTATAGGTATTATTTATTGATTAATGAGGTTTTATTTGTATGTTATCTATTATAGTGGTGTATACAGACATTCTTTACGGTAGGGAGGTTATATTAAAAATATATATATATTCATAAACATTAAACATAATATAAAACAATTTTAAGTTTCTATACAGTAAAAATAGTCATGGGAGGGAGAATTTGCATTTTGTACAGTTGAACCCCATCCACCCGTTTATACTCCACTGATACATTATATAAGTTTTTTTTATCATTGTCTTATGATGACTAACTAATTTTTATATAGTTTATCATAATCATCTTGTCTTGATTTCAGCTATAATATATGACATCCATTGAACATTGCAGGTTTACATTTTCTTACTGATGATTTCCCTGAAATGCATTAATACGACTACAATGAGTTTGAACAATGATTCAATCTTTCTGAATGTTGATTTTTCATTTTTAATAAAACGTTTTTTAAACTAGTTTTATTTTTCATTCTAGGCAAACTGCTGTGGTTCCGTCATTTTCAATCATTGTAACAATGAACATCGATTTTTATTTTATTATTAGTTGTTTTGTATTGTGTATAAAATAGTATAAAATTCAATTCCATGGACCAAAAGCACGTTATAGCATTCAACAACCATAATAATAGTATACAATATTTCATATGTTTGTAGCATACCAGCTAAGTTAGTGTGTACCAGGCTAGTACTTGTAGGTACCAAATAAGTAGGTAGATGCCACACACTGTCACTATTTTAGATGTTTGATATAGCCGAGGTTAGGTTAGCATGTCAATGGTATTTTAAGAAAAATTGGAATTTTAAATATCAAATATTTTTAAATACTAATTTAATGTATATTACAAGAAGTCTAATGTCAGTAATACATAGCTATTATAGTTAAAAATTAAGTTTTTATCATAAAAATAATAGAATCAATCTATGTGATATCGTTTTTCTTGTTTCTACATTATCTACTTTTACTAAAAAACGTTATTACACTGAAAAGTTCCTTTTCTTTCAAAGTTAAAAATATGATTTTTTGATTAGGACTAAAGTTTTAGTGGTTTTTTTTCTTACGGGAATCGATGTTTAATAAAATGTGAGGCATATTTTTAATATTTATTTAATATATTTAGATAAAATGTGAAAAAATTGAATTTATAGTCGCTATGAATTTTTTTAAAACTATGTTAAAACTTTAGAAAATGAACATATTTTATTATAAAGTTAAAAAAATAAAATTGTGTATATTATTACTATTAATTATTGTTGTTGATAGGTAGTCAACACTTATAAATTACCAATAGCACTTTATTTACATTGAAGTTTTTTATAAAGTTCAAATAACAAAAATGTATAGTTATTTACTATAGTATACATTAAAAAAACATATTAACGTAAAGTATAACTTTTAATCGGTTATCAATATAATATTTTCGAATAACACAATATCTTTTTATAAAATATTTCTAATATATTTTATAACATTAAAATGTGTAAGTCTAGCAAACCAGTGGATGGATCTATAAAATTATACTTAGAATAGGTATTAAACAGTTTTTAAAAATAATTTTCAAAACATAATATATCATACATATTTATACTCGTGCTATAAAATATAGTATAATTAAATACAGTTTATTTTAAAATATAGGGATAAATTTTTTTTTTGTTTTATGAATATATAATGGGTAATTATTTATTTTCATTCAATATTGTGGTCGTCTTTAATTTGTATTATTTTTTGTGCGACATAGTTTGAATTTGAATAATTTTTTTAGCGCTTACAAGCTATTAAGGCTTCTTTCCGCTTCCATTAACTTTTTTCAAATTTTTCGATCATCGGCATCGATTCTTTTCATTTCTAGGTTTTCCAAATCTTTGTTTACTTTATAAGTTCAACGATGGTGGGGTTTACCTATTGGTCATTTTTTGTTAGCTTTGTTGATAAAGATATTATGTATTAATTTATTATTTGTCTGCTTTACATGGCCTGTCCACTTTAGCCTTTTAGCTTTATATTTTTGTGTATCTGGTCTGTTGAAAATTCTTTCGATCTCTTTCTTTTTTTCTCCTTTTGTAATTTCTTGATTTCCTGATTTCAAATTTAGTGTGTGACAATATATTTTTCTTATGATTTTTCTTTAAAATACTAAGAGATTTTTGTTCACCGCTTTTCATTGTTGTCATACATAAGCATACATAATAATGGAGCATAGGTAGGCTATATACAGCTTCGTTTTGGTTCCTATTAAAAGTATCTCAATGAAATTATACTTCTCGTTGTATAATAACTTCTATTTGATGAAACGAATTTCAACCTTACTTTGTTATGTATTTTATCTTTTTGGTTTAAGTAAACACACAAATATTTGAAATTTTCAACCTGATTGAACGAGTAATGCCTTTATCTGAGCTTTTGTATAACTGTTGGATTTTTTATTGTAAATATGTATTTTGTTTTATTTTTATTTATTAAAAGTCTCATTTTTTACTATTTTCCAATAATTTAATCGTGCTTATTATCAAATCTATCTTAGATTTTTCGAGGATGACTATATCATCTGCGTACGCCAACAGTGTATTGTTTCTGATTATGTTAATTTCCTTGTTGTTTATCATGTCCCTTATTATTCTTTTTAATCTCAAAAAAACTTGAAATTTCCTCTAAATAGCGTATTTTATAGAATGTCCTCGAGTTTAAATTCTTAATTAACCTTGAAAGTTAGCTAGGAAAACCAAAATCTTCAAGTGCCATCCATAGTTAGTTTCTGTTAATGCTATCATAAGCCTGCTTAAAGTCGACAAATATCATGTAAAAGCCCTTATCAAGTTCGTAATATTTACTCATCATTTTTCGTACTGTAAATATGTAGTCACAGTTTAATTTTATTTTCCGGAAATCAGATTGATATTTACCAATTATTTTTTAGTTATATTTTTTTCTTTCTATTTAATATAGAAATTAAGAGTATTTTTCTCTGTAATTTTCTGTACTTGCTTTATTTAAAGACGAGGCATATAAGTTGCCGAGTTCTAGTCATTTTATATTTATTTTTTCATTTTTCCATTAATATTCAAAATAATCTGATGGATGGTTTTTAAAGGTATTTAAAAGAAATTTTGAGTAGTTTGGAGTTTATGTTGTTTTCTTTAGGTGTTTTATTATTTTTTAAAGACTTAATTATTATTTTAATTTAGTCTATACTCGGTTTGAGATGTTTAGGTTTAGCTGTTTGATACACAAGATTTTCATGAAAGTTGTAATTGGTGTTGTAATTGGTGCTGTCGTTAAAAAGGTTGTTGAAATATTCCTTGAAGTTTTCTACAATCATCTTTGGATTTGATACAAGATTACTGTCTCTATCTTTCATAATAGTCGCCTGTGATTTGAAACCTTTCTAAACGCATTTGTATTTTTCGAAGAATAATTTTGGGTCATTTTTGTATACTTTTTAGTGGCACAAAATGATACTAAATAACTAAATACAAAGTAATTTAATGAAATTTACTAGCTCTAGACTCAATTCGTTTAAGTACTTCTTTTCGAACTTGGGCGTGCATTTACACACGTGTTCAACATTATTTGAGTTAAATTTACCCACTTTATTTCTTATATACAGATAATAATTTACAATTTATAGGTAATGTGTCAAGTTATAAATTTAATTGTACATAGTACATGTCTAGTATTTATAACATGCATAATTGCACGAACGTATTTTATAGCCTTTTATCCCACTATGTGTTTTTAGTGTTGTAATTGTCTTCGGTGACTTAAAGAAGTTTTAAATTTTAAGGGGCGTTATTGTCGATAGCTGAGGAGAACAATAAACTTAAGATTATATAGTTGGAGTATGGTTTAGTACGATTTGAATATTGGTTGCTTATATTGATGGTAGTTTTAAACTGAAGTGGATAATGTTGAATTTTTATCGAGATTAAAGTGATGATTCCAAGTGTTTGGAGCAAGAGCGATTGGTTCTATAGACTTGGTAACCGCGGAGAAAATATTTAGTACTGGAAGTTTAGTGAGTTTCCGTTATTAGAGCGACATTTATTTTATTTTGAATTAGATGATCCAGTAATTCAGGTTCGTTTTGTTTTAGATCGTTTGCGTTCCATAATATAATTTTAAAATACTTTGAGTTGAAGATATTAATACTTATCTTTTAAAATTATTTTATTAATAATTGTGGTGAATAATTGAATTAAAGGGTTTATTAATAATTTAATTTCAATTAAAAATTAGGTGATTAGTTTTTAGTTTTTTGATGTTGTTTTCTTGTGTAGGATCATGATTATGTTTCACATTGTCAATGTTTTTATTTATTTTTTGTGTGGTTCGGAAGGGGTCTTATAGGGAAGAAGAGGGAACTATTCTGTATCTTGTGTAAATAGTATGTTTTGATGAGTATCCACGGAAGGATAACTACCCACATTTACATTATTTGTTTTGATTTAAACTTTTTGAGAACGTACTTGAATTACGGCGTATACGTTGAACATTTTAGTGTGTATTTTTTCCATGCTAATTGTTTCGTTTGTATTAAAAATAGTTTATAAGTAAAAGAATAAATTAGTAGGTTATAAATTATTAAAAAATCCATGTTATTAGACAACCATATAAAATAGACAATATAAAGGTTGAACCCACACTTTTTGGCTATCCCACTGAAGTTATTTGTGAATATTGTTTTACTTACGACACATGGGATTTTATCGTACTCTTATATACGTCAAATTTAGTAGTAATTAAAAAAATATTTGATACATTTATAATAATAATATATATTTTCACAGAATAAATGATTTATTCAGAGACCCTACTTTACAAATAGCTTAGTTTTATTATTACTTATTATAAGTCTAAGTGTGATATCACGACGAAAATCATTTTAAATATTTAATTTTTAGTTTTATTAAAAAGTTATTTAAATTATCCTGAAATTAATGACTTTCATATTAATTTAAACTTTTGTTTTTTTTTGGTATTAATTTTAACAAAAAATATTTTTGGTGTTTTAAAAAAGATGAAAAAGACGTATTAATGTTCGTAATTACTTACTTACCTACAAATTATACCTAACTAACTTCGAAGCGATGATAATATTATGATATGATTGATATGTAAATAAGTACGTTGAACTGTTTAAGTATGAAACAATTAACTATTACGAATAATTATAATGATATTGGTTGCATTCATAAATTGAAGTTTTTCAAAAATATGTGTATTAGTATATAGGTAAGTTAATTTAACCAATATACTAATTTTGTCCGTTTATAAATAAGTTGTTCGAATAGCTTTTAACGTGTAAGTCACAGCTGGTTGCTAAAATAATATAAGCAACGTATTTTTTTTTTTTTAGTTTTATTTTTACAGTATACCAATAAAATAAAATATATGAAATATGTTTAAACATGTACCTAGCGAAATAATAACCAATAATTATATTATATTATTTTTGTGTAAAATTAAGCGTTAGATATATATGTATACTTTGCCGTAGATTGTTGTATATTTGTGTAAATATAATAATATTGTTAAACTAAAACAAATGGATATAAGTACATTATTTAAATTTCATATTTTTTTTAGAATCATGTTGTTTACTATGCCAATTGTATATTATTTATTGTGGTTTCACGGTATTTTATTCTAAAATGTATTGAATTTATTTGTGGTATTTAAACTTGGAGGAGTTGATATTTGATAGCGATATATATATATATATATATTATTTAAACAATATTTTGAAAATAATAATTTAATCAATATTAAAGTTATTATTTCTTTAAAACAATTATAAATGTGAAAAAAAATGCATGGAAATCTTTGAGATATATGCAACTTTAACATATTATATTTTTACCTCTTACGGTTGTTGATATAACTTCTACTAAATATCAAAATTTGAATGGCAACCAATATTTAAATTTTATACTATGAAGCAGAATATTTAAAAAAAGTCATCGAAAATTTCTGTGTTGTAGGTATATTGTAGGTATAGTACGTTTCGAGTGTGATTCATCATTAAACAGGTTACTGTAATGAATGTGTTAAATTTTAATTCAATGATAGATCATTGCATAGGAAAAACTATTCAAATTATTTCTAAAGGTATATTTTATAGTTTTTGAAATAACTCTTAGTAATTTATTTTATTATTTTATTCTTAGTTCTATATTATGTTGAAATACTCGTAATTTTTGTCCAAAAATGTTTTATGTTATTTTGTTAATTATTAAATCATTCTATCTTATTTTATAATATTCTTGTTACAATTAATTTATAGTCAACATTCCATATCGGAGAACTGTGTGAATCGGCGTATCGCAAATTTTCGATATTTTTATGAATAATGTTAACATTATTTACACTTAAACGAATATCAATTTTCTGTTTTGACAATATATTTTCAATATTTTTTAACTGCTGTAAGAAAAATGTATGATTTATAAGTAAGGTTAGGTTATATGTATTTAATTTTTATGCTTTTTTACTTAGAAACTACAGTTTCATTTTATTATACATTACATATATTATAAAAATATTAAAAATTGTAAGTACTTTTAAATAGTACAAAAATAGATAAATTCTTTCGTAAATTATTTTATATGTATAAATTTATTTGATAAATATAAAAAAAAATTAACTTTATCTTAATTGCGTGATAAATATTTTTGTTTTCCATAAAATTATTGTTTTTTCTATTTATTTTGAAAATAACTAAAAATATTCAGCTTTTCATTTGGTGCCCAAAATATATCCAAATAAATACTAATTTTACTGATCTAATAGTCGACGACAGTCAATAGATACAAATTTAAATGAAAAAAACAATACAGCACATCATTGTAAAACGAATACATTCATCAATCCTTTATTAAAATCTAAAATAGTAATTTTTATATTATAGGGAGTTATTCAAATAATTTATTGTGGAAGGTAAATTTATTAAAAGTGCTTAAAATATTAATTCAAATCAATAATATTAATTATAATAAAATTATATGATTTATATAAGTTTACAGATGTATTGTGAAAATACAAAAAAATATAATCATGTGATTTACAACACTTAAATAATAATACATATAACAATAAATTTAACCTATAAATATTTTTTACTTGCGATCAAAATGCAAATATTGTTTGCAGTAGGGTTTGGATTTGAAATCAAATATATACAATTATTTTTTATTTTATTTATATTCAAATAGAATGAATATCGTTTTGTCTTTCCTCCTTTTTTTATGTTTTGTGTTAAATCACTAATATTACCACTATAATTTTATGTGTATTTACAATACAAGTCCATATAAGTGATAACAGCTTGCGCAAGCAACGCGTTGTTGATGGTTTGTTTAAAATAATATAACCAGAATGTTGTATGTACAAAAAATAATACGTGTCATTATCAAACCGATAACTACAATAAACTTTGAAAGGTCATTTTTGATGTCAAGAATATATTTTCAAGTATAAATTATCTACGTTGTTCTTAATAAAGTTTATTAAAATATATGGTTTTATAAAATTTTCATCATTCATAATAATCAACATAATCATAAAAAAAGTGTTGATTGTTTAATTTTATTTATAAAATGCCTTTTTATTTCACATTCTGTGTGGAGCGATGCATGTAATTTGATTTTATAATGTCTATGTTGTATTTTTTTTTCTTAAGGAAGTACCAATTAATGTTCTATGGAAAAAATATCTCAATTCATACTGAACTGTACGTAAAATCAGAGAAAAATAATCCCAATTTGAATGACTCAATTTTTTAATTTAACCAAAAAGCTATATTACTGATTTATATAAAATTTAAATTAAATACTAAATAAACAACAGAATATTTTATTGTTATTTTTTGCATTATATGAAATTATACCTCTATGTATGCATTGTATGAATTAATTTTACAATGATGTGTGTGTGTGTGTGTGTGTGTGTGTATTTTAAGGTTATTCTTGGTAGAAAACTTGATTTTATTGGTATTTTGGGTGAGAGAAGAGGGATCAAAAGTAAAAAAATAAAGTATTTTTCAAAATAATCAAGATAAAAAAAAAAAAAAAAAAAAAATAAGGAAAAACAAGAATTTTTACACAAAATTAGTATTTGATAAAAATGTATTTTTACTGTAGGTAGTGTTTTCAGCAAAAATAAATTCAATTTTTTGTATTTTTAATAGCAATAGATATTATATAGGTAAATATATTATAAAATATACTTTGTTATATTGTATAATAGACCGTGTTCGTGCAGAATCGTTTTTCGTCTGCAATGACTTATCATTGAATTCAAATTTAACACATGCATTTCAGACTAATTTGACTTACTCTTCAATAAAAACAGGGGATACCTGTTTTTTAATAATATGGCTATAGTATAATTCTGTTTTTAATCAATAATAGATAGGTGGAATAAATATGAACATTAAAAAGTATAAAAAACTTAATATTAGACATGATAAATTGGCATTTTTAATACAAACATTTTTTTAAAGACTAAAGTTGATGTAACCCCAAATTTTTTATGGAGTTAAAATTAAAAAAAAAAGATGTTAAAAAGTTAAAATTATCATAACTAATCTATATATGAACTTTGAATTGTTGGAAATGTTTGTGAACATAAAATTTGTTTTTGGATCGAGAGTAAGAGACCCTTTGTGTATTTCCTATTTTATCGTGTCCGTGCTTGAAATACTGGTTAGAAATAAGCTCTATAGTTGGTGTCTGAATGGAATACTGATAGTTGTTATTATGAAGTGTTATAATTTCTAATAATATATTATTGATGTTTTCTGGATATTTCATAAATCTATCATGATTCGTTTGAACGTATTGTGAGTTGTTAGTTGTTACCACCTATGACTCGATTCAATGATTTGTTTTTAATGTATATATTTTTTTTAAAGTTTGAATTTCACTCAGGTAAATTTTATTATTATTGAACATAAATAGGGTTATGTGTGTATATATATTTTGATTATTAATATGAATAAAACAAATCATATTTTAAATTTATAAAATATATTTATTAATTTAATATTATTTCTAAAGTGAAAAATATCTAGTAGTCGGTTTTAATTAAAAACTATAAATACTTAAGTTATAGTCTTACAAGTTTATAATAATATGTAACATATATTCTCAAATTCTTGAACTAATGGAAAAAAAAATTTAATATTTGAACAACGTGGTAAATTATGTTAAAATAGTTAATTATGATTACCGTCTTTCTTAAAAAATTTCAAACAAACACTGTTTTGAACAGATGCAAAAAGCGTGGTTTTTAATAAACCCTGTTTAAAATTATAGATTTATAAATTTGTCATTGGTTATGTATTATATTTAATAAACGTTTGAATACATTTTCAAGATGCTAGGGTTCTCAGATAATATAATAGCAATAAGACTTCAAATACAAAATCCTTTATTAAAAATAATAAGTTTCAATTTATATACTTATCAAATTTCCAGTCTTAAATGTATTTTATGTACCTGGATTGCGATAATTTGTCGTCGTAAATTTATATGAATTACATATTATAGTTTGGAGTGTATTAATCAGAGTGACTTCCTTAATCCTGCTTTTTCATACTTTAAATTGTATTATAACTTTATACATTTTGATAAAAAAGGTATGTTTATCATTATTCTTAGATCAATAAATAAAAATACATAAAATATTAATTTTTATACAAAACATGGTATGACAAGTACTAAGTGATTTCGTCTATTTACGGATCTTTAAAACGATTGAAGTTTGTTGATTTTTACAGGACATTAAATGTATACTTTTGTTTTTACTGATGAATGCCAGAATTCTTTACGGTAAATTACAATAAAAAATAGTATTTTCCGTTAAATTAAAGCTAAAAATACTAAAATTTATTTTTAAACATATTATTATAATAATAGGTATCGGGAAATTTTACTGGTTATTGTAAGATACGTATATTAACACGTTCAATGCCATTGTCGACGGGTAGTCGACATCGGCAACATTGCCCGGGTCGCCTTTGTCGACTACCCGTCGACAAATATAGTGTTCACTTTGATGGTTTATAATTTTTACTGGTTACGGGATAACGGTCTGAAATTTATTGTAGGCGATCAGGTTCCTTGTTATGAATCAAACGATACCATTGGTTTTTAATTTTGTTTATTTTTAGTTTGGATATTTATTTTTCCCCGAAATCACGACGTCGTTTATCGCCGATAATAATTATACACCGTATTATTATAATTCTATCGCAATTTGACATAATAAATGGTATAAATAACATTCCCAACACTAACATATTCATACAAATTATTTTACGCTGTATACACCGTGTTCCTCAGAATACAGGGTGATTCGAAAAATATAAAACTATTTTTATTATGCAATGAAAATTATTATTATTATTTGTTTATTTTTTCTGTGGCTATTCTAGTCGTAAACGAACCATTCGTGCATACACGTCACTCTATAATTATTTATTTAATAATATATGAAATAAATTATTATTTTCAATTAGTTACATACTAGGATAAGTACGTATTACAGCGTCGCGCCGTCGCGTATCGCCCCTGTCGACGCATAGTCGACCGTACGTAGTTTCGGCGCGGCGACAAGGGCACTGCGCCGTAAACACTAGCGGAGCTCAACGTGTTAAAATAAACTTATTTCGGGCTTTTCAGTTTTTACAATTTTATTATATTAAATTAAAAGATTATTTTCGGCGACTGTGATCGTTGAATTTTAAATTACAAGTATAATTGTAACGTAATCTAAAATATTGATATATTTACTATATACATATATAAATGTCTTAAATAAAACTACCTATACGAACATTTTTAATCTTTTATAAATTTTGTTTTATGTATTTTTTATTTAAAGATTTTATTTTATACATATTAATAGGTAACTAAAAAAAATTATAATTTAAAGTTATATTATAGTTATAACTTATAGTATATAGGATATGGTTTATGTTACTTTATTTAAATAGACACAATGGCATAGTTATAGCCGTTATAGGCACATTTAGATAAGAGTTTAAAAAACTCCAAATTTTTTTTTTTATCATTTTAACTATCAGTTTCACTTACAAGATATTCACATAAATCCTTCTCCTCTTTATAACAATTATATCCGTTTAGTTGTTTTATTATTTACTGTTAATTGACTGCAAATATTTACTTTTAAAATCATAGTGTCAAAGTAATGTAAAATTGTTGTGAATAAGTTATAATAATAATAATAAAGTTTACAAAGTATGGTGTTAAACACATTAAAACTACTGATAATAAAGGTAGGTTTTTGGGTGTATGACTAAAAATGACAAATTTAACTGATGAAATATTTGCTATCTGGCTTATATTTGCAAAATGTATTAAAGTATATTTGTTTTATAGTCCAGACAAAAAACTTTAAATCTAAATCTTTTACGTTTATTTATAAACATTTTCTATAGGTACCAGTGTAATCTGCCACTAACATCTCGTAACAAATAGTAATTGAAGCGTTATAATTTAAGAGTTTTAAACAATGAAATTTTACAAGATAGTTAAATAGATAAATTTCCTACGTAGAGTCTAATTTAAAATAGATTTTTTCTTACAAGAAATTCTACAATATAAAGTGAATATCAAGATGTACTGATTAATTTTTTTTTTTAAATAACAGTTGAGAAATAACAATCTTTAATTTTTAACAGTCAATCTTGGAAATAAAATTAAACATGAGGCAGAAATTCCCAAATATAATAGTTAGTATAACTTCTTAAATTTTTTCTCTAATGAAAAATTACCATATTGCAAATACAGCATGGAAGTCAAAATAAATAAATAAAATTTGTATGACATAAACAATCATATAATAATTATTATACATTATACATAATCATATTAAAAACAATTATTTATTTAAATCATATAACATTTTTATTTTTTTAATATTAGAACGTAATGATTATATTTTTAAAATATCATTAATTTTTATTAAATTTTATAAAATTCAATACTATTTATTATTTATAAATAGTATATAGTATATTTATAACTTTTTGAATCTGAGTTATGTTCCTATTATATTTATTATTCATAAACAAGAGATGAATAATAAATCATCTCATTTGAAAAATGGTTCTAAGTGGAACTCACTTAAATTACGCCTGATAATATTTCTTTTAAAATATTTTGTCTATGGTTGGTACAATTTTTATGTTTAAGTATTAAGTTATTGATGATATCGATAATTTAAAAGTAGGTACCAATTTGCATATATTTTTAATCAATATTCAATAGTTAGGGATCTTTTAAAATTGATAAAATAAAACAAAATTAACCATTTTAAAACATAATGTATCTATGTATCCATCACGGTTCTGCATCATTCATAATTTTAAGTATAAAAATAAGAAAAAACATTTTGTTTGTTTTTCTATATAAATATAATATAAAAATAAAATAATGAACTTTTTAAAGTTGTTTTCATTTAAAGTATAATTATAATTACTGAGAATTTGATACATTACATGTAACTTTTGTACCTATATTTATTTTATGCTAAAAATTATAACTTGTATTTAGTAAGTTTATATAGTTTTACTGAAAATGTATTTTTATGTAATCAACACATATTTGTTAAAGATTTAATTCATATATTTACCTTTAAAAACAAACATTTAATACTATTATATCTACTATATTATTTTAATTTTTTATTATAAATGTAAGACTGAATTCATAATGTATTCAAGTTATATTAGATTATGAAAATTAATAAGCACATTTACCACTAGAATAATTACAAAAAAATGAGTATCAATTATCAAGATCAAAAATAAACATTCTTACTTAAGTTCAATTATATTGATTCAAAACATATATTTTTCCAGTAACAGGTTTTAAAAAATGTAAAACTAATATTATTTCTATATTTCTTTGGATATTATATTTTTTTTTAACTTAATTTATTTTCTTTAATCATAACTTGTACCTATCGCGATGAATAAAGTTTAAAAATGTCCTTAGTGGTAAATTTATGTATTGTTTAATGTAGTTTAATTTTAATTTTATTATAAAGACAATTAATTTAAACATATTTTCCATTAATTTTATTTTATTTTTACTTTCCATATTTAAATAATTAAATTGTCATGCTACATAAAAATATGGATTTTTTATAACAATATTAATCTTTTCTGTAATTTTCATTACTTTTATTTTTAATTCTACGAAACCACGATGACTATCATTGAGTGTTTTCATTTAAATTATTACGAAAACTTAAAAATGGTTTATTATAGTTATTGTGTTTAGCTCAAAATTGTTTCTGGTAAAACTTAATTCTAGCTTAAAAAACATTTTGAATTTATTTTTTTAAACATTATAGATCATTCAACACACAGAATAACACAAATTACTCTCAAAAGTTTAAATGAAAAGTTTTATTTAAAAAAGTTCACTTTAAAAGAAGGTAAAAACATTCTTAATACCTACTAAAACATAAAATTATAGTAATATTTATGTTTTAATAATTCTATTATTGACATGTTTCATTAAAAAGTCAATTAATAATGTTTATGCATGTGTGTTTAGTTATTATAGATAATCCGTTATAAGTCTGACGCAAATTACCAAACTAAACTGTAAGTGATCAGGAAAAATATTTTGTTAATATAACGTTTGGTAATCCATCAAACATTTTTTGTCATGTCACAGCATTGGCTACCCATGAAACAATTTGTCAATATTTCAATATAATCAGGCGTAAAGTGTATGCAAAAAATAAAACATAAATACGTACATGGGAATATATTATGGATTTTTAAGCATTTATTATAAAAAAAGGTTTATTTTTATTTAATTTCGTTAAAAAAAACATGTGTCCGATTAAAAATATAATCATTGTGCATAACAATTATATTACATATCTATATGCAGAATACAACTTTGGTTTACAAGATACAGCATGATATACACAATATAATGTAATAAAAAAAAAAACAAGTGTAAATTCTAATACGGACTGCTGTACTTCTGCATAATACGTGATACAAAATTAGACCATTATTTTATAGGAAATAGTTTTTATCATCAATTGTGCATACCATATATAAAATACAGATGCATACATTTTTATAACATAATTATTTGATAAAAATATGTATTTATAATATAAAAGCTAAAATTATATATAATTATTTGTATGTCTCGTTTTTAATATATAACTTTTAAATTCATATTTTAATAATAAAAGTGCAATTTTTAATTTGTGCTAAAAAATTCTATTATATTTAAATGGTTTATAACTAATGGTAAATTATATTTATATTTTGTAATAAATATTGATACAATTTGAAAGTTGTATACCATTCTGAAATTAAATTATTTTATAAAATCATAATATTTAATCATATTTCATAGTGTATAAATATGTATAATAATTGATTTAATTATTTCGTACATAATAAATTAAGTAATTGAAATTTAAAAAAATTGATACATTTTGATTAAAAAAATAATTCAAACTGTTATACACTTATTATATAATATTTGTAGTTTAAAGCAATAAATAATTTAAAGGGTTATGATTTGAGTACATGTTTTTGTGACGTTCTAATATTTTTATTTATGAAAGCTATTATTGTTTTATATTATTAATTTATGTTTTATTACATATCGTTTTAAATAACCAACGAGTTGCAAGAATATATATAAAACTACTAACATTATTGTATTGCATGATGCGCGTTTATGAAATATTATCAATAATAGATAACTGGATTTTCTGGATCATTAGACTATACGATTTTAAATCAAGGCTTAAATTGTCATTTCTCCACTTTCTTAGAATGTATATAAACCTTGGTAATTGTTAACACTTTTTGAGAAATAAAAATTAACTTTAAATTTATTATTTTGATTCTGCTATTTGAGGTAAAATTTATTATCTTTTATAGATTTCTTAAAATAATAGGATTGAGTTTTTTGAAAACATAATAATCATATATTTTTATTATTTATTTAATATTACACACATTAGTTTTTACTTTTCAATAACAGAATGATTAATATACATTTTAACTAGTTGAATAATATTATATATAACTTTTATATTCACTAATTTCGTTATTTACAATAACTCATGCATGTATATTTTTCATATTAAAGAACAAGGATATCATTTTGCCGTATATGGTAAATGCCGAATGTACTACACTGTAATGAATGTGTTAATTCGAGTTATACATCATTATATATATATACGACGATAAACGATTCTGGGCCAAAGTCGTTTGTTATCTTATATTTATAAAGATATTTGATTATTTATTTATATAGATAATCGTAATTTATTTTCTTATTAGTTATTAGCTTGTTAACTATCTAGGTTGAATTTATTTTCATCAATAGTAATTTGTTTACACTACATAGTTAAGGTTACAATATTATTCAATATAATATTGCTAAGTATTATTAACGAATAGTTAAGTTAATGAATAGATATGGATAGGTGTATGATATATAAATATTAAATTAAGTATTTTTAAAATTTAACTGTGTATAACAAATAATAATTTATTTATTGGAAAAAGTTTCAAGTCTTTATAAATAACATTTTTTGAATTACAACAAAATAATTATAATATTTTTATTTTTCTTTTAAATATCCAATTTTATCAATATTTGAATTTTAAATGTCTATAAAAACAAGTTGTTATGCATATCTGTTTTTAGATTTTTAGATTACTGTCACAATAACTTATGAGGAAAATTTTCAATTGAGTAATCAAAATTTAAAATATTATTTAATATTTTTAGCTTTGACTAAATATCTATTTTCGTAAAAATTTGAATTTCAATCACTTATATAAAAAAGCTGTGTTTATGTATTTTTTTTTTTAATTTCTACAAGTTTAGTTTAAAGCCCGTTTTTGCAATATTATTTACTAAAAACAACCTTTAAAATTGAAAATTGAATTAATGTTACTGATCCATCAGATGACGCTATAAGCACATACACAAAATCGCTCCATTCAGAATTTGAAAAATATCCGCTATATGTAGTATATACGTCTATAAAAAATAAAGTATATAATTACTATCGTTTAAATATTATGTTTTTTATAATTTTTTTTAATAGGCATTTTATTGTTTATTTGATGCTTATGTTATTTTAAATGTTTCAATCATAATACTTGAAAATATTGTTTGAAGTAATACGAAATTTTCATTTTTATTTAGGTTTACATTGTGTAATTTCTATGTATTATGTACTACACACATTATTATTTTATGATCATAATAAGCAAAACAAAAAAAATACATATAATTGTGCGTCTTAAAAACAAATTTTTAATTTTTTGTATAACTATGATTATACTTTAACTTTATTTTATTTTAGCTGTTTACACTAACTTAAGAATTATTATAATACATAAATAACCTTAGGAGAAATTAATTGGCTTTGTCTATTTTGTTTTCATATTATGCATTAACTCGGATTATATTTTGTTTTATGTTTGCTTCCACAATTGATAAGATCATATTTATATTCAAGTACCTATAAATACAATGTGCACGTATAAAATGTTAACGTCACGCATTTGTATAATATGCATTTTCAGCTATAAAAAAAACAACTGGAATAACATTTGTGAATTGTTTCATCAAATACCCCATATCAGTTTTTATTTGAACTTTGATTAGAAAGACTAGAAAGTTATTGTTGTGTATCATAAAGTCCACTAACGGTTAGTAGCGAAAAAAAAAATAAAACAAAAATCACCGTTGGCGGGTTTCTTGAAAGTTGTCGCCGACCATAGCCGACCATTCACGACCGCTTCCGGCGGCAATTGGCTTCAGTAACGGGATAACCGTAAAATCCGCTCCTCAGTGAATGGTACGCCGCATGCCCTTCGCTATGGTCTTACTGAGCCTGGTGTTCATATCGCGGTGAAAGTTTTTCGAAACTCAATTTTCGATAGGATCTGATTTTTTTGTTTCTTATTTTTATTGTGTTTGTTTAACATTTTAATTTTATTATTTAAATTTAAAAAACGCATTAAGTTTAATTTAATTCTTGTTCAGATTTAAAAAAAAAAGTATCGGAAATAGCTTTTTAGTGTTGTTTTAATTGACATTTTCAAAGTGATTTATAACGAGTGTATATTTTTTTGTGAACACATTTATTGCATGGAGTAGCCAGAAAACACGCTTTGGAATAACAGTGAGTCGATTTTAATAAAATTATTTTATTTTATTTAAAATTAAGCTAGACAAATGCATTATAAATGTAGTGATTTCTTAGTAAATCTAATAGTAAGTTGTAACCATACTACATTCCATAGCTTACCTATTTATACTATTAATTGAAAAATTTATAATACTATTAATAATAGTCTATAATACTCAAATGTATTAAATAATAAATAATAAATTAACTGTGCAGTATTTATAATTTATCCAAATTACTAGCGCAGGAAAAATATAGATACTTAGAAAATGAAACTTTTTTCTTTAAAAATGAGTTATGTTTTAAACTTAAAATGTCAAGTCACCATTTGTTATTATATTATATGAGTGAAATGCATAACCATTTATGTATAATTATTGAATAATTTAAGTTTTAAGACTAATAAATTTAATATTCCCGGAGGGTCAATAATGAGTTATAACAACTGTTCAATGTTAACCTTATTATTTATTTTTTAATAAACCTGTAATAGTAGATTAGTAGATTAATCAACATTATTATGAACAAAAACATTATTATTTTAACTAAATAAAGTGTGTGAAAAATCTATTAAAAATAAATTCGAGCTGTAGTATACATTTTCAATTTTCAATTATTGAATGATTTGAAAAAATTCTATAGTTTTATAGTTTTAACGAATGTATAAATAAATTTTTTTAATAAATTGAAGTGAATAAAATATGATCATCGTTTATTCAAGTTTTTACGTTATATTAGGTGCTATTTCAATGATTTGCATAACTAATGGATATTATTTGTTATTTCGTATTCAATATTTCTAACAGTCATTTATTTTACAAATTTTTCAATTTATCTATGATAAACTGTGATTATTAATAGCTATTATTTATTTAAAGTGTTTGCGTTACTCTTACAATAATATCCAGATGGGACAAAACTTGTGAAAACTAAAATAAGTACAAATGTTAATGATTATTTATACTTAATAAAATAAAGCATTTTATTTAGAAAGAAAATGTTTCGATATAAATTTTTAATCCTTAATTTTTTCATTTTAATGAATATAAAAACCATTCGATTTTCATTTGTATTACATTAAAAAAATAAAAATATATCAAGTTCTTTTAAATCATGTTTCACGCAAATAATTTGTGATTGTTTTTAAGTAAAATAATTTAAAAAATAAATAGGTATAATTAATGTAATAGAAGATAATTATTTATTATTTTTTTTTTTTTAATAATAATAATTACAATTATTTAATTATAATTTGGTACATTTTAAATTGCTTTAAAATGAACCACTACGTTATTTTCCTTTTTAAATAAAGTGATTTAATATACAAGTTTAATTAATAGTTAAATGTATATATTTTTACTAATTCATATGAATTTAAAATAATAACTGGGTATACTCACTAAAGGACTTATAAAAAATAATACCTAAATATGTATTACGACCAAGAATTTTTACGAGAGTAAAATATTGAATATTACTTAAAATTGCATATGTATCAGTCGCCTGATTTAATCAGATTTTATGCTGATATTTATTATCATAATAGTATAAATATATTGTTTTTAATAGATACATAAAATTATAAATAAATATATGATATTAATTAAATTCATGCGTATTATATTTTTATACATGTATACAGAATGATCAAAATATTGTAAACACTATGGAAATTTTATTGCATTTATTATTTTTTAGTTATAATAATAATTCATTATTTTTGGTCATTTCATACATTGAAGATCACAATTCACTAATTCATTGACTTAATATATTATTATTTAATTTCTTTGTAACGTTTGGTGATATATTTTTGTGAAATTTAAATGCAAAAGATGTAATACACTCTTGAATAATTTGTTGAAGGTATATAATATATATTAATAATTTTTAATTTATACATATTTACATACTATTTTGTATAATATAAGTTATATTTATGTAAACTTCCATTAACTAATTGTATACAAACACAGCTTATAGATGTTTATAGTAAATATTGACATAAGTAATTGAACATTATTAGGTATAAAAAGGTAATGAATTAGTACTATTATTATTGAGTGTTTTTATTTGATAGTTTATAGTTTATAGTTTAATTTATATGTTTAAATTAACAAGTAGGTACTCTTGAATCGTGATATTAAACATAATATTTATCTGAAAATTAATATGGTTATAATTAAAAAGATATTATATAATTATATTATAGGTATTAAATAGTTCATTGTTAGGATGATCAGTGTGGGTATGTAAACATTTTAAATTTGATTGAAGGACATTAAATTATTTATTATATGTATTTGCGTAACTTATGTATGAAAACACCTAATAATTTTAAACAATAACCTCAAAAACGTGATATTAATTAAATGGTTAATTTTTTTTAATATCATTTTCGAAGGCCAGAATTCCAAACAATAGTTAGATTGCTTTATTGACCCACTGATGGTGATTATAATCAAATATCCGCCTACCATTTTTCGGAACGAATATGGTTTTGTTACTAATTTTGTTTAGGGAATGAGGTACAGTCATATTGTAAAATAAATTCTTAATTTGAAATCGTAAATCTAAGAATTTTATGTCAACATTTTATGAAAGATTAAATTTTAACATTTACTAAGAAATAAAGTATTGACAATATTTGATTTGTTGAATTAATTTTCAATAATATACATGCCAATAAACGAATACCTACATATTATATTGATAGTTGAATCAAATTATGATCCTAGACTGAGCTACAATGATTGCAGGAGCTCACTGCCGTTGTTTGCAAATCAACTTTCACCTATATCGTTTTTTTTTTCAATGGCGATAATGACGTAATATAGACGATAAACATACGTATTTGATTTACGTTGTTGCGTCTGCACTAAAATATTGACCCTGTAAATTTAATATTAAATTGCAATGTATTGTTAGAGAGTAAAATTTAAATAAAAATGTCCATACTATTTTATTCGGACACTTAGGTATATTCACTCTTCCTTTCAAAACTACTTTTACATTATTGAGGTTAAAATTGTATTATGCAGAAACGGTGTATATATGTTTGGTCTACTTTACATCCATAAATGTATATGAACCGGAACAAAAATTGATCAAGTAAATATTGTAAAGAATTTTTTTAATAAATTCATCTCTATACTTTTAATTATATACTTTATTTGAAATATATATATATATTTTTTATCAAAACTTGATATGAGTAAAAAATATAATTTATATAAACTTATTAATTGTTAAAGTTTATTAGTTTAAAACTATTTTTATATATTTTATAATAATTAGAAGATTAGAATTTATTATAGAGAACAAACTATATTATACATATTATGTGAATATAACATTATATTATTTTAGCTTAAGTATATATAAAATTATAATATATAAAATATTAATATAATAATATTAGATTTATAAATCTTGGTTATATTTTTGATTATTTGTAACGTTTATTATTTTTTCAGGTTTGATTAATGTGTTAACAAAATGACAAGTTTTATAAAAATGAATTCATATTCAGAGGTTTGGAAATGTCGATTAAGATTAAAAAAGTCAGCTGAAATGGCATCATCAACATTGACCTGAGATTTACTTACTCAGACTAATACGGTTTATAATCTATTAAACAATGATATCCGCGCTGCTAACGGCTTTGTCTTTCATGATATTGTCGCTTGCATCAGCGGACGTAAACTTTATGCAATCGTGTGAGTCTCCTGCGCAGTGTCGATGCGATGGCCACGAAGCGACAGAAGTGTCCTGTAGAAATTTGGGTTTCACCAGCATACCCGACAACATACCTGTTAACATTACTAAGCTGTAAGTAAATAAATATAATTAATTATTATTACTATATTTTTTTTTAAAGATAAATTAGAATGAATACATGGTTGAGTACAAAATACGTATAGAACATTTCAAATTTATTATTTTTAATAATATAACGGCAGTTATTATTACACGATACTGCAATACAATTAGAAATAAATTCAATACTGTATTATTATTGTTATAAACATTTGTCTATTTTTACGTACATTTTTCACTATTTTAATTATA
Organism: Melanaphis sacchari; assembly: GCF_002803265.2. Lineage (NCBI taxonomy): Eukaryota > Metazoa > Arthropoda > Insecta > Hemiptera > Aphididae > Melanaphis > Melanaphis sacchari. The sequence continues at coordinate 2,651,352 of NW_020271547.1, read as the reverse complement.
ATGTTATGTGTGCGTAATAGTACGTGATTCAGAGATAAAACTAGGAAATGGTTAGTGACGACCTTCGTTCACAGAAATGATGACCTATAAAAACTTTCTGAATGAAATTTCTTGTAAATAACTAATTTGTTACTTTATAATAAAATGTATATAATATTGAGTACGTCATTATAAAACTATAATTTAAAAGCAATTCACCATTAACTATTTATTTATTCGATTACAATTTTCTTCTAGATTGATCCATACTTATATCAATCTGATTTGTTGTTTATAATAACAATGGATTATAATACTACAATCAATTCGTAAATTCATATAATTATATAAAACATACAAATAAAATATATGCTAGCTTGTACCTTAAATTCAACTTATTTATGATAAAAGTGTATATATTCTTTAAAATGTATTGTTAGTTTTGATTAGTCAATATACTAAACTGCAAGATATTATGTAGGGCATTGTTATGCTATAAAACAGTGTCTTGAAATAAAAATTATAAAACTTAACGCAATTTAAATTTTGTTTTCGATATAATGAATAATAAATTAAAATAATAACATATTTTTATTTAGCTGATGACAATTAGAATATAAAATTAGAACGCTATCTAATTTTCAAATTTTAAATGTATTTATTTTGTTCAGTATTTATTATTAAACATTTTTCTTAGTTTCAATTGAAATATTTTTTGACAGAAGGTATAGTCTTCAAATGTCAATGAATCACTTTCAATGTTGCAGCTTAATGATTTATTTTTATTGAATGTCTAAACATATCACATATCATTATAAGACTACTTACATGATCATGATTGATTAATGACAGAAATAATAACAAAAACCGTAGCTGTAATATTATTATATTATAATAACGTATGTGTCAAAGGTTTGTGATTTTGGCATAAATACAAATTGAAAATGAATAGAGAATAGAGAGTAAATATTTTGGAAAAATATTCTTCGTATTATAAACTCTAATCTGAAAGAATTTAGTTAATTTATTATCATAGATATTACAATTTATTTGTAAAATTTTTTCTTTTTTCAATGGTAGTTTTTGTTTTGTACATAATAAAATTAAAAGTATTTACCTAACTTATTTAAGGGATAAAATAAATAGGATAATTTTAATAAATATTGTTATTTTAAATATAATTTATGATTTTTTATATGCAATTAGTGCAAATTCAATGGAATTATATTAGTAGTTTATTAAAATCCACACTTTCTTTAGTAACAAATGACTGTGATCACATCACGTCTATTCACTCTTAGGCTATTCCTTTTTTTTACAGTTCGCTTATTTTTTCAATTCTAAGTATCACATTTATCAAAATCATGTCAAGTAAATGCAGCATCAGTAAAGTTGCGTTTTTAAACTATATTTGTAATTTCGTTCATTATTTAATGTAACCATGGATCACAAATGATTCTTAGTAGTTTATTTTCAATAAAAAGTCAGTTAGACTATATTTTATTACTCCGAAGATCATCTAAAATTTACAGATTAGTCTATTTTAATAATAAACAATTTTAAGTGGATACTGGATAATATAATACTTTATAGTGTAAAAGCAAATTTTAAATGGATATATTATATTTATAACTAAATATTCAATGATTAATGTTTACTATTCCAGCATGAGCCGGAGAAATAGAACTGATTTATTGCATAATATTTAGTATCTTAAAATAAAGTTCGGTAACGTATATTTCATAAAAAAATTCGATTATTAAGAGTGTCATGTAGATCTGTTTATATATCTACTAAATATTTATTTTTTATAGTTTTTGTAGTTAAATATCAATATAAATGAGAAGTTAATAATTAGTTCAGTGGCTAAGGTATTTATTTTTTATTTTTTATTGAGTTATTATAGTGTAGAATAGAATTTGAATACGAAAGAATGTTAGATTATTAGTTTTGGCCATTTGATCATATTTGTGACTGCTAAAATTGTTTTTATTGTGTTATATATATAAATATGTTTGGAAACAATATTACTATACGTATAATAAAAATACTATTACAAACGTTAATTTTAGTTTAATTGAATTTAATAATCTTAAATTGAACTTTAAAAAATATCAAAATTATATCAATTTATTTTAAAAATTTAAGTCATATACATACATATTGATTATGGATTTTAAAAATATTATTTTTTTTCTATGATTGAACCAGTACAGTACAATTCATATTATAATTACTTATAGTAAGTTGTGAGAGAAGAGGTCTCGTTAAATATTATGATAAGCAAGTTTCCTATCAGAATTATTTTTTCTAGTCAAAAATATCTAAATATTTGTATACTATTTATCAGTGAATTGTGTATTGTTGAGTGATTTTACTCGTATACTATAATTGTGTACACTTGTTTTTGTTTTGACTTTGTTAATAATACAATTTAAGAGTACATGTCTCTTCCATACTAGACTATATACAGTAACATATATATTAAACACCTATAGTTTGTAAACTATTGTTACCGTGTGCGTGCATTTATTACGTGCATAGAGGTTTTTGGGTAGAAAAAAAAAATCGATTGAGCGACCTTTCGATTTAATTAGCAATAAACGCGTCTGCCTGTAAGGAACCCTTAAAATTATTCTGGAACCCCTGAAACAATAAATATCACACATTCAAGGGTTTTGGAATGTTGTGGAAAGGACCAACGGAGTAATACGAGTAGATGTCAGCATATACCCATTATCCAACACCATTGCTACTGACTTGTACATAAAACCGAAACTATTCATATAAATTCAAGTTTAGCTTATATTTATCATTATTATTATTTATTAATATTATATTTTATAATAGTAAAACTAAATGATTATTAAATACTTCAGATAGTAAACAAAATTAGCTGATATAGGAATTTGGTTAGAGATAATTATTATTACAGGTTAATAGGTATCTGAAAATTAGACAGTGTTATTTACTTGGTATTTTGGCATTTGTATTGTTCCGTTAATTTTTTTGAAGAATTGTTGTGATGTGTTACTAGCTTATTAGTAATTAATTATAATAGATTATAAGATTCGGAAAGTTATATCAACTACACTTGCTGAAATTTTTCTTTAACACATTTATAGAGTTGTCAAGACAGCCAAAAAATTAACCCTTTAAACTAGTTGACGATTTTTAATTAACTATGCGTCATATAAAACATTCATTTTTGTATAGAAGCTACTTAGTGAAATCTAAAAAATCATATAAGAAAAACATAATAATAAATTTAAAAAAAAAATAACATAATAAAATAAACTAAATATTTTTTAATTTCACTCAAAAATCATTATCTACACTAATATTAGAATAAGATATTTAAAAATAAGTGAATATAATACACATATATTTTGCATTTAAAATTATATTTTACTGTGTATTTAAAGCTAATTTATTCAAATATCAATTGGTTTGAATGTAAAATATATTTTAATATACCTTACAAATGTGGAACAAAATATTTGATCATTTTATTTAAAATTTATTTTAAATTTGAGTATAACATAGTTTAGTGTATTATATTTGTGTTGTGGTATGGTGATTAAATTAATATTAAATCGTTTTGTTTTAAAATATGACTTTAAGTAGAGCTCATTTTAAGACAAATGTCTTGGGAATTTTCTTTTGTTTTATTTACTTTTTAAGATGCAACTAAAAAAAAAAAAAAAAAAAAAGAACATTAAAGAACAAATTAGGTTTACTATTAATTCGATTAATGACTGTACGAAGATTTTGAAAGACTTCATCTCTTAGTTAAAGTGTTAAATAAAATATTATCATGTATTCAATACATCTCTGGCTTAGCTTAACGCATAATTTAAAATATTAATGGAAAATATAAGTAACTAATAATATGTATAATTACTAATAATAATGTGTTATTAGTTATAATAAAGTAATATAGATATCTACTTAGTTTTTAACACATTTGTTTTATATACTAAAAATTTAATTATTATATTAATACATTGTGTAGGTATTTACCTTGCAGTTTATTATTTTATATAATGAAGGTAACATTATAATGTATGTTATCGTGGTCTTTATTTTTTATTTAATTTAATATAAACATGTGTTTAATAAAAAAAAGAAACTAAATTAATTACTCTTAAAATTAGAAAAAATACTTATTTTTTATATTTTTAAATAATACTCATCAACGACAAGGTTGTTGGGATTATATGAGAGGTATTTTTGATTGTATACAAATATTTATATGTTATTATGTGATATATTTATAATATAATGAGGATGCAGCTAATATTTAATTAGTCTAAATACGTTTCTAAAGTAAGCTAGTAGTTTACAAAGGATGTGGGAAAGCGAAACATTGTCTCTGATGGATCGCGTTTTGAATAGTTATGAATTTATGATGCTATCACTGATCACATGTTTTAACGCGACTGAATCGGCATATAAATCAGGAATCTTGTTCTTGACCGTTTATTTTTTTGAGTATTATATGACTGTGTCTATGGAGAATAATTCCATGATCTCAAGGTGACTCGTAGAACTTTATTTCCTTTAATGTATTATTTATGGTTTGTTTCGATTTTTGGTTACATAAACATAATCGATGAATATTTAAATAAATTATATTTTATAATCTTTAAATCAGACAAATGGGATCAATTAATCTAAAACTTTGAATTTAGGTTATTAAAGTTTTTAATTGATTAATCAGTTTGTTTTAATATTGATTTTATTTATTTATAATATATTTAGATATTTTAATTTAAATAATTTATTTAGTTTATTTCTTTACTTAATAAACAATTAGACTAAAATGTATTAAAATATTACATTATTTTTAATTTGATTACGGTTTAAAGTGTTTGTTTATTTTAACGTAAATAAAATGTATAGGTTACTGTTTTTTTTTTAATTTGGCATATATGTGTATTAATTTATGTACTCATTAAACAGTTTCCAACCCTACATTTTTTATATATTTATGTTATAAATTCTATTATTCTATTTAAACTTAATGAATATTCGGTTTAATTAAAAAATTTTATTTTTAATTTATTTAAAAAAAATATTAGGTGATAAAAATACCTATCAATAGTTTTGTAATATGTTGATATTAATTTAAAACGCCTGTCCTCATTATATAGTATGGTATTTTTAATTTTCTAATTTTGAAAGTAAATTATATAATATTTAATTTGTTTTAATTTTTTTTTTTTTGTGTTTATAAAACTTTAAAGTTTAAATATACATATTTTTTTTGCCATAAAAATGATATAGCTCTTATTCTAAGTATGTTTAAACTTTCATATCATATGTATAAGGTAGGTGCAAATTATGTTTACATGTGACATTTATTATAAACAGAGAGTAGATTAATCAAAATATAATTTAACTATTAAAATTAGTAATTAGATAAGTATTTAGCACTTATTGATTTTTAATGAAATGAAATGTAATTTAATTGAAATAATTTAAAAGTTATGCTTAATCATATAAGAAAATTATATTATTTATACTTATAATATCCTTATACTTGTGCGTGTTTAGTAATTGTTTAAATTTTGATTTATGGATACGTATACTTTCTTAGTATTTTTTGTTTCATATTAAATCGTCTGCGTTATTTATTTATTTAATGAATTAAGTCTTCAAGGCCATATGTACCTAATATATTTTGTTATCTCGTAGTTACAAAATCAATACCTAATATAGATACTATAGAATATAGAAATGGGTTTCAAATTTGATTCTATATCATAAAAGATAATTAGTTCTAATCGAATTAATTAAGCGTATAGTGTAGTTTATAGGGTTTAATGTAAGGGATTAACTTTCCATAATTGATTATATGAGGGTAATTATTTAAAGATATAAATTATACCTTGTTAGATATTGAATATAAAGTTAATTAGATTAAAACTGAAAATGTGTTATTTGTATAATAATGTAGAAAGCAAAGTAATCTTATCAGAAAATCTTTTACGATATTATACAGTTCACTTAAAGATTTTTTTTTTAAATTACAAATATATTATTTCTATTAATTTAACTTTTTTTTTTAGACGAAATAAAGTGAACGTATTTAATACATAGTATTAAAAACTGTGTAAATTTAAAGTCATTTTTATTATGTAGATTTTTTTCTTTTGATTTTCTTTTGATTTCTTTATAATGTATTCTAAAGTTGATGTATTGTAACACTTTGTACGTGATATTAGGAAATCGAATCCAGTAAAAATAAGTATATACAATAGGTTGGAAACTTTTAGAATTTTCGATGAGTTCAACATGAGTTTCTCAATGTGTTTTGAGAAAACTCCATTTAGGTATTTGGACGCAGGATCACCGGATGTATTAGTTTTTCATGAACGAATAACATAAAATTTGTACTAAGAAAATCATAAAAAATCTATCGTTGTGTTTTATTTGGCACTAAAATGCAATTGTAACGCCTCAATGAGTTTATAAGTCTCTAAGAACCGAAATGAAAAAATTGAATTTTTTATGTAAACAAAATATTTTGTGACATTTTTGTAGTAGAATCAACATTAAATGAGTTTATTCTTTAAATATGTACTCTAGATAAAAAAAAAAAAATAACACATTCAAATTTATATGATATATTTTTTATCAGCACAAACTTTTGGCTCGACTATAAATTTCCATGTTTTTTTTTTGGCACTCATATGAAGAACTGCGTGAAAGGCACTTGATGATGAAAGCAAAATTCATATTTCCTTCGGGAAAAGTTTCACGTCGGTCGTAAATAACAATATCCTTTGGGTTTTCCCTAACCACCTATATTTCAGTGTATAATCGTGATCGTAAACGACAGTCATCGACTTGAGTGTGGTGTATGTCGAAATCGGATTTGGGTGGACCTTTTTAACGACGCCGTTAAATGTATACAGTTACTGACCATAAAGTAAAAAGTAAAATAATTGCACCATGTTATTTACTATGTAGTTATGTAGTTTGTCAGCACTTGTTTAAAGAACCGCATAATATGTATTTAAGTCCTATAAAAGCTGTGAATACTTCAAAGCTGGCATTTTTTCTTTAATAGGTAATTATAGCTTAATAATATATTCAATAATACTATATTTTTATACTTTTTTATTTATTTAGCTTTGACTATTAACTATTAGTGCTAGATATAATTTTATGAATTAGCTAGTTAGTATTTGAATATTTATTAATAACTATAATTATTATTTATTTAATTTTTACAATTTAAAACTTTATAAAGAAAATGGCTAAAAATCGAGGAAACGAATGTTAGATATTTTGGCTATAGCTGATAATTACGTTGGTCTAATTGACCTTTTTAGAATATGATATTACCTATCTGTACTTAATTAGAAATATAACTCAATTATTTCATGCTTTAAATAATTATCATTATGGATAATTATAAGTAGCTACTTAAAACTAAACTGGTTAAATATATATATTATATTATAAGTATCATAATAATTATATATTTGAAAAATGGTGTAAATATGTAATTATATTTTTTAATTTTATTTGTACTTATTTGATTTATTAATTTATTAAATTAAATTAAAAGTTTTAAATTGTTATACCTTAATGTGCTTATCTTAATTTATTTATGTTGGTAAAAAGGTATAATACTACTTGGATTTAGTATATTACTATATTTTTTGAATCACACGCTAACTACATAATATTATGTAACGTTTCTAAATACAATTGACTTTTTAAAAAATAAAGTTTAGTTTGGTAATTTTTTTTTACTGAGAAACTTTGATATTATAATATACAGTACCTGTCTAAAAGGATTTTATACTTTTATTATTTTTTAGGTTTCTGAAATAAAAATTATAAATTTAGAATGTTTAATAATACATTTTTAATTATTTTGAAAATCGTTAGCTTAATTTTTGTTATTAAATAATGTTCTTTTCATTGTTTACTTTTTAGAATAATTTATAAATATTCAAAATTAACTCAGCTTATTTTTTTATATATATAAAAAAAAAATAAATGAAACGAACAATAAATTATGTATTGAAGTATAGGTTTGAACTAAAGAGACTGTTGTAGAGCGTAAATTCTCTCAAAATAATATAAATCGAAATGATGCCATACAGAAACGATGATAAAGAAAACTGTTATGGGGAATAACGAGTAATAATAAATCATTTCATGAAGAACTTGTGTGAGCTCTGTTTTTGGCTACTATTTATCTTGCTCTTAGAGATTTCTTTTCCGTTATGTATTTTTGGGCCGTTTACTTTTTTTTCTGCACCGTTGCTCATGACAGACGTCCGGCATCAGAAATAGGATGTTATGAAAAAAGATGACTCTCCTCTTATTGGTTAAAAATTTTGTCATGCCAATACCATAAGGTACCAAAGTAGTATTATTCATTTTCAATGAGAAGGTACACAAACATAATATAACATTGATAATGTTTAGCTTATGTCTATACGTTGTATTACATATTTCCAAGCAAGGTGAAAATCGAGGTTAAAACCACGGAGCTCACACAATGCGGGCCATTAATAATTACAAAGCCAAGGTTTTCTCTACCGAAATTGTTTGTCCGACACACATATGTCAACCTCTATTACAGTCAAATATTGACTAAATAATATTTCTAAAATAAAACTACACTAGTAGCAATTATAATTTTTCGTTAAGAGACATTTTTATTTTTTATAATAATGATAATTCTTCTTAAAATGTACATTGATAAAGAAATAAAATAAGTCAGGTACCTAATTATATTAAATATTTGCATTTATAATTATAATTTTAACGAGTCAATAAAAATATGTTTTATAGTTTAATATAACTTTTAAATATTTTGATAATGATTAATATTTATTTTGATAAAAACTAACTCATTAAAATAGTGGTTTTTTTATTATATTATGTTAAAATGGTATCATCACGTTTATTAAACTTTATATATAGGTAATTTGTTCTGTACAATATGCTATGAAATTAAATTATTCGGTAGTATGTTTATCATAAAATTATAGCGTTTAAACGGTTTTAGATTTACAGATACTTTTATTTTATATTCTGAACGGAATAGTGAATGCATTAATATGTTGATTTTAAAATGATGTATTGTGGGTATGTTTTTTTATATAATATATAAATACATGATAAGTTGTAGAAAAACTGCTTTGATTTTCAATTTTGATCATAATTTAAGGTGGTATATTGGATCTATTTTTATTTTTTTATAGTTTGTATTTTAAACAGATAAAAATTAAAAATTCCAGGTATTTTTTTTATAATTTAGAAAAACAAACAAATATTTAAGAGAAACGACAATTTTTACGTAAAACCATTAAAATTCAAAAACGAATAATTTTCTATAAATGTTATAATATTTGTTTTTTCAAATATTTTAACTTTTTTTTGAACTATTTATAAACAATTGACATTTTTTACTTTATTTTTTTATATGTTAATAAAAATGTATGAGTTAGTGAAAATGCTTGAAAATTTGATGCATGATATAAGGTTCCTAGTAAGTAATTCATTTTCCAGTTAATAAAATATCAAAAATAAATAGTCATATTATTTTTTTATAAATAGGTATTAAAATAAAAATTTTGACACAACCGTGAAAATTTCGAAAATACAAGATATTTTGTAGATAGAAATACATACAAATTATTTGCTTATACTTTGAAAATTGTATACAAGATTTTTTATGAGTTGTTCAAGTTATATAAAAAAAATCTACCGAAGCCTAAATTAATTTTTTGTGAGTATTTTAAGTTCAATTTTTTATAACGTTGGATATTCATCAGTGTAAAAACTATTTCTTTCCAAACGTTTTTTATTTTTGAATAATTCAAAAAAAGAATAATCGTAAATACTGAAAATTTTCACAAAACTTTTATTATCATTTTCATTACATAATACATTTTTCAATTTTTTTTCACCTAAAATTAAATTATTTATAGCCATGCCAAATTTTCAATTATTTTTAGATTTTTTTTTTTTTAATCGTTAATAAAAAAATATTCACTAAAACCATAAAATCTAAATAAATATATATATATATATATATTTATAAACAGTTATTTTTATAGATATTTTAATTTCAAATTTGAACAAAATTACCTCTTTAATCGATAAATAACAATGTTATTTACTTTGTTATAATTTAAAAACATAATTTTTAGAAATTTAAATCTTTTATGTATACTATATTATTATAAAATTTATCATACGCAACGAGATTTTTGATTTATTTTGAGGTAATATTTATTTATACTATGAGTCTATTTTGCTGATATGATATTTACAGAAAGATAATATTAAATTTTGAGTTATAAATTATTATAATGTGATATTAATGTATATTATTACCTATAATAACTAAATACTAAATTATCTAAAAAAAAAATCATATCAACTTACCATAATACTGAAAATAAAATAAATAGCTTTAATAGATATATCAAAAATAAATTATCACGAAATATACTTTGTGATATTATAAGCTGACAGACCTTTTCCGTTCAAAATCGTTTTTTGTATTAAATGATATATCATTGAATTTAAATTTAACTCACCTATTATAATAACTTACTTGACAAAGCAGTGCAGTATCCATTTTCCTAATTTTTTTTATTATTAAATTGATAAATTAGATTTACTAGTAAAAAAGTGAACAGTTGTGGATTTTAAATCATTTTAACGCATTTATAATTTGAACGTTCTTAATGAGTATTAAGTATTTAATAAAAACTTTACAATAGGTTAAAAAAATAGCAAAAAATACAGCGTTACAAACCGATAATAAGTGATCAACTTGATACAATCCAAACTGGGGAAATTTTAAAAACAAGAATAATAAGTAAAAATTCACGATAGATTTCCATTTCTTATTAAAATAATTAAAAAAGTATAGTCATTATTTATTATGATGCAATAATAATCATCAACATTATTATGAGTTATGATTAATTATCAAAATCTATTTAGACATTCTACAACATTTTTAGTTTTTTACGTCAGTTATCCCAGTTATAATGACTTTAATATAGTTATTCTATGTATGATGCAATGGAGAAATGATACGAATAATTTGTATTGTATAGTGTATGCTTAATACATACAATGTCAACATTTTGTATTGTACATTGCATATTTAATGTATACATTGTTTAAATTGCTTAAACCCTTTAAACTAAAAAATATTACTGCAAAACAAATAACTTTATATTATATCTGATTAAAATTTAAGATTGGGTGTCTTGGTTGTCAATTATATTTAGTATTTAATTATGTTCTGGTTTTAACTATAGTTGAATTCATTATCACTCGTTTAGAATAAATTGAATTAAAAGATGGAACCAATTATATCTTTAAAATTAGTTGTTTTCTTCTTTATTTGAAATAAATATTTATTATATTAAATGTGAAAAAAACTCGAATAATTTTATTTTGTGTAAGTATTTTCTTATAAATGTTATACTGTATTTTTGTATAGTCATCTTTTAAATATCAACCTACAATATTTATACCTACGAGGATATACATTTTTTTTTTCGTTCATATTAAATTAATAGTATTTTTTTTTAAATTATTTATTTTTTATAATTCCCCCTCAAGGCATATTCTGTAATAGCTGCATTTAAATTAAATATTGTTAGATTATCTATCTACCCAGTGTTATATTATGCTATATTTACATGCTCTGTTGATTTTAATGTCATATTATTTTCTTATTTAAATGGCCGTATATTTCTGAAATTATTTTATTTTTTAAATTATCAATTGTATAATATCATTATACAAATGTAAACAAATATAAAATTATGTGTACATTTAAAATTATTTTTATTTTACTTTTCAAAAAATATATTATAATTATTTTTTATGAGAAACGGAAGCAACTACCTCCGTTATATAAGGTAAATTTATTTTTTAAACTTCTTTATGGATACATTAAATAATAACTATTTCGTCAATAAAATAAAAAATTTTTTTATTTTGATTAACGAACAATTTAATTTTTTAAGTAGTTTAATAACTAAGAACAATCAAAGTTATTCATTGATTAATGTTCGAATGTTTTTTTGAAATTGTATTAAAAAAAAAAAAAAATTATAAAATAATATTTAATATAAGGAAATAGATACAATGTATTGTTAAGTTTTAATTACATGATAATAGTATAATTATTTATAGTTATTTGATATTTTTCAAAAGTAAAATCAAAATATGTTTATAATTTAAAAGTACAAATATAGTTATATAATGTTATAAAATTGATTTAAAAAATTATCCGTTTTAATGTAGTGGAATTAAAAAGTTTTTAAAATTGTTCAATCTACTGCTATTTTTCTTCCAAAAAGTATAGCGTAAAATAAATTCGATTTATTCCCTAATTAATGTTTAATGACTTAGAATTATTTTTTCTTTTTTTGTTCAGTACTATATAATGAAACTATGAGAAGGGGTTTTTCGTATAACGTAATAATGACAATAAATTAATCGGGACGAGAAAAGTTTTTACTCTCAGCAAAATCCGCTTGCAGATTAAATTTCGGCACCAGAGGATGTTGCGGCATTTTTAATTATTACTCTCTCGGTCGCCACTGTAGCCGTTCCCTTGTATATTATACTGACGTTGGTGTTATACGAAGAGAAGGGGACTCGTTATCATAAACAACGGAAACCCTAAAAACCGTTGACCCGAGACGTACTGAAATGGGCATTTGGTAATATAATTTTATTGAAGGAAATGTTATACGTGTAGGATTTATCTCAATAACCGTAAGTCATTCTATTATGAATTTTAAGATTTCTTTCTTGCCGTGTTTGGACTTGCGAATATATTAAAATGTTTGTTATTTATTTTCTATAGAAAAAAAAGATTTAGCGAAATAATTTTCTTCAGATACTTTCGTTTATCTTGACAGGAATAAAATATTTCAGGAACTATTATATTATGGACATTTAATATTAGGTAGAAAGAAAAAAAATATAATTTCAATACCCTTATGACTAAATATGTTTACAATATTATATGGAGGTATATATTAGGTATAAACTATAGTAACATCGTTATCATTTTAAAAGTTTTATTTTATAATTATAAATATTTATGATTATTATTATTTACAAATCAAAAGTTTTTCTATACCATACATAAGTATTATTTTCAAAGAGCAAAATTTTACAACTGTTAGTAGTTATGTTATAAGTTTTATTTTATTTATTTATACGAAAATCTGATATTTATTAGAATTACAAAGTTTATTCAATTACAATTAAATTATGGTAAGTCATTGAGACGCCAACCATAACTAAAGAATCAAATAAAATATTTTCTTATATCGTATCGATGGCTTATAGCATTGTAAATATTATAAAGGTTAGAACTGTAGACTAAGTGAGAGGTAACCACTAAATAGTGGGTAAAATTCATATATTGCACAATCTGAGTTAATTTCACACATAAAATGAACATTTAAATATTTAAAAGTTTTATTTGTTATCAGTGGTTGAAAAATAATATTATTTTATATTAACTAGAGAATTTTTAGTAAATAAATCTGTACTAATATTTACAGTTATTAACAAGGTACCTCTATTATTGTTTAGGGAGTAATTAAGTAAAGTAGTACTTTTATTATTGTGTAGTTCTTACCATAAAAGTTTTGAATTAAAACTGTAAGTCTATACTTATAAAGTTTTTAATCATTATTTATCGTAGTTAAATTTTTAATGAATGTAACACACGCACATATAGGAACTTGTTAAATTATTTAAAGTCCACATTTATTACTTGATAGTAAAGAGTAGTATTAGTATTATTTATATAATGATATTCTTTAACAAATAAATCAAAAAAAATAAAATAAAATAAAAATAAAAAAAATATGTATTTTTATGGATTAAAAATTTAACTTAAATATTTTTAATTTCTAAGTTGTAATTTTCTACTAAGAAAATATTAACACGTATAATAAAGTTATTAAAACGTTGGTGTAAAATAATTAATATAAAAAATTAGTATGTTTACAATTTTTAAACATGATATAATTTTAATCAAGTAAAAAATAATACAATAAGTTATTTTTCTTTAAAAAGTATATATTAAATTTTGTGATTGGGGAAAAATTAAGCACCTACGTAGGGTTTAATTTGAAAAAAAAAATGTTGTATACAAAAGTAAAACTAAATATTTTAAATATTATTGTTCTGTGTATATTTTACGAAATAGATTTTTTAATAAATATTTTGTTACAAGTTTTCAATCATAATTATATTATATAAATTAGAAAATAAATCATCATAGTTTATTTATAATTATTGTTTTAGAATTCAATATATTACATTGTTACAAAGTACCTATATTAATATACAAATTACTAATTAATTATAGTATGTCAAAGAAAATTTTTTAATTTTAAATATTTAACTGGAAAAACTAGTAAAATAAGTCTTTGTTTATAATATATAATTATATTTTAATAATAATTGGCGATAAGTACCTATGTTTATTTTTTATTCTAAGTATAAAAATGATTTTATTGTAACGTATATCATTTTATACAGTGGCGTAATTGTGAAGGGGTAAGAAAATGGGGACAACTGCTCACCTCTGAAATTTTAGTAAGTTGGTAAATAGGTATAATTTTGCTCCCAGATATGGCAATAGTAAAAATTTTTTAAAATAAAAAGTGAATAAAATACTTTTATAAGATAAAAATATTATTTTTCTCAAATTGTTGCATATAATAAAATAATGTTGTACGTTTCTCGTGTTGTATAATATGCTGACGCATTTACATTATTTGGGTTACAAAAATAACCCAATACTATTATTTCATAAATTATTATGATTATAGAATTATCATGTTTTTAAACAAGATACAGCACCTTTTTTCATAAGCTCTTAGTACTTAAAATGATTTAATGAAATTGTTTGTTTTTAAGCTATAAAATGAGTTTTAAACCTGTTTATTAACAATTATGTTATAGTTTTGATTTTGGTGATTAAATTATTCCTCACCCCCTTACCACTAGTTTTTTATCCATTATGTTACTGATCATATGCATACATATGGAAATAAGTATAATATATTGCCGTATAATAATTGTACAATAACCCAAATATATTACAATGTAGGATTATATAACACAAACATAGGTAATGTTAAACAATAGAGTATTTAGGGATAATTTATAGCTGTTATTATTTTATCGTAGCATATTTTGACTAGGAATAATATTATGGAGTCATAAAATATTTTTGACTATTACATTTAAGACAAACTAATTTTTTATAGATATTTATAGAATAAAGAATAAAATAAAGTAAAAGAGCGTTATTTTTTTTATGAAAAACAGTGTGTCTAGAATTTTTTTGTATTCATATTTTTGATTTAACAAATGTTCACAATTGATAAAAAAGTAATACAATTAAAATAATTTTTAATTTCTATAGCAGTTTTCCTTTTCTTGCACATAAAACATAATATGCCATTTGCATTCTTATTAGGTACTGAAATAATTTTAAAATTAACTCGTTATCTACTCTCCTCTCCCTCTTTCCGCCATCCATTTCTCGTTTATTCACTGAAAATTGAACTGTGGCTACAGCTGTACCACGCAACGTACGTTTTTTGAACGTACGTGAAAGTCTACAGCGGCGGTAGCGCTAGCACGTTTTTGGCTTATAATAGGTACAATATGGGTGAATGCTTCAAGACACGGGGTGAGCGGATAGAGGAAAGTTAGAGGTTATTGTACAGAGAAGGTTAAACGCTGGAACAATTAGAGAGCTATCGTCATACCGATGAGCGGGGCAAGTGAGCAAGCGCTCTACAGGGATAAGTGTGATAGAGGGATGAAAACGTGGGTAATACCAAAACAGTGCGCGCGTATTGTCGTGCACTTTACGTATATACGAGTCTTGAATTCACGGCATACACCCTCTGGCAGTGTGTGTACTCCCTCTCTAGTTTCGCGTACACACTCAACAGTATCGTTTGTCGGTAGGATGTGATGGGGGTATGTGAGGAGAAGGATTTTATAATGGGATCAAAAACGGCTGCGAGTAATTCCAGTTGGCTCGTGGTCTGGAATATTAAATGCTTGTTTCCTGTTAGCGTTGTCGCCAATCGCCACGCCAAGCACAGAGTAGTGGCTCTTTTCGTTCAAACGGCGACTGTATATATTAAAATATGTACATATAGGTACTGTTTATAACGTAATACATTCATGATACACATACATATACAAGTCATATATTTGTGAGGGGTGTGTGTAAATGCGCCCCTGCGTGTCACGTGTACATATATATCGTGTTTATGTGAGACGTCTGCCTTCCTCCCCCAAGAGATTTTCGACGAAGTTAATACTTTAAAAATAATATCAACCAGCTTGCATCTCATCAGACGAGACAACACTGAATATATCATCTATCAGTATCTTTACTTAGATATGTATTTTAAATATTTTATGAATAGGCACATAAATTATCGTATCCCCGAAGGTCTCCTGCATGTCGTCGCTATCGCGACACTCGTGTACGTTCATAATGTGTTTTTTGGTATATTTTTATAACTATTCGTAGCGATGATAATATTATTATTGCGATTATAGCGAGATGGAGATATATAATTGCGTTTTTTTGATGCTCCGCGCGACGGGTATGATGATTTTTAGGAACTACCGCGGAGTGTAGAACACGCGTTGAAATTAAAATCGTAAAATGCAATTTTACGTCATGGCCAGGCAAAGTGGTCGCGGGCGTGAACGAAACCACCGAGTTGGAAAACATTTAGCTATCTTCTATGCTCCAGTTAAGTTGTTTTAATTGCATTTGCGCGCATTAGACGAGAGACTCCACTGCGACGACGGCTACCGCACAACGCGACTGACGTGCGCAAAAGTATGCGTTTCCCTGTTCTGTAAACTGAAGTAAATATAAAGTGGCGGTGTAGTAGTACGTATCTCCCTCGAAATTGTCATCAAAATGCTTTTGTGTATGGGAATTATATTGTATTAATGTGTTTTTAGTTTACCATTTATGATATTTCATTATTGATTATCTATAGTTATATTAACTATATTGTGTTAGATTTATTCTTATGTTCTACTAATAAATTCATAGTTAAAAATAGATACTTCGTTATAAAAAAAATATGCAATCAGTTATATCAATAATTTTACTATATTATGAAAAATATTATAAGAAAAGCTTATTTATAAAATATATCATTATTGAATTAAAAAATTAATAAAAACGTGTTAATTATCCAAGTACCTGTTGTTAATTAAAAAAAAATAAAAATTTGTTAAAAAATGTGATGTTTTATATCAAATCCAATGTTCATATAAATTATCAGATTTTGAGATAAATTAAAAACATCCGGTATCTTATATAAAATAATAAAATAATTTTGTAATATTTTTGTATAAAATGTTCCTAAATTTAGTGTTTATTTACGTAATTATTAGTTTTACAGTAATCTTTAGATTGATAATATTAATATATATGTATATTTGAAAACATTTAAAAATAATTTTAATGAGTCGAGAGTAAGAACACAAAATAAAGAAAAATAAATAGAATGAAACAATATTTTTTAAATTTAATTTCATGAATAAATAATTAAAATGTTTTATGTATATATCTTTTTAGTATCACACCTGATTTAACTAATAAAAAAAGATTCTATTTTATAACCTGGAATTAAGGACTATAAAGAAAATTATATATAACAGTATGTAAGTTAAGTAATTTATTTTTTATCACCGTAAAAATTAAATAAACATTAAATATTTTTAGTTTTAATCCTTGACCCAATGAATGTTATTTTGAATATACGTAGATGAAAAAATACAATTCATACTTTTTTGTCTTGCTTGATATAAATTAAATTTTTTTTCTTATAAAATGTATTATTATATATTTTCGGTACACTAGCTGATATCGCATGACGTCGCGTTTCATTACATGAGTCACTACATTAGAAAAACAGTATGACAGGTTTTGATACATTAGGCGCTATCGAAGATTACGTTTAACTAACCACACGTTGCCGTTTAATTAAAGGTCGAAATTGATGTCAAACGAGTTTATAGGTTTTAAAACTTTGTATTGAATGAATCTATGATAGGCAGACGATTATATTTTTATTTTTATAATCAGTTCTATGTTATACGGTTTATAATTTTGTAATTAAAAAAAGGTAGATAACAAATGCAAGGATCCGCGTGTTTTAATATTTTAAGAAATGGAAAGATACACTTCCTAAAATGAAAGATAAAACTGGTTTTAAATAGCAATATTACATATAATAATAATAGAATTATAAGTATAAATTTTAAGGTTATATTATATGTATAATTGTATAAAGAAAACAATTAGTTTTAATAGAATAATATTTATAGTTTTAAAAAACATCTTAATGATATTCGATGAATATAGTAAATTATATAATATACATTTATTATATTTTATTATTTAGCATAATGCTCTAAGATATTAATTTTATTTTGAAGACTACATTCACAGTTATCGGGTGTGAAAAGAATTCAAGGTATCGGTCGCAACTACCAGTTTACATCTGTTTCACCTTATAAGGACTCTATAGTTGCTCGTCTCGTTCTCTATTAAAGGGTACTGACTCCTTAAGAATCTCCCTACACTCACGACTGATGATATTGCTCTATGTTTAATAGTCAGTTCATTATTTTATTGATGATTTACACTTATAAATTTAAATATGTATAATTAAAATTTAAATCTGTTCAAATAAAAATTACTTCTAATATCTGTTTAAGCTTTATATCCATATGTTTTTTTTTTTTTAAGAATGACCTATTATAGCTATGGGTTTCCTTCGTGTCAAATAAAAAACAAAAAAAAGAAGTTATTTCACATAAATTTGGCTCCTTGCTGAGACGTTAAAGTTGTCACCTAAATAAAAGGTCGGAGGATAGTTTTAGCCTTTATGCGTTTGCGACATTTTTGATGATGGAGGAAGAGGTCATCGGTTTTTATTGCTTTTCCTGCTTCACGATACTAGAAAACCTATAATGGTACAACTAACGCACCGGTGATTTTGAAATTTATCATTTGTTAGCAAACAACGATACAAATTCACAGAGAGACTTCATAATTATTTTATTTTAAGTATTTTTCAAAGCTTTTTTAATAACATCATTATTTTTGGGTACTATTTATATTTTAAAATGAATTTAAGATATAATGAAGGATACCGTAACTATTAATGATTAAAATTTATAAATATTGGAAACTAGTAGTATACTATTATCATAAATACACACCAGTATTTGTACATTTGGATTTTATAAAATACAATTACATAACCCGATGGCTTGGAAACATATACAATTACACAACTTTAATTTAAACCCACTGTTTTCAGTAAACTTTATAGAAATAATCTGCGGAACTCGAAATGTCCAACTAGATTTTACTCTTCAGCTTTTGTATATTACACTACTTTATACTAGTTATAATAGTACAGTACTCTGAAAAGTTATTAGGGTAATTTCCTGTTTCTAAAATGTTTAGTTAGTGACGTACAAACTGACATAATACTTTTCAAAGCAATGTCTTTTTGAAATATTTTTAGTTTGCAATTTAGCATTCATTATAATAATAATGAAAATCTAATCTGAGTAATTAATTTTTTCATATTACAAAAATTACATTATGATGATTAGTTAATTAATAATAATGTACTTAATATATAAACATTTAATTGGCTTTTAACATAATTTTCTAGGTTTAAAAATAACAATTATTTTAAATGAGGAATTTATTTTTGCTTTAATTTTTAATTCTTGTTTGTATTTTTTTCGTAAATATATTTTGAGTAGGAAAAATGTTATTAAATTGTACTTCTGGTTTATTTTTTTGATATTTCTTATATTTAAATAAATTATATACGGTATTAACAATACCGTGATATTATTATAATAATTATTAAATAATTTTTTATTTACTAATGATAAATTAAATATACTTTTATTGTATCCATTACTCAATTATTTTTTTATCTCTAATTTTTATTTTTTTGGTTTGTTATTAGTTATTATAAGATAATTATCTCTATTTGTGATTTCGTGTTTCTTATATAATATAACATAATATTGTGCATCTTCTATAGATTTACGAGCGATTTTTATAAAACATGATGACACCATTTTATCTGTTTTGCTTGTTTTAATAAAATTATTGACATTATAATCAAAAAAACTTTTTTTACATTTGGATAGTAGAACATTGTGAAGTTTGTAAACTTTATAGTAGGTTAGCAAACATTGTAAAAATGCCTACCATCATATTATGCTGTTAAATTTTATATGGTTATTTGGAAAATAGCTAACAGAAAAAGTTTTAGACTATTTAATATTTCTTATTTTTCTCATTTCATTATTTGAAAACATTAATCACTTAATGGTAAATAATTTATACCTAATAACTGATTTCAGTAAAATTACTCAATATATTTCTTAAAATGTAAGTTATTTATCGGTTAAAACCAATGATATAATAGTTTAAGTATCTAATTTATTTTCTATAAATTATATGCAAGATAAAGAATTTCTTAATAATTTTAATCTGCGACTGTTAATCTTCATAAATTATGTCGTATCTATTGAAATATAAGCTAAAAAAATATATTTTCTTTCATCAACTGAATCTACTATTTCTGTTGGTTTAAAGTAATGCTTATTTCAAACACTTAAGTCATAATATAATATAACCAATAAATAATGTTGTACCTATTTACATTTTAAATTTGACTAGCATTATGTTCTCGTATAAATGCAAACTTTTTATTTAATATTTCATTTTGAATTCATTAAAAAAAAAAAAAAAAATAGACGTATCATATATTTTATAGAACTATAGAATAGTGCATGGTTACGTTTAAAAACGACCTAAACTATTTATTTTTGAATGAAACCAAAATAATTTTTCTTGGGGTGTTATAAATTTATCTTGATAAATTGTTTAGACTCAAAAAGCTAAGAGTTTTGAATAATATGGTTATAAACCTACAGAGTTTTGTTTAAATTGTGTTAATTATCTTATTTTCTTCATCTATTAATCATAAAAGAGATTAAAATGCTTTAGAAATTAAATTGCATGTTTAGAATAATAAAAATAGTAAAATATGATATACATTAAAATTAAAATTGGAAAATAGTATTATCAAATTATAAGATACAAATAAAAAGCACGTATTGTATTGATATTGTCAAGTTATCAAAAATTATGAAATTTCACGATTGAAACCAGACAAAATAATAGTTCGTCACATAATATTACAAAAAATATATTTTATAGTATATTTGGTACTTAATCAGAGAATGTAAAATATTTAATATAATATCACGAATAAAATAAAATACTTATTAAAAGATAATATTAATTTTTTTTATTAATTTAATTTGATATTAAGTTTGTTTTGAAATCAATGAAAATAGTAACTATCAAAATTAAAAAATACGAATGAGCTTAGAATTAAAAAAAAATAATTAACTGGTGCAATACGAGTATAGAGTGTAAAAAAAAAAAAAAACATATTTGGAGAGTAAACAATTAAAATAGATAATGTTCCTTATATTTATTGTAATAAAATAAAATTTGTATTATTTAGTTGGTAACAAAATTGCAGTAAATACATTTTTAATGTATTTATGGCAGCTCAGAGATGTATCAGCATGATTAGAAAGTTAAACAAGCTTTGACCTTAGTCTATAACAATAAGAACAATGAACCAACAGTTCATTTAAAAGAAGTATTCGGAATGTGATTTTGTGAGGCGCACAAAATTGAAAAAGGTATATTATTATTACATATTGTGAGTGAAATGCTTAGGTGAAAAAGAACATAACATGAGTATTTCGGTTCATGTTAATATATAACATAACAGTAAACACATTGAAAGTTAACCTTCAAAATTATCTCCATCTTCTCATGGTTAAAATTTAATTTAGCCTTCAAAAAATACTGAATTAAACTCATTGAAATCCAAACGAGTAAAAAATAGTACTGTAACAATACAGTCAATAACTGTAATTAAACATTTTCTATAATCTTTATGAAAGATAATAATTATACTCGAAATTCATTACTTAATAGTAATACATTCAATTAGTAGTAACAACTGAAACAAAAGTAAAAACTTGATCATGTCTAGGTCTAGTACGTTATTGTCTTTTTATACGTGATGAATATTTTCTTTTTTTCATTATTTATTGTTTGTTATTTCTTTTAGTGATTTTTTGTGTTTGGGGGCTTGAGAGGGGGTTTACACCGGAGATTCCTCTACGAAATCTAAAAACCTAAAATAAAGCAAAGACCTGAAAATCACTTATTTCTCTATTAGTTTTGCTTTCTTATACATAGGTACTATGTATACTAAAGTCAAGTTAAAAGTGTACATTTTAATTACATTATTATTTTTGCAATTAGTAAATTTAAAATGATTTAAAGATAATCTTTTAATTGATTAAAATGTTTCTTTTTTAAATAAAATAATAATTAACGATTTCATTTATAATACGTATAATTTATGATTTAAAAAGAATTTGAGAATATATTAGAATTATTTAATTTTTATTCAAAGTTAATAAATATTGTTCATTTAAAGTACTAAAAAAATTTAGATTTTAGCTCATAAATATATCATTGTACAATAAGTTATTGTGTGCATTTAAATAGTAATGACTATGCGTAGTATGAATCAAATATTGTCAACAACTATTTTTAAATCATATGGTAAAATATAAAAATTCAATTTTGGTTTTCTCGGTTGCTTACTATTTAACATCATTTAAAAAAGCCTAATTTTATAAAAAAAATACATAAAAACTGTTTATTGTATATTGTGTCTGTACCAAAATATTAATAAAATAAATAAATTATATCATATTATTCATATTCTAAAAATAAAAAATAAAAACAGTCTAGTTTTGAAACACGATGATTTCTGTCATTGATTACACGTATGTTTATGTAGTTCACCATTAAAATAAATCAAGCGCGTCAGTTGTTCAGAATTTCCCAATTATTCCATGACTTTTTTCTCTTATATTGAAACGTCATCATTAAAGTAGTGACACCTAAAACTATAAATAATTTATTTTGGATGCTTGCCAGACAACTAATATTTGATGGTGCCTATTTTCAGACACGTCCCTTTATCATATTAATAATAATATATAATTTGTCCACTTGTGTATTAGTATGTAATTAGGTTTGATATTTTAAAAAGTTTGACATATTGTGTTTTGTGTACATAAATATTTGCTGTGTGTTAGTCATAGTGTGACTGTTAGTCAAACTCAAACAATTGAGTTTTGCCAGATGCCTAGACATCATATTATTATGTATTAATGTGTTTACCATCAGAATTCTTTTTCGACACTTTACATTGCACGTCATTAGCAGGTGACAAGGTATACATAAAGTATAAGAAATTAATTAGATATAATTTACAAACTTTTTGTTAGGTCATGCATTTTCATAAAATTCTTTTGATTTTTGATATATTTAACATTATTATCTAAATTTTAATACACTATATTTTTTAATCGAGTTTCATATAGTTTTTAAAATTACATTTCATCAGTTGACTGAAGCTCTGGTGTACGTAATGAACGTTTCCGGCGAATGTGCGCAAGTGTGATAAAAGTATATTGTTATGTTGAAATCCCACAGGAACAAATCTAGATTTTAATCTAATATTATCTTAAAATTCTGACCACGTGCATCTTTTGGTAACACACATATTATATATTATTATAGTAATATACCTATATTAAGAAATTTAACACACGTAAGTAAGTAAAACCGATCGAGTTAGTTTTGAACACATTATTATTAGTTTCATACTTTAATCTCTATCCATTCTCATAAAAGATATTGTACTCAAAGTTTTTGTTTTGCTAATAATACTAAAATATACATATATTATTATATATGGAAACATTTTGTTTACTTTTATTAATAATTTGGTATATATAAATCAGATGTCATCAAAGGTTGCTAAAAGTTTGGAAATAGCATTCATCCATTAGTTGTTTAAATACTAGTTTTTTTGGTTTTTTGTGTTTATTATGAATTTTATAAAACAAAATTGAACGTGGTAATCGTGCTGAAGAATAATATATATATTAACTAACAAACTATTGAGATTAGGTTAAGGATTATGAAATATTTTTTTCTATTTGTAGTTATCTTTAATAAATATTATTTATACATATAATTATTTATACTATGTTTAATAATCTAAGTATATAAAATATAACAATTAATCAGTGTTTCAGTAATAATAACAAATACGACAATATACCATTTGATGAAGTAAATATTTTAAAATTGTATTTTAGTTATATATATATCCTATTGAATATATTGAATAAGTCTAAAGGGGCAAATGCTCAAAAACTACAAACAATTTTTATTTTATTTTGTATTATAAAAAAAAAAAGTATTTAATTATTAAAACTTATTATTTAAGTTTTAATTGTAAAACATAATTAAATTATACATTTTTGACAGTTTTTTCATTTGTTTTAGTTAATTAAAAATGTTGGTTATCAGTGTACTCTTAGCATAATATTTTATTTAACCGCTTTCATAAAACGCCATGTTAAATTTTTAAAAATATTGTTTGCATTGAACGGTCAAATGTGTTGTTAATATAATATTATTTGTACATCAAATTATACTGTGTAATGTGTATGAGGTCAAGCGAATGAAATTAACTTTCTGGTAGTGTAAATACAAAAACTGTGAAATATTGTTAGTAGGGGAGGAGATTATACATCTCTCTGGAGCAATAAAATAATGATACTCTTTGCAGACAAAGGTTAACATTGCCAGTGAACGATTTATACAGTCGTTTAAACTTTGCGTTTCTTGTCAGTTTTATTTTTTTTCTTGCACATCTTTTCAACCGTTTCAGTTGTCGACAACGACATGGAACCGTTAAAGTTGTCCATCGTTCCCCGATGGGATATCAATTTGCCATTGTATTTTCTTCGGTAGCTTGTGATTTCCATTTTTCGGAGTTACTCTGGATTTCCACACACAAAATTCTTTGCGTTGTATACAATTTACGATAATGGTTGTTCAGAAAAAATACTATAGGAATCTCATTCGGTGAGCCATAACGTTATATGTGGCAATGGTAAGTTCGGGGTAGGGTTGGTATACGGATGCGAACAGAAACGATAACTGGTCAAATTTATACTTATTGGGTTTGCAATAGAATATTGAAAATACGGTTTAAAAAAATATAAATAAATACATGAAAATATTTTCTTTATCATATATGTATAATATTCATAGAATTAAATCTCATGTTTTATGTTTAATATTTTCGAATATTTCCCTATCTTGTTTTTTTTTTTTATCGTCAAATAATATCATTTTTTTATATGTATAATAATGATACTATTTTTTTATTTTTTTTTTATATTGGTAATAGTCAGTTCCATTATATTTCTTTTATTTTTTATATAAAAGTTTGTATTATTTTTGAATTGATTTGTATATTATGCACTTAATATTCAAAATGTTGGATTTAAAATAGGTAGTTTAAAGATTTACAAAATAATAACATTAATTTCTTATTCATAAAATCTTAAAATATTATCAAACTAGTTAAATGTATTTTGATGCACTATACATTTTTTAAATTAATTTCACAGATATTATTAATTCGTTAGCCTTTATTTTTATTATTAATTATGACTAGAAAATTAAAATAATATATGATTTGGAATATGCGTATGAGTATGGATAGTCATATAGTTTATATAAAATTAAACTAATTTGTTAAATTAAATATGAAATCCTTATTATTTTACGAATAAAAAACTTGTTTAGAGATAACTATATGGAGGAAAGTGGGGGGACAAAGTTATATTGTAATGTTTATATAATATATTAATGTTATATTTTAAATAAATTTCGCTTGTTCATATTTTTTTCTTTTAATTCAAATTCAAAAATATTTTATTTTTAGAGGTACTATTTTTGAACAGATCCTTTCTCACGTTAATCATGTTCTTTTGTTCATAACATTTCAAGAGTAATACGTATTCTTATTGTTTCACGTAAAATATTGTGTATTATTTTACTTTAACATTTATACGGAAAATACAATATTTAGATCATAAATCTTTTGAATAAGGATTTAGAAATTTCTTAACATTGTTGATAAATTAATTTTACTCAATTGCATTTTATGAAAAAAAAAGGAGATAAATTAGTTACTCTGGGTTGAAAGAAGTAAATTTTTTCACAACTCGACAAATATTATTGTCATAATATTTGGTATTAAAACTCCCATTTCCAAAGATAATACTAGTATTAAATGTTTTTTAAAGAGCCTTGTTTTTATATTTTTTTTTAGTTTTCTTGGAAACCTTAAGAAATGTCTTTAAATATTACAATATGCATTTATAATAATATGTTATTATACCGACCGCACTACTTTAAAAAAAAAAAAAATAAAATAATAATAATAAATAAATAAAAATATATTTATGAGCACTTCCGGTTTACGTGTAACCGTTGGTTCGTTGAAATGCATACAGTCACACGTCACATGCGTACAGATCAGGAGGAGGCATGCAAATATGGATGGTCACGAGAGAGAACGATTGATAGTGAAAGAAGGGGCAAAGTGATCATCAATCGTGTCGGTTTTAATGACGTCACTTTCGGGTTAGTGTAGGACTAGGACGACACACGTATAAAACTAGCTGCGCCGGCAGCGTTGATGGTTAGAAATAAAACTGGAACACAAACGGTGTATGATAAAAATATAAATATAATTATATTATGTATGTGTTCTATAAAGTAGGGATCTACTACTAATGCGTTTAATATACAAGCGATATGTACGCGTACAGACGCACTGTGGTAACTATAGCGTTTTCGTTTAACAAATTTTATTAGGTATTGGCCACCACCGTTACGCGAAAAATATGATATATCAAAAGCTTCATTGCCAGATGCGTATATTAAAAACGCGCGCTTCCATCGTACGTCAAGCCAATCTTCTAAAATTTCGACGGTTATTATAATATTAATAACAACTTACAAGACCAACGCGCATATTACTGTGATATACATTAAACGGGATATAATTAAAAAGGAAAAAATTAAAACGCACATATTCTCCACAGAATGGTCTTAAATCTTTAATATGTTATTATTTTTACATATTATTGTTTCATCGAATGAATATACTATTGTATAGAAAAAATGACATTTTAATTTATATTTAAACAGGTGTAATTAAGTTTTAATTCAGTGGAATAAATCTTAGAATTAATAAATTAATGTAAAAAAGAAGTTATACATAATAACTTGATATATGACTTTTTGCCCATATTTAAAATTAATTTAAATCCGAAATTTCACATTTGTTTTTACGAAATGATTACTTAAATATTAAACATAATGTTCAATTCAGATATAAACTGATTAAAATTATTGAAAATGAAATTTATTGTAAAAGACTTGGGAAAAATGGTTATACTTAATGATAAAAAGAGATTTTTATCTCTTATAATAATTTAAAAATATAAAAATGTATAGACATTTTTAAAATAATATTTCATTTTATTAATACAATTATTTAAATTTTTTTCTCTACGGGGTTTTGGTTTTTAGGTTAATGTTGAAATACATCAATATAATGATAACCATAAGCTTAAAATATGCAGTACATTAATGGTTGGGGATTTTCTAAAGTTACTAATTATTTATTGTCATTATACAATACGTTTTCCGATTAAAAAAAAAAAAAAAAAAAAAAACTTTTAAGTATAATAATGATATAGCTATTTAACTGAACTATTTAAGTAAATTTGAAGTAAAGAATCTGTTAAAGAGATTTTAATTTAGGTACAATTATTTTTTTGTCATAGTATTAGTTTTTTTTGTATAGTTATTTATCGCTATATTATACAGTGAAATCTACACAAACGAACAATTTGAAGCGGATAACATTTAAACGAACGAGAGTGTACGGTATTTAGTGATTTAACTATATTATATATAATTAATGCATACAACATAAATTTGGCGCTAAAATAATTCATATTTTATACACATTTCCAAATGCTACAACTACTAAGTTTCTATGAAATTTCAGTTTTTCGACCCCAACCGTCTGTATATGAATGAAAAATTAGTTTTAAATTATAAAACAAATATAATGGACGTATATATATCTAGAAAATCCCTTAATTTTAAAAAACGTACACGCAAAAAAGCAATTCATTATTTGACCTCTTTTCCTGCCTTACTAAAATGTTAATTTGAAACAGAGTTTCCGGTTGTTAAGAGTTATTCAAATGTCTGATGAGTTAACCGTAATAATTATATTTATTAATATTATCACAAACAAAAATATCGTGAACAATTAATTATATTACCTTCTTGTATTTTTTTCATTCTATTTTTAGTAAGTATATTTTAATATCTATAAGAAAAGCATCAAGGGATTTTATTGATAAATTTAATATTTATAAAAAAAAAAAAAATAATTGGCCCTAATTAATAAAAAACAATAATGAAACTTATTCTATCATTTGGTCGCTTTTAAAAATGACATATTATAGTAAAACTATTTATGAGTAAAATTAAGTTTAATAGGGTTTAAATTCAATATTTTTATTAGATTTCAAGTTAATAATGTTATACGAACATTTTTTATTAGAGTGGAAGTGTTAGCTAATATTGTATATTGATAGAATAATAAATATTTTATAAATTACAGTAATTCAAGCGTAGGAATTATGGCTGCATTAGTGTGATAAATAAAAACACTAGAAAATCGATATTTGAATGTTTTCGATATTATAGTACATACCATAAAGTACGATAAAAAAAAAAAAAAAAAAGAAAAACATTAATTATTTCCCTGAAATTTGGCAGGGATATAAATACCATTTGAAAGTTTTCAACAGTTCATTTATTCCAACATAAACATTTTTGTTTAAGCGTTTCGTTATAACAATATATTTATCTCTATAAATTAAATTAGGCTTTCTAAAATTCATCAACGTTAAGCTCTAACGCACATGTTTTAATAATGTGTACAAAATACCGATAGTAAGTAAGTATTAAACCGTATAACAACAAATAAATAATATAAATTAATAGGATAAAATACAAATGCCTACAAACTCGTCTATTTCAAGATAATATATCGGAAGAGATTTCCTGTTTTTAGACATCTTATTTGAAACTATTAAATTGAGTCTCTGAAATAACTTTATGACTTTACGCGAAAATGTACTCCGGCAATATAGCAGAATTGGTCTTGTATAGGTGAATAATGACTCTGAGTTTAATGAAATGTTTTTGGCACAAACTATTTTGACCAACATAAAATGAAACTACATTTAAAGAACTAAAAGGATTATTTTAATCTCGTTAATAGCTTTTAACGTTGTTTTCGAGGTGTTACTAGTCAAAATTGTTTATATACAATTCAGAATACATAAAATATAGATTTTTAACAATCAAATTATTCTTTATAGTTGCTTGGACTCAACAGAATAATATAATCAGATGTAAAATGATAAATAGAGTATAAAATAAAAATAAAATCCAAATATTTTCGATATAATTACATAGTCTTATATAAGCTTCCATATTTATTATAAGTTAATAATAATAATTAAGATATAAAATAATGGATGCATTTCTTATAATATACATAATTGATTTAAAATATGCATACAATTTATAATATATTATTAATTTTAATTTTATGAAGTATTAACAATATTACTATGCAAATTAATGAATTCAAGCATAAAATTAATTCAATTTTAATAATAATTTGTAAGAATTATGGTACACCTTACATTAACATATGTATAAGCCTTAATTTAATTTTAGTTACTCTTAAAATAATACGACTTGATAATTTATATACTATCTGATCCATATAAAGTTAAACAATCATTATTTAAAAAAAATATTAACGTTTTAGAAAATATTTTTTTTACTTTATTTTAAATCGTAAAAACAAAATGTTTCTAAAAAAATATATTTTTAATATATTTTTAATATATTTTTTCATCATTTTTTAAATTGTCCATTATTTTTAATGTCAACGTGTATTTTTAATTTATTATTCAAAGTAAAACATTTCTTGGAGTACTTACTTAAATAGTTACATAAATACTAAATTTTTGACAAGTAGTATTTTAAATTATGAGAAGTTAGATGAGTGGAGTAGAGTGGTATAGAATACTTAGCAGAATGGTGGTCTACTATTCATCTGAATTTTAAAATACTTAGATAACTAATAAACTATCTAAAATCTGATAAAGTCTATAAAATCTGATTTTTATAGATTACAATTTTATTCTATGTAGTAATAAATATTTAAATATGAAGTTATATAATATGTATGTCGTCATTCAAAAGAGTAAAAAACTCAAAAAAAAAAAATAATAACGATTAAAATTAGTATTTAGTATTATTAGTTATTTTCGTTAATGATTTTTAAAATAATAAGTGTCTTATGATAAATGAATCATAATGTTTACATTTTGGATTGGTTATCTTTTAAAATATTTTATATTCAAATCGTATAATCTACAGGTAGTAATACATAAATAATTGGCTTTAAATACATTATTGTTATTACGTGTGATACTGATCAGTTACTTATAAATTGTAATAACAATTTTACTTATAATTAAGCTTTCGTATTTATTTCCTTGATATTTATATTTTAAATTTATTCGCAAGCATATGCAATTTTTGTATATATAATATTCTAGACTCTTTTTCATAATTTATTTTTAATTGATTTCTACAGAGTAATTCATCAAGCATGTTTAACAAAAAAAAAGTAATAAATAAATTTATACATAGATTTTTGAAATTTTAAGTATACTTACTTAATGGCTTTATCTTAAAGTATATACTTAGATTTTGTAAGTATTTTAAGGATTATATTTTAGTGATACAAACTTTTTTTTTTAAATGAAAATCCCTTTTCAATAATTTGTTATAGAAAAGGTTTAATTTTTTTGTTTATACAAATTTTAATTTAATGAGTACTTATTAAGTTATTTAATTTTGTAAATCAAGTCAAATAGGTTCATTATAATACGGGGATGATTTGAAAATCACAATAACTTATATTATTGTTATTAATAATTTTTTATTTTGTAAAAATTGTGGAAGTATTATAAATAGGTAGTAGAATAAATAACATTTATTTTATAGTTTTGTATAACATTTTTAAATTGATAAATAAAAAAAGTCATTGATTTCATAATTTAAAATAAAATAGATTGGATATCATTTGAAAAAGAAGAAGTTTGAATTATCACAGAACGCTCCTATTTAAAAATACAAAAATTTAGAATTTGAATAAATTCATTAAAAATAAAATATTAGGGTTCACCCCTGTAAAATGTTATAATATTGAAGCATTGAAAGTCGGATAGAATTAAATCACAGTTGTATCGTTGTAATTTCCTTCTATTTTTTTACAATTGTGTTTTTTTCGATTAATGACTTATATATTTTGAATTATTTACAAACATGAGCTTATTTTCATTCTTATCGCGTCTCTTCTATTAGTGATTTTATTCTCTGAACAAAAGCACACGTCTATGAATTTATTTTTAAAGGTTTCCGTCCCTTGCTACTGGAATATAACTCATTGTCGTGAATTAGTTTCCTCAACAAAATTACAAACCAATGTACAGACTTTTAAAGCTATTTCTTTCCCAGTTTTCATTAGGTACGCTTTTTTTTATATATGATTGTTGACGTGACCTTTTCTACTCATTTGAAATTTGTTTACTTAGTAAAAGAAAAAGTTCTTTCGTTACACCAGCTGCCTTTACACTATTCTGTCGGGTAATAATAATGACAGTTGTAATAATAGCAGTAGTAGCTATAGTATAGTAGTAATAAGAATAATAGTATTAGTAGATGACCTGCGGTAGTGGCAATGGCAAGAAAGGTCCACCGGTGGGTACTGAAAGTATTTCACGCGGAATGACCGATAAACGACAGACTAACCGTCGGACCGTATAAATGTCACCAGGTTTTAAAACTTTGTGCATTTTAGATCTAGTCTTGTAGTTATTTCTATATTATTATGCGTTTGGTTACGTAACTACAAAACTAATGGATCGGATACGGAAAATTGTTCTTTACGTGTATAATATAAAACAATCGTGTACGTAGCATTTGTGTTAGCTTTTAGTAATGTCATAGTTCCAAGTTCTAACTTGTAATATATAGGGAAAGGTATGGTGCAGTTTTTGTACAAGTTAAACGTTTAATTATTCGTCCCAAATGTGTACGTTTTTCCTGTTGATAGTTTTCTTGAGTGTAAAAGCAAAAACTGATCTGAACTCATCGATTATAATTGTTCAAAGATCTGTGAAATTTTTTTTTTTAGTGTCATTAACCATTTGAATCAATTTTATTTTTCGATTTATTTTTTTTTTTTCAACAAAAACACTGATTAATTTTAAGTAACTGATTAAGTTATAATACTATATTCTTTTGTTAAATATATTTTTTAATTACTGTAAAATATAAAGTATTTTTTAATGGTTAAGAAATAGAAAGATATTATATCCACATGAACATTGAAAACGCATAAATCATTTGTATCGTAAATGCAAACAATAAAGTGTTCTTAACGTAGCATGGTAGTGTTTTAGCCAAGAAACTTAGATTGAATAACATACATAATAATATAATATACTTAAGATATTTTTCATCATCGTATTATTTCCACGTCAGGATACGTGTTGTCAAAAACATTCGAGTCTTCAATGGAATTTTAAACGAAAAAAAGACTTGTACACAATGTGTCAATAATCTTTTTTCTGTCGTCGTACATGTTTGATGTTTAAAACTTTAAAAAATTGTTTTATCGCGATTCTAGTAAAATACTTATAACCAAACAATATTGGAACACAATTTATTTTCCTATATAAAAAGTATACTCTTTTTTGACAAGTTTGTTGTTATTACAAATAGTATACAAATATACAGTAAAATGACTTAACATTTTTAATTCACCCTTATGAAAGTAACTTCATAATATGTTATGATAATATAAGAAAAAATATTGTACTATAATTAAATGATTTTTAAATTCATTTCTAAATAGCTTATCAACTATAATAGTTTAAAAAAAATCGTATACAATTTAAAATAAAATAATTATTTTAAATTGTTGTGTTTGATTTAAACTTAAACACAAACATAAAAATGCATTAAGTAATCTATTCCTAAGATTAGATGTTGTTCTCGTTGATAAATTCATCGTATATTTAAATTGTGTATTTGTATTTAAATAATCGGTATTATTGTTTTTAAAATTATCTAACAATTTTAATGGGTAATATCTGTACTTATAAAAATAGTTTTTATTATTTAATTAATATAAGTATATATTTTAACCATTAAATTTAAGAATATTTTAATATAATCGTCATATATCATTTTCTAAAAAAAAATTATTTACTCGTATTACTTATATTTTTATAAAATTAAACTGTATATTTACTATAGTTATTTTGGTGAAAGTGGGAAAGTTGTAAATTTTAAAACCATTTTCTTGACTAAAAATGGCCAATTTTAAACTTCTATTATATATATATGTTCAGAAAAATATGAGTGACACGCGGTGCATTATCGTGATGTAAAAACTAACCATCTTTTCATTTTTTCGACACGAGATTATTTTAGTTTTAACGACAAAATCTATAGACAGCAAATAACGTTTATTTTTAATTCGAGTAATTAGATTTTTGATGAGAAAAATAATTATTTTTTTCTATAAATAAATTCTAGGAATTTCTTAATAACTTAATACATTAGTGTTCATTAAAGACTTAAATCAATCTAAAAATAATAATTATAAACTGTTTATAAAACAAATATATTTTAACACAATCATTATAATCGAAATGTTTTATTTTTTCTACTTGTTAAAAATATAAAAATATCTACCTATTTCTGAGAAATGTGCAAACCATTAGTTTAAACGTAGTTCGTGATTTACCTAATGTAAAGGGTAAACACTTTGCAGGAAGTTTCACCGTTTTATCCGATTTTCAGTGCCAAAAAAAACTTTGTTTCATAATATTATTCACTTATTCACATTCACTATAAAAATGTTAACACATTTATAAACACTTGTCTCCGGCTATACCTAAAATTGTATGTTTCCGCACATTTAGCTGGTACAACTACACATAGTACAATAGTACATACTCACTATTGCATTTATATTACAGTAAATAAACATAAAGAAAATTTGATATTTAACAAAAAATGTATATTTAAATAATAATAGTTTCACTTTAAAAATGTGTTCATTAAAATACAAAGTTAGAAAAGTTTTTACCAAGGAAGTAATAAAGCAAATAAGTATAGAGAAATGAAAGTTTTAAATAGATAAATGTTTACAGACATTTTTCATAGTTTCACGAAATATTCTTGTATTATAATTTATGTTATTTCTGTGGGAAAAATTATAAGAAATAAATTTTATTCAAGTCAAATTTCTATAGTTTTTTTTACTTGAATATAATTTATATATTTCAGTAGTAGATATTTTTTTTGTTTATATATAATATATGTTTTGTATTATTTATGTACGATATCATCATTGTATATTATTTAAAGGTTATGACTTATAGTTTTTATATTTAAATTAATTAGGTATTGATTTACTTATTTATAATACATATATTGAAATAATTAATACCAGAAAAAAAGTTTACTCAGATGTTTATAGATTAAAATTTAAAAGTATAATTCGAAAAAAATGTAATATCGTTGTTGTATTCTGTTTATAATATCTTTTAATAGATTTTCGTGGAGATTACGCCATAAATGTTAGTACTGCTATGTTATTAAGTACTCTATGGTTTTATAGAAAGGTTTTTAATAATTTCTTCTGTATAGAGTTGGATACATGGTATTATTTATTTCCATAAAAACGTTTAAGAAAAAAGATAAAGTAAAACTTTTATTAGTTCACCCTGTATACATTCTATACGTTATTACGATAGGGACTTTGGGAATAATATTCTTCAAATTTTGAGTATTTGAGTGCATATTGCACAAATACGATAAATATTTAAATATTGACATGAAATAATAAAAATAATGTTCTTTAAGACAAATCGATAAAAATATAGTTATGTCTCAATTATATTCTACAAGAATAAAATAATAATGTATATTGTGCAAGTATTATTAAGTTAATACACCGTTCGTTTATTCAAAAAAGATTAGGATTAATGTCTTATGATCGAGTAAAATAATTTATGTAATTTTGTGTTTTAATGTTAACACAGATATACATTATATACAGTATTATTGTTGTTGATATAATTCTAGTTGTTTACATAAATATTGACTTTTCCGTTTAACTTCGGTTAAATGTTGGTGTAATTACTGTAAGATTCTTTGTGATGTTAATTGTATA
Source organism: Melanaphis sacchari (assembly GCF_002803265.2). Taxonomy (NCBI): domain Eukaryota; kingdom Metazoa; phylum Arthropoda; class Insecta; order Hemiptera; family Aphididae; genus Melanaphis; species Melanaphis sacchari. The sequence continues at coordinate 2,615,833 of NW_020271547.1, read as the reverse complement.
GGCATGTTTAAGTAAAAGAAAATTAATAATATTAAACGTGTATACTGTATATTAAATTATTAATAATGTAATTAATCTAATAAAAAGGAAATAAAATACGTAATATTACTTATGTCAATAATTAAATATAAAGTATGAACAATATTTAATTGATGATTATTGGTTTATATTAATCATTATTTTGTTTCAAAATTTTTATTTGTATTATGTAATTTGCGTTAAGTAATTATAAAAATTGTAAGTCTATAAATATTATTTTGTAGTTTACAAAAAAAAAAAATTAACGAGTCTTAGAAAATCAATTGATATATCAAAATATTTTTAAATTGTTAAATTGTAACTTTAGAATTATATCTCGATAACATTTTTTTTCTCCAATTATATTTATATCTAATGGTTGTTTATTGAATAATCAATGAGTAATAATAAAGAAAAGGAAGACGTGCTTGATATAGATAATAATAATAAAATAGTGAAGTATATTTGAATATTATTAAGAGTTCGGAAATTCATTCACATTTAAGTTCCTTGTACTATGATAATATTTACGTAAATAACTAGTCATTAGATGTTATTGTTATTTTGTTTGTGTATAGAGTATATGTATACATAAAAATATATGTGATTTTAGTGTTGAAACAATAATTATTATGTTGATGATAACGATGGTTTGCAAATATTAATGGGCAGCGTAGATGTTGTTTGTCTGAAATTGAATAGCATTGAGTAATAAATATAATAAATACCGAAACGGCGAGAACACGACATGCACTTTTTACTTATTTTTTATCCTGTGGATGATATAGCTGATAGCAAAGATCCCTAAAGTCCATGCAATCCCTACACACTGTGATCAAATTATCTACGAGCGTTTAGATTGACTGGCATATTATATACGGTTGAAGTTATTACCCTACGAAATACTGGCGAGGCCCTTCTGGTCTATTCCGATCAGGCAGTCAAAGCGGGCGCGCGCGCACGCGCGAGCATATTTTGGGTGCAATAACCTTTTGGGGAGAATTTCGGATTCGGCGGCGGCGCCGGTGGTGGCACTAGTAGAGCTGCGGAGAAGGGATCATAACATCGCCAAAGGGTAAAACCAACGAAATGTACATGTACATATACATATTATCAACTGTATACGTTCGTGAACGGGGTAGGTACGTTGAAAGGAACATTAGCAGTAAATTTGCTCCGTTTCCCGACTGGGCCAAATGTATCGGAACTGATTTGTACGACTGGTGCTGCGACGACTTATCGTCTCCGAACTGCTACACTACACCACATCCAGCATGGCTGTTTAGAGGGACCGCATAGAATATCGTCATAATAATAAACTCGATGCGTACGTGTGTGCTGAGTGTATTCAAGCGATGGGTAAAAAAAAAAAAATAGTATACCGTTGATATATAATAATAAAGACGGAAAACGCGCAAAATAGACTCTAATAATAATAATAATAATAATAACAACAAGAAACAAATCGAAATCGATTTGAAATTCCATATAGAGTAACTGCTGCAGCTAGTGCAGACTTCAGCCGATACTGTGTGCGTGTGTGTGTGTGTGTATCGAATTTCGCGCACGCTGTTCTTCTCTCACACTCATTCACTCTTCTCATCCCTTCATCCCTTGCTCGTGAACGGGTATCTCTACCTCAACCCACGTATATATCTCTCGTTTAAAGGGTCTTCCGGCATAACGTACTATACTACTACTATTACTATTAATACTACTACTACTACTACTACTACTACTACTACTACTACTACTACTA
>NW_020271547.1:2566816-2614046 GCF_002803265.2 Melanaphis sacchari | reverse complement strand
TACTACTACTACTACTACTACTACTACTACTACTACTACTACTACTACTACTTACTACTACTACTACTACTACTATTACTACTACAACCGTCGTCGTCGTCACAGATGTGCCACAATGGCCACCACTGCCGCTGTGTGTCTGTATCGATCTGCAATAACCCGAATGTGTTTTGGTCGTATCCCGAAGACCGTTTTGTCGCTTTTGCCTTTTACCCACCCCTACGCTGTCTCCTAAATGCGAATAGGTCGTTTAACTTGGCCATACTACACTACATTCTCTCCCTCGTCAATTCTCACCCCAAAAGTTGACGTTTAAGTCGCATCGCATGTGTGACAATAGAAAACAGTCCCACTTCAAAAAAAAAAAAAAAAAAAAAAAAAGAAGCAAAACGCAAATAATAAAAATTACTTTTTCCGCTACCATGACTATAATATATTGCATTCTGGACTTTTGTGTAAATTATTACTATTATATATCGTGGACTTGATCGGATGAAAAAAAAAACACGCGTTGACGTTTTTATGTGGTAAGGTATATAAATGCAGGTATTGTGCTAATGTAAAAATATCCTTAAAAATAAGTGTCTTTTACTAAATAATTATGTGAAAAAAGGTCTCGGAGGCGATAATGACTTGTAGGTTTTATATTTTTGAAAATTAAGTTTAACTCTTATTAAATATACATTGATATTAATATATTTTATCTCTCAACAATTAAATAATAACATAATAATGATTAAATATAATTTGTAATTTTTTTTTTTATAATTTTTTAATTTTATTTATAATTTTATTTTTTATAATTTGTTTAAATAACGATATTTACTTAAAATCTCTCAAACACATAAAATATATCACATATTTAAAAATATAAGTAGTATGTTTAAATTTAATGTATTTGTTCGAATAGATATTCCTGTAACGATATATATTATTATAACATCATGCAATTGTTATGAGGTCTAAACTCCGCAGCTTGATTTTTATGCGTGATATGTGGACTTGTCGTTAATAATAATGTATTTAATTAATTTATACGCTGTCAGGTATAAACAACTTAAACTTATTAATATTGCATTAATAATAAATGTGTCATTTCGGTAATGAAGTCGTCGGCGAGCGTAGCGAAAGCACACTAAAGTTCAGGTATAATACAATTTGGCAGTTAAATTGTACCGAATGGACCGCCCGAGTCGCCGGATCCGTACGTTTTTTTTTTTGTTTATCTTACACATCATCATTATTATTGTTATTCTGTGTACACCATGTGTGTTTGGCTCGCATAAATAGTCAGTTTACGGTTCTCGCCCAGTGCGTTATTCGCGACGGTACCGACCGCCCGTGCGTATTTAATATATGATTATTACGTTTTGTACTTATACAGTTTATAATGTACGCGCATACTATTTTAATATGTTTGCGCACGCGCTTATGCATTATGTATTATTTTATATGCACACATATTTTGTGTGTGATCGATCGACCTGTCCATACCACCGAACCGAATAATAATGATTAACGTGATTTTATATTCGATTTTTGTCGTACACGCGTTGTAATTCTACAGTGAAAGCGAACAAGCCATCATTAAATTGTTTGTCCTTTTGATTCGATTTTTGTTTTTGTTTTTTTTTTCCTCGGCTGCTGTCGAGTAATTTAGGGTAATATATTATAATACGTGGTGCTTGAATCATTGAGAATGCTAGTCCGAATGTGAATAATTTTTAACCCCGATAATATATATTTATTTCTCTCTGTTTTTTAATTTTATTGACTACATGATATTTGTTTTTTGTTAAATTTTTCCTGACAGATTTATCCAAAAGCAATTCTCTGATGATAATTTTAGTGCCAAGAAAATTGGATACTCGATCTCAAATGTATTTAATTAAAACAATTGTATGCAAAAAGAGATTAGTGATGTTGTGTAACTCGGTATTGTATTATTAAAAAAACTTTTTTATCATACTAACATTTCATGATGTCACTAGTTATATATTTTTGTATAATGTAACTCGTGTTACAGCACAGGCTGAACGAAAATTACTATTACTAATTAATAATTACTACATTATTTTAAAATTTAAAAAAAAAACGATAATAAGTTTTAACACTTGCCAATGGAATACATAAATATAGTATTAGTATACGTTATTTTTTGTATACATAAATTAGCATAATAATATTTAGGAATATATTGATCAATACAAATTGAGATGTTGAAAATAAAATATCATAACATATAATATTATAAACTATTTAAAACAATTTTCAGTTATAATTTACAACAAATGATATTTTAAGACTGACACGTTTGTTTTTGGTTAAATAAGCATTTCATGTTACAGTTGCCAAGTAAAACTCACCTAAATTTTAATTTTACATCATAGTTGTGGTATGCTTAAACAAGCTTATATAGTGGGCGAGGGTAACTAGGTAATTAACGTATTTCTGTTACAAAGTTTTCTTCTAATTATGTTTGTTTTCAAAATATAAAGTGATGTAGAAAAATAATAAGTATTATTTTTTTTAAAAATTTCAATTTATTTTTAATTTTGTACGATGTTGCATTTATTAAAAAAAAAAAAAAATAAAAATAGTTTGTACTATAAAAAACAAAATAATAATAAAACTGATATTATTTAACTTTAATTACATAAACTATACGATTAATAATAAATATAGGTATATATGTATATATACTATATATATGATCAATTATTTTATCAATATTTAAACTAGGTACACAACTATAAAAAAATATGATTATTTATCGTATCATTATAGTAATATGTAACTGAATTGAAATAATCACTATATTTGTAATTATTCAACCATTCATTAAACATTAATACCGAAATAGTTTTAAATTTATTTCATCATCGATACGAATAAATAAAGTTAATTCATAATAAATAATATATGAATTCATATTTTATATAGCTGCTATTAGTTTAATAGATAAGTTAAGAATGTATTTTTATTACATAAGATGTAGATATAAACTTATGATATTACATAATTCAACAAAATTAAATTATATACTAGGTTTTTATGGAAACATGTGTAATATGCATTATAGGTGCATATTTTAAGTGTACGCAAGATGGTAACAAACATCGATAAAAGATTTTTGAAGATATTATGGATTTGTATACTAAAACTCTTATTATTAGAAGTTTCATAAGATACCATCTTATAATATATTTTAATCTATACAATTTATCATTATAAAAAATTTGTGCAAATAACGTGGAATTTAATAAGTTATTACTTATAAACGTAAATACATTCTAAGAAATATTTGACTTTATAAAAAAATGCTCTTATCCTATCAGGTTTATTGATTGATAATTTATAATACAATAATGTAGAAAACAATTTCATATTATCAAAAAATCTATAAGACGTATAAAACTCGGGATAGTCCATATTTTTAAATAAAATAAAATTGTCTGTATGTATCATAAGTTTTTGACAATTATTAAATAATTGTTTTTATAAAGCTACCAATTTTACAAAACACAAGTATTCTAACAATTTTAATTATATTGTGGTTCTTAAAATTAATAATTCATGTCGATTAAAGTTAGTTAATCAAAAATAATCATTTGTTTATATTTTGAATACAAGTTGTATATTAAAAGTGTTTTCAATGAATTTACACATTAAATTATAATTTAAAATTTAAATACATTGGCTATTTTATATAGCGCTTTGATATGATATTATTTATGAATTACACAGCATAATAAAACAATAAAATATGCAGTCCATATTATACATTGTGTTATCATTAAATAAAACATCAATTTATTAGGTATCTGTAATTGGTAATGTGCTGTTTGTTTATTCATCAATTAGTAGACAATATCAGTACAAACATTATACACTATTATAATCTATTTAAGTAATTAAATGTATAATGGGTTAAAATTGATGTTTAATATTTAAATTTATAGAAAAGAAGTGTATCCCATACTTTATTTAGTTTATCGTTATTATTACAATAAAATATGTAATTCCTATGTATTATAAATAATACTAATAAATGTTTGGTAATTTCAAGTTTATACAATATTTCATCAGCACTAAAATGTAATGTCACAGATCGTACAAAACAAATTGTGTATGTATTATTTATTCACTCTCGGATACGTATTTATTTTATTTTTTCTTGACATCTAACAAAAAAAACTATTGTTGTATAACTACCGTTCAATCTCCACAATATAACTCCGTTGACCTAAAAACGTAATTTATTACAAAGTTATTCCGAAATATCAAGTTCCATGTGTTATATTATGTTGAAGAACGTTCATAGTATGATAATCTATTTGATTGCTGAACAGATTATATATAATCATGTGGAGTTTATTTTTCTTAGTTATTTACAGAATCGCTCGTAAAAAATTATAATTTTATTAATGTAAGTTATTGGGTCGTTTTTATTCCTGTTAAAAATAGCCTACCTTTTTAGTGAAAATAAATAATTTCTTTTTATATACGGACATTATTATTGAATTATGTATGAAAAAAGAAATGTTGTTTGCCCACGTGTTTAGTTTATCGATTCACAATAACTTAAAATAAATTACAGATAATTTAGGTTAATTATATTTTGATACTTAATGGGTTTTCATTTTCAATGGTATTCATAAAATAATCTAATAACTTTTTTTTTTATACTAAAATATAGTTAACACATGTGTTTATTTAAATGGTTGTTTAATGGCACTATTATTATAATATTTTATTTCTATACAAGAGATGATTTTGATTACATGTATTGTATTTTATACATTTTAAAATCAATATTTTTGCGCGTCAATAAAATCATGATAATTCAAATAATGTTTACAAATGAAATATTTCATACACATTTTATACGATACAATCAAATGTCATGTTATATGACTAAAAATGGTTTTTCGAATATCTTTTTGTTTACTTCAGTATTCAAAAGTTTGAATGTGTATAATACTCTGTCTGTTGTGAAATTTATTGCTGTTACAGATGTTTTCAAAAACTTAAAAAATTTAATAACTTAGTAAAACTATAGATTTATAAATTATAGTATTATTTTAAAATGTCAAGTTATTATTTCAAATAAATAACGTGTTTTAAAATTATTTGAAATCATGTTTTTGTCTTGAGAAATTTTTATTATTTTGGCAAAAGATATTTATTCATTGAAATTACAGACTATTAGTCAAATGATTACATTACAAAAAGTATTTAAATACATGAAATATTAGCATACAAAGTGATATAATAGCATTGATGGAGCGTTAAAATCTATTGTAGCATAATATTCTATGACGATATTTTGTTTTTTGTTATTTATCGGTGAGGTTTTAATTAAAAAATATATGAAAAATGTATACCTTTTGCGTTTGTTACTGGGGTAAAGAATGATCTGAATATGTTAAAAGCTGTAAAAAAACATTGTAAAAAAATAGGTAGAAACAATATTGTTCAGGATGCACGTACAATTTTGGTGGTTGCCAAGCATAATAAAAAAAAATTTGTTTGTGTACCGTACGAAAAAAATATGCTTTAGTGGGAGAATATATGCAGAAAAATAGAAAAAAAATAAGTAAAGAAAAAATATCTGGCCCACTAGCTAAAAATAAGATTACATCCAGGGTAATTTAACCAAAGCGGCTGGTTTATGGGTTGTGGGATAAAGCGAAGAAAAAAAAAACCTTTTAAATATTTCAACGGGCCGGAAATTTACCAAAAAGACAATAGTATAAAGTTCCTCTTTGGTTTTCTCCACCCCAACTACACACGTACACACACCTGCGCGCGTACTGTAAACAGTTTGTGCATAACCTTAAGATTAAAAATTATTCGTTTAATGTTTAAATTCGTTTACTCCGTAATTAGGTTGATTGATGTATTTTCAATGGCATAATATGATATCGAATTACCTAATCTGTAACGTTATACTGCCATACCGTTCCGACCCATTTAACCATTCTGAATTGATCTTCATTTTGTTATGAATATGTATGTACGTACGCGCATGCGTGTCATTGTGCGTATGTGTCCGTGTCATGTCGTCCCTCAGGCCGGAAATTAAAAATAGTGCAACTCGCCCGGATGATTTACTACAGAAACTAAAGGGAGTTGACGAGTGGAATGAAAGAGATAGCGGTGGAAAAATGGAACAGAAAAGAAAAAGGAAAAATATATCGGAGAGATACGCAGCCTCTGCCGTTTACGTCACAGTTTAGAATTAAACAAATACAATTCTTTTCGTTTTTTGTTTTTTTTTTTTTCGTTTTCTTCTTTCCTCCGTATTCTACGACAATGACGACGACGACGACCGTTTCTCTCTGTTTGCGGACACTTATCGTTACATAATGTCTATGTATACGTATATTTTTGTGCGGTGGTTTTGCGGCGAGGTCGTTGGCTCCCCGAATAATCTTAATGGAAAACGCCCTTAATTGGATTTAACGCTTTTGCGTGAGACAGATTTATGGTCGTGTTGTCCTCCAAAGGCTTATAGAGTGGGTGGGTGGTAGAACGCCCCTTACCCCTCCTACACACACACGCACACACAAGTACTCTGAGTACCCAACTCTACCACATCTGTCCCGCTTACCTATCAGTTAAACTAACTTTTGGTTTTGGTGGGCTCGCGTGTGTTGTGCGTATATGTCGAAGATTTTTGTGACCACTGCAAATATCTCCCCCCCTCCCCTCATTCCCCCCTCACACATGATGTTGACAGTAACCACGGCGATTAGTGGTCTGCCGAAAATGCAAAACGATTTACTACGCCAATACACGTGCCCATGAACCGATAGTCGTAAATATCAATTACAACACGGCGCGTAGACCCACGTGTCGTGTGCAATATTAGTCTCAGCGGCCACCGGTACTCATTATGAAATAATTATTACCCGAGTCCGCCGTTATCTACGGTCGTAATTCATTTTCTTTCCACTTTCGAAACTGCATTCGACTACTTTACCACCGCCCCAATGGTCGTCGTCTATGTCGTCGTTGCTTTCTGAGTGTTTCTTTCGCGCCCACTCCGGACACGCCAACCACCTCCTCCGCATCACAACGCTTCCTGTGCTACAACTACGACGAGCCCTAAATACCTGCTACATCCGCCGTCATCACAAGACTTTACGAGAACATTCCGAAAGGGAAACTCACCCCGGAAATTACCTGACTCCATTATCGCACGTGGTTGAAAAGTCGAATATTCCGAATCACCGTATTTAGTGTTACTGGTGTTTTATTTTCGTTAAATCCATAAATATATTTTTTTATTTTATTTTATTTTTTGTCGAAGGCATGCCTCTGATTACATATTAAGCGACTAACAGCTGCATAAAGTAAAAAAAAAATTAATTATTTAGGTGTCTTATAACGGGTTTTACCTAAAAGTGTAAAATAAAAAATTGAAAATTTCGTTTTCAGATCAATTTCTTACATAGTTCATTGTAAGTTTTTTTTCATACATAATTATTAAAATTAAAAATAGGAACTGAAAATATACTCGATCATTATGTTAAATTATATACATTTTTAATTTAAAATATATACATCTTTCGCAATTTTATATTTATTGTATAATGTAAATACTTAATTTAAAATAAAAGTATGGTATATTATTGAAAGGCGATTATGTTACCTTTTTATAATCTATATTTAGCAAACGATCCATAATATGTTCGCTGATATTAAATGATACAAATTGAATAGTCTAATGTAGAATTATATTTTATTTATTTATTTTATGAAAGAGGATACTTGAACTGTAATGAGGTCAAACTCATAAAACAGATTTTTTTGAACACAATGGTAGGCCAAATCTTGTATTCCCTTTTATAGTCGCTTTCGGACTTACAATATTATTATCTATAATGTAAAAACCTAGAACGTTATTCTATCCACGCCCCCTCCCCTCCCCCCAAAAAAGAAATTAGATTTAAACAGTTGGCCCTAGAACCATACTAAAGCCGTATGAATGACTTGGATTATTTAAATGACATTCAACAATTAAATGGGCGTATACTTTATCAATATTTTCATCAGTCAGGTTCATTGTTAAAGAGCCAACATTTAAATTTAAATAAAAACTGAATAAAACTATTTGAAATATTATATTTAATTTTATAATGCTATTCAATATATTTAAAAAATAAACTAAAATTTAGTTATTAATGTTCAACTAAATTATGTTTAATTACTTGTAAGTCTAGTCGATACATAAATATTTCATATTAATATACATTATTATAAATCTAATAAAAATGTATGAACATTTTAAAATTAGTCAACTAAAGATAATTAAAAATTAATTGATCATTGAAAATATATATTTACTTTCTGAAATAAATACCTTTTTAAATGAATTTTAAAAATTTTGTTCTTTTTATTTTCTTTATAAATACTGTATTTAATTTGTTTTCCTTGAAAATTAAATTTATAGACGTCGAAATATAATGAAATAATACATAAATAGGTGAATGATATAGGTATAGTTCCAATTGTTTTATATTTACACTTATTCTAAACTTTATAATAACTATGATTAAATTAATAAACTTAATTTTTAGTAAAGATTTCAAGAAATATATTCTAATGTGGTTACTTAATAATTATTTTGTATAATTTTAGTGGTATTGAGTTTTCATATTTTTAAAAGAATTGTGGTCACCCGTAAAAATTTAAAAATATCAACGGGATAAAAATAGCTGTTTCATAAGAAATGTTGATGAGTGATGATTTTTTGAATCCATCAGTCTAATCACCTTTTTAACTTTTAAGTCTTATAAAATTTGTCAACATGATCGACGTCCACTAACGATATTCAAGTGTAAGAGATACCTCCTTCTTCAAATTAAAACATAAAAGTAACGCGAGATGGTTATGGGAACTTAGCGTTAAGTATTATAGCCGTGATCCTTATTACGAAAGTTTTTATCGTTTTTGAGCATATTAGATGATATAAAAACTGAAAGTAAATTTATACACATGCACACAATTTCTTTATCATTTCATTTTATTTTGACATTATTACTTTGGAAGGTTTAAAGCTCTAGAATTTAACTTATAATTAAACATTTAAATGAAATTAGTTTTTTAGGTAAATTTTAGTTTAAATAACATACGAGTTAAAACCAAATACATCTGGTTCTACCTAAGAAACGATCTTTTAAATATTCAAGTATTAGGTATATTAGCGCGTGTTGGATGTGTAAAAACATAAAAGTAAAAGTAGAAAATATTTTATGGATACATTAATGTTTACCAATGTAATTTCTAAAGATTTTACTATTTCAGCCTAATATTTTAATAACAATTTATATATTTTCTTCAGTCGGCAGGTCACTAGAACGAAACGGTTAATCATTCACACACTGATAGCTACAAATAATGGGCTGACCCTGTTGTTTTTGTTGTTAATGACATAGACCCAATGAAACAAAGACATTAAACCTTGTGTAAGCCAAAATTTTCGCCCCAAACCAGGTTTTGTACTTAAGCTGAAAAATTGCAATCCTCTCTACTCTTCCAACCCAATCATCAAACAATAATTTATTTCTTTTCTGGTATTCTTTTTTTTTATATTTTTCACCCTTTTCTCTTTATCATCAGTGCAGCGGCAGACTGGTTTGAGTGGTTTCGAATTTATCATCGTATTTCGGTTCTCCAGGCGTATATATAAAAATTGGTCGATTATCGTTTATTGTTTTGAAGGGAAATAAAGAAAATGATAACGCGTTGTTTTTATAGTACTGGAGCTCGAGGATTATCCGCCGATGATTAATAGCTCCGTTTCTTTTTATTTTTTTTCGTAAGCCCACTATAATTCATCTCTGCAACGACTTAGTTTTGACGTCGAGTGTCTTTGAGGGTTATTGAACTATGTGTTGAAAAATGTATTCAATTTTTCCGACCAGATATATTTGGATTGTGTCACTAACAACAAATTTTATTCAGTAAACCATCTCTATTCTTTCTTTCCAATCGGTCCCTCTGCGTGAAATATACTCGGGAGAAATGCTTTGACAGACTTTTGTGTTTATGTGTGTGTTCGGTAACTTTTCAATAAGTTTTTTTCAGACGCGTTAAAATACACCCAATGACGAATTTATTTTAACTTTATTATTCTTGAATTCTTTAATAAATCTAGAGTACACGAATTTTAATGTACAATATTGCAATTCATATAGACAAAATCGAAACAAGTAAAATCAAATATTCTTGTAAGAAAATCCACTTTAGTGTTTTTAAACGTCTACTCAATGGTATTTTTCTTTTTTAATGTTTACAAACAATACTTAATATTGTATCATTTGGTTTAAATTATATAACAATAGTTAAACTTAAACATTTAAATAACAATCATTATATTATACGTAATTGCTTTGGACGATAAAAAATAATGCTTCAAGTGATAATCAATACGACATTTTTACAACTAAGCAGAATTTATTAGAAAAAAATCGCACGTTTGGAAATGTAATTGGAACAACTTAAAAATATTAAATAATCTATGTATTTTTTATAATGCGTGAATTTTGTATTATTGACCTAAAATTACTTGTTAAATGTCATCAATAATTTGAAACCGAATGGTTGAGTATGCGCCCGAAGATTAATGCATTTAAAGACGAAGAAGTTCATTGATGATATTATCATCTATTCAGTAAATGGTATTTTAAAATGCATTTTCTTGAAACTTTAAGCTGGGGGACTGACTAAGGAATTAATAAATTTAATTTTCATTTCGAATAAATAAATTCAATTAAATAGTTAATAATTATTTAAGTGAACAAAACTTTAGTTTGTCCTACATTGAAAATGTTAAAGCTTATTTTAATATTAATTATTTTGTTTTTAGAGATGTGGCCAGTAACAATATTACGGAGATAGATGTACACGCATTTAGCCGACTGACCTTATTGGAAGATCTGTAAGTGATTTAATAGAATATACTTTTTTTATTATTAAGTTTATTATGAACCCTGAGAAAAAATTGATAATGTGTTCAAGAATCTACGATAAGTTTTAGTTTTTAAACGTAAAATTATTATTTTAACACATAATACAAAACGAACCCATTATTATAATATTAAATTATTAGTGAAGTGTGTATATAGTACATGTGTGTGTTTTATAATTGTAAGTTTTGTTTCTATATAATCATTATTTAAACTTAAGTTTGAAAAAGAGCTTTAAAAAATTCGTGTACCAGTTAAAAATTTTTATTTAGTAGATTCTTTAAACAGGTCATATTTGACATTATCATTACTATTATAGTCATTAGTTTTCTTTAACAATAAATTATAAGTAAAAAAGGAGAAAGAATAATTACCAACATGTATGGCATACTTGTTATTGTTAACAATAATGATTTTAGTTGAATTATCATATTTAAAATACTGATTTAGAGACTGTGATAACTATGATAGTTATTTAATGCATTAGTATGCATTTAATGTAGAGCCATATATAATAAGAAATAATTTTTTTTGAAATTTTAAAATCGTAGTAAAAAATTTTGTTTCAATGCATAGTTTTCAAATAACTTTAAAAATGTAAACAAAACTTCTTACTATGGTTTAAAAAAAAAAAAAAATTCAATAGATTTAAGTCTTATTACTTTCAAAAGTGGTAAATTTGAATTTACTCAAAGAATAACGATTCATTATTTCAATACTAACTTATTAAATCTCAAATAATATATTTAAATATATTTTTAATAAGAATTTAAAATTTGATTAAGAATTCTGCACACTTAAAATACTACTTGAAAAGAAAAAAAATATGTGAACTGAATATAATTTATGAATAATATAAATAATTTTTTTAAATTTTACATATTATTAACATTTACAAATTAAAAATAAAATATATTTTTATAATTTTGGTAAAATGTGTATTGTTGAAGTATATATTATATTATACATTTATAATTAATTTCAGTATGGTCTTTTCTGATACAAATGGTTTGTAATAATGGATCCAGTATTAGTCACTTTCATGAATGAGCTAACGTTTTTCGGTCATGTCGTATTTGTAAAATTTGTCAGGTTGAACATTTTATAATCTTTGTCGATCTTAAAAATATATTCTAACACTGCAAATAAAAGTACAAGTTGATTAAATGACTATTATTTAGGGAATTCGAATTTGTAGTGGACCTTTTTGAGTGTTTGAAGAATTGCTAACCGTCCATAAAATAGTTCATTCCAAATGGATATGGTTCAAAATTACATACAAATAAAAAAAATGCGTTGATGACGCTGAACATCAATCGTTGATAACTTTTAACATACATTTTTTCTAATGAAATAAATAATTTGTTAAAATTAGTTTTTAAATAAAAATTACTAAATTATAATAATTATATTAATGGAAAAAAAAAAACTATGAAAGTCCATATCTTAAAACTTCTATATTGGTTACTAATTTGTAGAAAATAAATAATCGTATAGTTTAGTTTGAACAAAACAAAAAATTTATTAGTTTTATAACATTATGTATGTACAAATAAAATTCTCCATAAATACTTTATTGGTTAGAAATAGTAGTTCAAAACTTACAAATAACTAACGATTGAAAATGCTGTCTAATTTATACTTAGATATTTTAATTTCACAGTAATTTATAGTTTCTTTACAAATAGAGAAAATTACACAGAAGTTCTGAAGAAATCAAGAAATTTAAGTAACTATAATTTAACAGAACTTAGTTTCGAACAAATTTGTTTTTAAAATATTATGGTTTACTTTTTCAAACGATACATTACAAATCCATTATTAAATCTAATTAGCTGTTTTTAAATAATTGATGTTAATCTAAAATATGTAACTGATAATCGTTATAAATTGGTTACATATTAAAAAAAAAGTTTTACATTAATAAAAACATTGATATTGATTCACCACAATTAGAATGGGTGGTATACTTAGTGTATTGTATTATTTTCTATATAATATAAACTTACAATTTAATTTTGTATTTACATTAAAAATTTCGTAAAATATTTTAGTATATTAAATTTAATTACTTATGAAATACTTTCATTTTATTTTTACCAAGATTTTAAAATTATATTCTCCTTAAAACAGTTATTCAAACAATTAATAAATAATGTAGTATATTATTGTGTTTCACATAAATAAGCAAATGTGAATTATTAAATATTTGTGTATTTTGACGTATATTAAATTTATTAAATTATCTATTTTTTTAATGGTTTTTATAGTGATATTAATACATTTCTATAAAATAAAAATATTATTCATTTCTTATTATTTTTTATTTTTTAATTATTATTAATTGTATTAAAAATGTTGTTTTTTTTTTGTTCTTTAGATGTTCATACTAAAAATAAAATTATATTTTAACAATTATTGAAGTTTCTAGCTATTGATTAATAAATTTAATATTTAATATAATATACAAAACTATATTTAGTACATTTTTTACATACTTGGATATGTTTAAACAATAATATTTCATAATCAAATTTAAAAAAATGAACATATAAACAAAGAATTGGCAATTTTTTTTTTTTTTTTGTGAAATAATGATAAAAAACAAACATTTATTTATTTCGTTAAAATTATTGTTATGTATACCCTTTTAATCAGCGAATGAGTAAGGAATATTTTTTTTCTATTTCTTAGAACAAACTTTTTTTACTCAGAAATGTCCATGGTTAATATAAAAAACAACATAGAATGAAGTTAGAAAAATTATTACCATTAATACATGCGTGGGTTCAAATAGAATTTTCTAAAAACATATATCTTATTATTTTAAATATACATACTTTATATGTTTAAAAAAGGAATTTAAAGTTATTTAAAACCATAGTTAGCAAACTTGTCAAACCTATGTTAAATTTTTATTAAGTTCGTATGTTCTTATTAGAACATTTTACTTTACTCATTATTTCAATAGTTCTACAACACTCCTTTGATGAAAGTCATTAATTATATGCTAAATACTGGCATTGTGAAGTTAAGTAATATAATATATTATGAAATGAATATTAAATTTTAGATATTTTAACACTATTATGTAATTAATGGTTTGATAAAATTAACAATAAAAGTATACTATTAATAAACTGTTTTAATTGATATGTCATATTAAATTAATTGTCAGTTTATTTTGATTTTTCAAACAGTAATTCTTTATGAAATTATATTCCTATTAAAATTATTAAGTTTTTTTTTTGTCAATGTAAAAATCCATCAACTCTAAAATTCATTATTTCACGATAGCATTCTAAGTAAACCATAGACATGATTTATAGCAACCCACATATCGTCATCAAATAACTAATAACATTTGCATTAAATTTTAACGAGTTATACTTGTCAGTTTTCAAAATGGCTAACACCGTCTAGGGAGTCAATTTAACATTTCACATTCAACTTATTCATATAAATGTTCATTAACATTATGTATATGCGCTGTAATGTTTTAAAACGTTTTATAATATGTCCCACGAGAAAATGACTGAGCAGTGAACGAAAACATAGATGAGAATAGCAATCGTATATATAATACATACACACACACACACACACACACACACACACACACATTTATTTCTGAAATGCACGCCCATAACCTAATCAAAACGACCAAACGTCTCCACCCCCAATCTAAAAACATACCCTAATCTTTTTATATATATATATATATGGTTTCTAAAGTCTTGTAGATAAATATATGTTTATTCGAAATAAAATAAGACTTTTAAGAATGAGTGTAGATGATAGACTGCAGTAAACCATAAAATATTCTTTACGATAATATTATGATATGATGAACATTGAATATTAAGCTATCAAATTGTATTCAAGATAAAGTTGATTGATTGAATTCGGAAACGTTTTAAGCAAAATCGTCGAACACTTTTCATAATTCAATAATGTCTTTCAATATCATTACATATATTATACTGCTAAAAAAATTATGTAAATTATTATTGTAATTGCTAATGGCCAGCCGTAGTTCCCGAGGCTTGATCTGACAATAATATTAATAATTATACACACATATATATAATAAATAATAATTACAAATTATTCTTGTATCTACGTTATTACAATGTATCATATTAATATAAGTGGTTTTAAAAAAATTCTCGAGAGAAATTGACATTCGTTATTTATAAAAAAATATTGTTAGTAATCGTTGTATTCAATTAAAACAAATAAACAAATATTAATTAAATTAAAATTCGTGTTTATGATAGCTAAATCATTCAATATTTATAAACTATACTTTGGTATCCCATTAAAGTTAATTATCTTATCACTTAATAATATTATATAGTTTAAAAATTATATTTTAGCAAACCATATAATAATGAATTAAATAAAATAACTATTGTATTTTATGATAATATATTTAATTAAAAACACGATCATATGTTAATTTAAAAAAAGTTTTTAAATATCTATTATCTGCTTGATAAAAAAAAAATCTTATACATACTTTATAATATTCATCGACTAGTCAATGACTTAATTTATTACCACATAATATTACATTATTTTCTATATTATATATTATAGGTAGAGTTTAAAAAAAAAAAATGGCTTTTAAAATATTATTTTATGTATAATTATGAACTTATAGTACAACATAATCAAAAAACATATTATACAGCTTAATAATTTCTTTATTCGTATATTTATTTTTTATAGTTTGAATACATAAGTTACCAAAAATGTAAATAATAATATGTTTTTTATAACCTTAGATATTTCATATAATGAAGAAAATGACAGAATATAATTCATAAATCATTTATGTTTTGTGCGTGTTTATTTAATGATATTTGTCTTAACTATGAATTATAAGTTACAATAGTGATACTAATGCTATATTAAAACATATTTTGATATAAATTTTCATAGAGCTAATGACTAAGATATTAATAAAAATACAGATTAATCAAAAAAATAAAATCTATGTTTAAAAATCTTTACAGTAGTTGATTTTTTTTTTCATAAAAATTAAATATTAGATAAATACGACTGGAATGATAAATAAATTTAAGATTGGAATTTGAAATTTGTTGTTTCTTAATTAAATATTTAAATTTGAAAAATAACTATTTTAATATATATAAATCCATACATTTTTTTTTGTGTCCAAATGTAGAAAACACTAAAAACTTTTATATGATAATGAATTAAAACTTATGACGGTGTATGTACATTCTAATTTTATAATGTAAAATTAAATAACATAAATTTAATGTAATTATTTGGTACCTTTTGTTGGTGAATTATTGTTATTATTATTATAAAGCTTAAAATAAAATATTATAGTATAAGTGTGAGATTCTTTTGTTCATATTGCATAATGTTTAGGTATCATAATACTGTTGTATGTTTCTTTTGTAGTTCTATAGATTAACAATAAATTATATTTTTCTCTTACTCTATTGTTTATAAAAATGCTAAACGTTTGATCTTTCATCAGTTACAATAATACAATTTAGTTTCAATAAAATTTATAAATCTCTTTAAAAGTATCAATTAAAGTTTTACTGAAAACAAAATAATTTAATTTTTACACAGTAATTTTTTGACATGAACATTTTTTTTTTCATATCTTTTAGTGTACTAATAATAATATCACATTCAATAGAAAGAATTAAATATTTAAAAAAAAAATATTTGAATTTTATATTAAAAAAAAAGGGGAAGAGACTAAGTTTCTAAAAAACATATTTTTTCAACTCTCATTACTTTTACATTAAAGTTTAAATAAAAATATTGTATTTTGGATCATCAATAATATGTAAGTTATCAATAAAAAAATTAAAAATTTTAAGGATAGATTGTATGATTATTTAATAAAATATTATTTTCTTCTAAAATGTACTGTCACGAGAATAATTATTTAAAACAATTCAAACTATTTAAAAATTGTATCGATATTTTATTTTAAAATATACATTAATACAAATAATCATGTTCAATTTTCATTAAAAAAAAAAAAAAAAAATCAGCAAAAAAAAAATAATATTATTTTATTTATTGTTAAATAGTTAATTTATTTTGTTCTAATTTTATATTGTAAATCAAAGTTTTGTTCATAAGTCAATATTGATGTTTTCACTGTTTTTAGTGATGTTTTTTCATACTATATACTATTATACGTACATCTACGTATATTCTGCTAAATTGTACTTTGAAAAAAATCATAATGATATGAAAATCATATATCATGCATATAATGTAATTTAATATTATAATGTATCAAATGTGTAGAAACGGAAAAAAAGTTTTTGATTGTTTAACAAATTAGATATAGGTTTTGTTCCGAACAATTTTATATATAGAAAGTATCTAAAAATATTGTATTGCTTTGAAAAACATTAAATGTTATTTTATAGTTACATAGTTTATTAATGCCCTCAAAATGATAATTTTAAACCTTCTAATATATTTTTTTATTTGAGAAGTTTACTTCTATCTAATATTTTGATTGTATATTTGTAACACCACCACTAAAGTATTTGGTGAAGTTTCATCGTTTGCTTGGTTATACATATAGACATTTTTACTTTTTGACATTAAACCATATTCATTGTTGTTTTTATTGTATAACCTAACTGGTAAGATAAAAATCAAAAAGGTTATATTTCCTATTTTTTTTTTTTTTTTTATTATCTAATTTTTGCCATTACAAACAAAAATATAATTTATATTAAACATTTAAACATATACTAGAAACCTTTATGAATATCATTAAAAAAAAAGTTAGTTTTTTAATTTTTTTTTGAAGTTATTTTAATTAATGTCATATAATATTTTTAATTAAAAAATGTAATGGAAATAAAAATAAAATATACTTATAAGTTATTATAATAATTTATTTAGTATCTATAATATTAAATAATTATATTTGTACCTTTAAAATATGTTACTATAGATAAACATAATTTATTGCCTATTTTTAAATTATAAATAGTAATATCAATATTGTTTTTTTCATCGGTAAATTTAATATATTTATTTATTAATTTTTTATTTTTTGGAAAAATAATGCATGCTATACTTAGTATTTTACTACTGTTTAATATATTTTGATTTTAAAATATAAATTAGTAGTTATTTAAATATAATTTAATAATATCAATGATACAATTATTATTTCACACTTTATGAGGCAAATGTGTTATATTTGTAATTCACGAATTAAAATTATTCTAAAGTATAAATTAAGATATAATATGATTAATATTGAGTGTAATATTCTTAAAAATGTTTACATTTAATATATTTTTATTCAACTGCAAATTCATAATAGATAAATTGGCATTTTATTTGTATATATATTCAATTTAATATATAAATTATAACACATAGTGAAAAACAAGTGTATTCAATATTAGTATGTAATATACATTATAATTGTTATTATACATTAAAATATTTATATGTAGACTGTTGTATAGTATTAAATATTGAACTATAACTAAATTATTGTTTGAGCATTTATTACACATAATAAATGCATTAGAAAAAAGTTTATCACAAACTTGAAATCTTAAATTTATTTCATACTTTTACTTATAATTTATAAATGTAAGTATTTATGATATTTATTGTACTAAAATGTTGGTATCATAATGAATGTTTATTTGATCATATAAAATCAACCTAAAACGCAGCAATAAAAGTATATAATACTATAATTTAGAACTGTGAGTCGTTGTAAAACTATTAAAACCTTAAAAAAAAAAGAAAAATGTACTGAAACTTTTAAATAGACATTATGTAATTCACGTTTTTTATTTTATTTTGAACAGTTAAAAGATTAATAAGTGTTTTTTTTTTTTTTTTTTTTTTTAAAGAAAAAAACTATTACTTCAGTTATTTAAAAATTAAAATATATTTTTGTTTGGAATATTTGTTAAATAATGTAAATACAAATTATCATATTATAAAATTTATAAATATATTTTGTTTTGCAAAATCTTTATGATATAATGTTTGTTGACTATAAATGGTTAAACTCGACATAATTAAAAAAAAAAAAAAATGTTCAATAAAAATAATAATTCTAAGATTATTACAAAGTATAAACTTAAAAAAAAAAAGTATTAGGTGTTTATTTGGAATAATTAATGAAGCCATAAAGCTAATATTTTATCATTTTATTCCAATTGTAGATATTGTATTATAGGTTTTTAACATCCATATTGAAATTTCATTAAAATGTTGATGTAAGTAATATACGCGTATACATGTGGTTTATGGTTGTGAATAATATATGAATAATCAATGGTAAAATGTATGTTATAAATATTAGATAAACAAATTTATTACATGGTAATTAAAAATTATATTTAAATACATATCTGATATTTATTTTTATTATTTCAGGGTATTAGCTGATAATCCTATCAGAAAGATACACCCCGGAGCATTTCAAAACAATATACGATTAAAACGTCTGTAAGTAGATTTAAAACGATAAACGATTAATAATAATACAACACAAGTAATTCATATTTATATATTTAAAATTTAAATAATACCCTAATATCTAAATTTTAGATCCAAATATATTCTCCTTTAAAGATAGTTTTAAAGAAATATTATGAAAGAAATATATCATTATTTTCACACACCCTAAGCATGTTTAAATCGTGGAGGAATGCCAAACATTCATTCTAAGCATGACAAATTTTATCTCAAATCTATAATAAATTCTTAAAATACAGTCCATTAAACTTCTAAATCGTTCATTGGTATTTTTTTTTTATTTTTGTCAACTCGTTTTTCTTCCATAATAAATTTATCTATGCCTTTTATTCTCTTATTCGATTAACAAACACCTCTCCACAGAAATTCAAAGGCAATTATTATCAAAAGACTGGATTTAGTCCAAAACTTTTCTTTTTTTCCCAGAGCTATCGGAACGGGAATTTACGGTTGTGACGATTTCCTTTTCTCTGGAAATAATAGAATTCATAAAAAAATCGAAATGTTTGGTTAAAAAAATATATATAACATGAATTGAAAACCATTACGTAAAGATGGACTTCGACGGTGTATAAAATAAAGTTTATATAAATATAAAAAGTAACGTATTACCACTTTTTTTTTTTTATATATATTTAGGTCGTTCCAGAAATGTCAACTTGTCCGGGCGCCATGTGAAACATTCCAGAGTTTCAGACAACTGTCGTCCTTGTAAGAATAATACTTGTATAGTTTTTTTTCGTTTACCATGTTCTTTATCCTAAACGCATTAGCATAAGCCTTATCGTTGTCGTATTAAAGCTTTTGGGTTCACCATTTGTGTGGTGTTTCACCTAAATGTTTGGTTATTATAGCTTGTAGTTGTGAAGAAAATAAAGAAAATATAAAATTTAACGATGACCATGAAAAACATGGACTATCGTTTTTTAGTAGTATTTTTTTAAACATAAAATTGATCACATTATGTGACAGAGTAAATATTATTATATAGATTATAACTGTAGCAAAAAAAAAAAAAAAAAAAAAAAAAACAATACCATCGAGTTATTTTTTATTTATTTAAGTTATTTTTAAAATTATTTTATTTTCATTTTTTAGACAACTAGATCAAAACCATTTGACTGAGATCGACGACCGGTGCTTTGACCAACTATCTCAATTAAGGAATCTCCGACTGGAAAATAACAAACTCACTAAAGTTCCTAAACAAGCGTTAAGCCTAGTCCCTACCTTAGAAGCATTGTGAGTACCAATTTATGTTTGTTTGTTTACTTATAAGTATTGATAAGTTAATGGTTTTTTATTAAAAATAAAAATAATTTAATAGATTTCAACTAACTTTGAAAATGTATTCATAAAATATTTAAATACATTTTAATTGATTTTTTTTTTAAGTCATAATAAAAATTGATTACACAATGCAGGCAGTGGCGTATTTAGATTTTTTTCCGTCCTCTCACCCTTAAAGTCAGCTTACAATTGTGATAACTGAATAACATAAACATAAGATAAATTACAAAAGTTGCATATATAATCCATTATCTGAGAGATTATACATGTAATGCTACAAGATAAAAAATAAATTAAGATAAATTTAAACATAATTGTCATTTTGTTATATTGTTATATTATTCATACATGGTCATAGTTTTCAACTTCTTTAATATAAAATTAAAATCAGTATTTTTTAAGATTTAACTCAGCAATGATTTTATCTAGCATAACTGTTTAATATTAGATTTTTATATCAACGATGCAAACCCATCTATCACCAGTACATGGTCGTTCGGTTAGTTAAGCTACTTTATTAAAAGATCTATAACTGTATATAATAATATACTGTGCACACATTTAGTGTATTATATCATATTTATTTTTCCAGAATCAACATTTTGTATTAAATATTATTGTTATTTAATATCAACGTTAAATACTCACCTACTACTGATTTATAATTTTTTTTTTTTTACATTATAACAGCACCCATTTATATATAACTTTTTTGAAAAACAATGTTAATAAAATATTAATATCCATCATCCACATCGAGATATCCAAACCCCTTCGTCAAGAAATATATTGCTGAATGCGGTAGTTACATTTTACTTTGTCAAATTTAAAATTGGGGTAGTAAGGCGATATGTTTATGCAATAATGATGCATTCGTGCGTAGGTATTAAAAATCAATATTAAGTAACTGCATTATACTATATTATTATGGTATATTCTAAATGTGATTATGTGAAATAAAAATGTCAAGAATAAATAATTTAATATCTTAGGTAACATCATTACAGAAAAAAATAAGTTTTTTGTTCAATTTTTTGTACGCATAACAAAATTAATTTCATGCTTAATTTGAGGTTGTAAAATATGTTGATCCTTATAAATTATTAATTTACGAGATAGGCATATTTACTTTTTACAACTTGATTCAACAAATATTATTTTAGTTATGAATCGTTTTTAATGTTTTATTAAATTTCTATTTAGATTAATAACATTATGAACAGATTAAGTATACACCTAATCATTTTACTTAGTATAATTTATCAGTTATGTTAGTTAAATGGATTTTCAGTTTATTTAAAATTTGAAAATATTCTATGTTTTTTCATTATTATGATTTATACGTTTAATATTTACAACAAAAGTTTATTTCTACCAATATTGTTTAATTAATAAACAAAAATATTATCTTAAGTAAATACGCGTGAAAGAAAAAATAAAATAAGTTGAACTTATTGATTTACCGTGAAAACTTCTTGATGATTTTAAATATTTTTTAAAAATAAAACGACATGCTGGAAATTAGGTTAATATGAATTCGACATCTCGCATCTTTTCAAACTTGCATATGATTTTTAGATGTAAAAAAGAACAAGATCAGGTTTTATTGTTAGTACACATGTCGCCAGTTTTGCGACTCGATAAAAATACCCTTAGGGGCCAAGTGGCTGTGTTGCGTGACGAGAAAACTTTATTATTTAGGATTTTTCGTTGTTATTATTTTATTCAGTTGCATTCCTATTCCTATTTTTTTTTATTTTTTATATAAAGGCCGCTACAACGATAATAAAAATAAAGTGATATAGAATTTTTGTTGTAATTCAGTTAAGGTTTTAATACGAAAATTTAATTAATTAATTTTTATTTATGATTTTTAAAACACCATATCTTATTGAAACCGTTAACTAAAAATGTAAAAACAAAATAATCGAAAACAATAATTTAAATATTGATACATCATCCATAAAAAAATATTATAAATATGTAATATATTTGTATTCACTGTTTGTCATGTGAATATATAAATATATTTAATCAATATTAAAATAATTTGTTTATTTTATCATTTGATTTTTCAGCTAAGTAATAAGTACATTTTAACGTTAATTTATAGCTTTTATACGTATGTATTAATTTAAACCCCGTTTAATTGATCATTCATAAAACTTTAAACCTTTTCATCTATATTTGTATACATGGTATTATGATAATAACAATAAAATAATTTATTACTATTGTGTATTTTTATTTTAACAAAAGATATTTGATTTAATTTTTTTTTTTTTTTGAAGTTCTCATCTTAAAATGTCTTATGTTTATATCGTTTACAAAGATTATATTATACAATACAAATAAATAATAACTTGGTCGACGTGTTTAGACTGTTTAGAGTTAATTTTCAAAGGAAACGTGGTTTCCTGGAACGTAGGTACACGTTGATAAAAATATTCATATTTATATAGAATTTAATGTTATTATTACCTATAATAACCAGAAAAATAATTTCAGTTTTTTACGTGCCTGATTTCGCTTGTCAGGATACCAGCGAGCTTAAAATAGTTTTTATTATTTATTCACCAATAAGCATCGAAAATTTAGCTCAAAATGCATTGTATTGATAGCGCTCTGTAACAGTGATATAATGTCAGTTATACATACAGCGTCTTACAGTTGCATTTAAAAAATCTAAATCCAGTTTAATGCAGATAATCAGCTATATTTACTAATCTTATCTACGTGAAAGATTTCTATTATTTCACTAAGTGTTTAGCAATAAAAATAAAAGAACATTGTTATTCATGAATGCGGGAGCGATGTAAAGTTATAGATTAAAGAAATAGTAGATGACAATGTAGATATCACTACTTTGATATGCTGACTTTTTTGTTAAATGATTATTAACTTAGTATTATATTTAACGGTTACGCATTAGCTTTTTTTTTTTTTTTTTTTAATAGAGATATTTATTTACAAATTATATTTAATGTGCAGAACGTTTTTATTTTTTATTCATACTTTTATTTCAAAAATATACATTTATTAATCCTAATTCCATTACTTAATCCAAGGGTAACCAATTCATTTTTTTAAAGTGCCATAATATGAATCTGGACATTTTTCGCAGACCATAACAATTTTAAGCACATATTTTTAATATTATATTATTATAAAGTTATACTAACAATTACTTTTTTTTCCTTGTCTACAAACAGTATGCGGTCCGTTAGCCACCATTCTTTAACCTCTGACCTAATCAATTACATTTCACTCATCACATTGTGTAGTGTAGGTATAATATTTTTTATTTATAAAATGTAGACAGTTAAAAGAAAAAATAAATAGAGATTACAATAAATAAATATTAAAGTGCATACTGATTTAAAATTAAACGTATTTATATAGGTAGTTTCGTTAATATTATATGATAAGTTTTCACGAAAAAAAAAAAATAAATAAATAACAATAAAAAAAGATCATCTTAAAATATTTTTGATATAAATCTATGTTTTTAAATTTTTTAAAGTTTTATAAAGATAAATTAGTTTCTTGTCTACCTTTAAGTATGGTCGCATTATGTAGCAGTCTCATAACTTTTTTCGTTGGTTGCACATAATTATTATAATAATAGTATTTTAATAAAATAATTGTATATTTTCTAATTCTGTAATTAATTGATTTTATTCTATGGTTGTTAAGATGATTATTCATTAATCTTAATATTTGATTGCAGAAACTTGGGAAGTAATTCAATTGTAGATATTTCAAATGATTCATTTTCCTCGTTACCCAATCTGGTCATATTGTAAGTATATATAAATATTTTTACTTTATCTGTAAATATATATAATCTTTAAAAGTATTACGTATTTATTTTGATATTAATGAATCAAATTTACGTGGTGACTTAATATTTTTTACAAGCAATAAATCTTGATAAATAAAATTGTGTTACTTATACTTATAAATTATTATAAATGTTATTATTTTCAATGGAAAAAGGGATATAATGACAAAAATCAACTATAGTTCTATATTAAATATGACAGCAACAATATAAAAATTATCTAAGGAACTAAATATGAATGTAATATTACAATAAGAAATTTCAATACTTTTTATTTTCGTAAAAAATACTGGTTTTTATTTAATGAATATTTTCAAAAAGTTTGTTATATAAAATGAATTTATTATTAATTTTATTTTTTTTTCCACTTTTAATATTATTTCTCGATATACCTAAGCATTTTATGCAAATTATTAAAATATATACATTATTTTTTAGTTAAATGTAAATAAATATTTTACATATTAAATTTCTTAGATATATAAATTGTTCAAAATTGTATTCTTCTCGATGTATCATTAATCGAAACAATTTTTAATTATATTGATTTATAAATATTTCCTCTTTATTTTTATTTTTTCGTGATAGATTATTAATTTAAGGTATAAAACACATATATTTAGTTTTATAACCTTGTACTTAAAAGTGGCTTTTGTTTGTAATATACTTTTAAAAGCTATAAATAATATAATATTTACGATGTATTATTTTGAAGTATATTTTTGACCATTTTTAACACGTAGTATTATAAGTTTTCTTATATCGTGATTTAGTGCAATAAATTATTGCGCGTACACATCATGTGTTTTCGAATAATGTATTAAAACCTCATAATATATATTTTTATGTATTATACAAACTAGTTATTATAGTTTTTATTTTGTGAATACATTTCATTCGGTTAATAATTAATAATAACATACTACGAATCAAAATATTTTTTAAAAATTTCATAAAAATAAATATTTATTTTATTATAGTTAAACCAATTGCGAGACAAAAATACAATAAAAACAGTTATAATTAAATAACAACTTTAAATTTAATACTATTTATTTTAACTTGTTTAAAACTATACGTATTATAAGTTAATTGTGTTAGTTTAAAAATATATTTTTATTTTTTTTTTACAATATTCAAAACTTTTTACTAAGTGTCATATTTATAGGCTACTTAAGAGAAATCAAATCGGATTCGTGGATGAAACTGCGTTTGAGAGCCTTACTTCTTTGAAAATATTGTGAGTATTAGCGATCAATATTGTTAATTATATTATATCATACAAATTTTTAGATTAATTTTATAGTTATTATTATAGCACTGTATTTATATTTATTTTTTATCGATATAGGGACGCATATCTATAGTTTTGAATTGAATTATAGATACAATGCATTTTGATTTATTTCAAAACTAAAAAAACACTCGTATTTTTTTTTTTTTTTATGTAATATTTAAATGCATTAACAATAATACACAACATCCTTAGTTTTATTTTTATCCGTGAAATAAATTATCGTTTTGAAACATATAGAAAATTCTGTTAGATTAGGTTAATTTTTGAAATAATTTGATTTTTTTATTTTTCATATAACTTATTATATGCATATTTAAATTGTATAAATAGAACCTTGTAATTTAAAAAATTTTAAGGGTTTTAAAAATTTCGTATTTGGTTTTTTTTTTTTAAAAATTTAGGTACTTAAATAATATTTTTTATCTGATGTATCAAAAAATTAATATAGGTATTTACATGTAAAGATAATATGTAAATTATAATCAATATTTTTTTTAATTTTAAAATATATTCAATCAATAACAAATAATAATTTTTAAATTATCATTTGAATATCTGTGTAACTTTATCTTATAACTTAATCAATAAGAAAATGTAATTTATTTCTGGTAAACTAAGATTATTTGATATATTCATTTTTCATAGTTGAGGATTGTATTGAAGTTATATATTGTCTTGTTAAAGTTTTTACATAAATTATTTTTGTTTCATACAACTTATAATAATATTAAACTTAGTATTATTTTAAATATAGTTCAAAGTTGTTATACATATTTAAAGCTCAACATTGCAAATGGAATGTTTCTAGTAAGGTAATTACACTTATAGCTTACAGTTTACACCAATTTATAGTTTGGAAAATCTTTAATTGTACTGAACAGCTGGTGTAGTTTGGAAATATCTTTTGACTTTTGAAATCTTTAATATAAAAGACAAGACATGAAGCACCGGTTGCAACTGATCCTTCCCACGGGAAGTGTCATTAAGGCTAATTAATATAATTAATTTATTATTTTGCATAATTTAAAGGTTACTTTAAGATTTTTATTACCATTTTATGTATCATTTTTTTAAAACTGAAAACAAAGGCACATTAAAAAAAAAAAAAATAAATATATATTGAAACCTATACAATTGCAGTAATTTTTTTGTAAAGGTAATTATTTTTAATTATTTGTGTATTAAATTATATTTTGATTTTTTATTTCGCAAGTTTAAAATTGAAATTGTTTTTAGTATTTGTTCATACTATCATACCAAGTTCTGATAATATTTTGATTGTATGTATAATTTACTTCAACATATATTGTGTACTCGTAGTATATTTTACTGAAAACCAATAAATTAAATTAATTCAGTATTTTTATATAAAAATTAACGTTGGGTATTATATAATTTCTACGTTCTACACCAATTATTATAATCGTCTATTATGTCGATACCGTTTTGTACAAATTGTTTATTATCATTTTTATCTTATCTAACAAAAAATCCAGAGGCACTTTGAAGTAATTATTATTTTTATTGTACTGTCAGATAGCGATATCGAGCAGTGAGTCCGGCGACGGTGGTGGCGTCGTTGTTAATGGCGACGGCGGTGGTGGTCAGTTGGCTGGGTATCACTTTTTGTGTAGTCGTTGTTAAGTGGGCCAAAATAATTTTGATTTTCCGCTGACTGCTTTCCGGTTCATTTTCCCGGAAAGCCAAATAACGCACAACGTCGAAGTTCTCGAGAGTAGAAAAAACATTTGCTAGATACACCCTCCGGGGATTAATCGTTTCAAATCGTCGACTGGAGTCATAATAAAAACAAAAACTCCGCCTTTTATTTCATTCGTTTTCACGTGGAGGATAGTAAAAAAGAAAAAAAAATACGGCACATCATTTACGATTAACTTGTATTATATATTATTATAGTGGGTGGAAAAGCTCAGCGTGAGATATGCAAAATGACTGTGACCATGGTTAGAGACAGGTTTATTTACGGTCATTGATTTTTAAGTTATAGTTAAATAAGTTAATGGATTTTATCAAAAATTGGTTTTGGTTAAAAATGTATGTTTTTTCCAATTATTAAGAAGAGTATTGAGAATTCTATATTTTTAATTATCTGAAATTTGTACTGAATTCACTTTCCTATCAGAGAAGATATTTAAGTAGAAAATCTAAACATTTTTACTGCTCCGAAAGTTGATGACAGACACAAAAAAAAAAAAAAAACAAACAAACAAACAAACAACACACATAATTCTAAAATCAATACATTTACGTTCCGTTCAGGATCAGTTAGGGATACTAAGCTAAATAAATTGCACACATATTATATGCTACGATAAAAGAAAAGCAATTTACTGTGTAGCATAATCATAATTACAGTACTTCATCGATGTCGACACATTACACTTATCAGGCGTATAAACGGATAAAAAAAAACTTTTATCGATCTCGTCTATTTGCCGTCATTGAATCCTTGTAAAATCACACACGTTTCATCCACTCCTAAAATATACAATACTGGCGTCTTCGGGGGAAAAAGCTTATTTCACGGCATATTTAACCGAACCGACCGGGTCAATGGGTTGCAATCGTCGTCCGTCGTCTATCTTTCGGTATCGCTTTATTATTATTATTATTTATTGTCGCGCTGGGTCGAAGACCTCTCATGGAAAACGTCACCATCGCCGCCGCCGCCGCCGTCGTTGCCGTCTCACGCTGCACATAATAAATCGGAGGGCGTTTATGATTGTTGCTAGATATTTTGATATTTTATCTCAGCCGTCGTAATATAATAACAATAAAATCAGATTTTACGAGACGAAGGATTATTACGTATATTACTATACGTTACATCCTCCATTTTTCACATTTTTCGCGTCCGTTTATATAATATAATATAATAATATAAAATACGGTGTGTATGTAACGCGTATTAAATATCGTGTGTATTTTCCAGGGAACTCGACGACAATCAGTTGGATACGATCCCAGTCGCTCTTGCCAAGTTGACATCTCTTCAGGAGCTGTAAGATGATTATTATTATTATTATTATTATTATAATGAATATTTTTTAATAAATAATATGTATGAACCACGTTTATATATACGTGCACAGTGCACACATATGTACTCAACTCGCGCCTTTAACGTATTAACGTGTATTAGACGATTTTTGCCAAATGAGTCACAAAGATACGCGTCCACTTGGGTTTTGAATTTTAAATCTTGTTTACTTGTATATGATCTCCTTTCCATGCATTCCCTTAGCACACTTTAGCCATGTGTTTTTAATTCAGAATTGTCTGTATTTTTTTAACCTTCAACAACATTATTGGAAAACTTTTTCGTTCGCAAAAAAATATTTATAAAAATGAAGTTAGGTACCTATACTATATTGTGCAATTAACGTCCATGTTGGTACTGGATAACATGTCTTAAATGTCTGAACGTATTTATTTTGTTTACATACTAGTATATTTAAATGAATGAATAATGCAATTTTAATAGAAATTTCGATTTTATTAAAAAACTTACAGAATTATAATGAGTAAGGTTCTTTTTATAATTGAAATTATAATCATATAATTTCATTCATGATTCAAAGTGTTTGTAAAATTAAATAAAAATAATCATAGATCTCATAAGGTCTATGAAAATAATAATAGTAATAAATAGAAATAAAATAAACAAGAAAGAAGTTTTTGTGTAGCTTTAGAATATTTGGCTATTGTTAAAATTATTATCACTCTTTTCTCAAAATTTTATTAAATATTGTAATATATTAAAAAGTAATAATATTAACCTAAGAATTTCATTTTTATTTTTATAGCTATAAGTTTCATGCACGATAAATTTAATTTGAATGTATGTGTATAGGTGTGCTTGAATGTTATAAATTTATTTGGGACATAAAAAATGAATTAAACGTTTATAATTTAGTACTACATTTTTTAGTTTTTAATAGCTTTCGCACAGAGTTTTGATGATTTACTAGCTATTTCAAACGATGGAATTATAAAATTTTCTTGGGGTTTTCACTATTAAAAAAAAAAAGAAGAGTAAAACCGTTTGAAACACTAATGCTTTATCTTTTTCAACACCTTCTATAGGTCCGAAAAATTATTTTATTTTTATTTATTATATTACGTAATATATTTAAAAAATACCATTTAATGTAAAAGATATTATACTTTTTAATGTCTTTTATGCTGCTAAAATATAAACACCAAAACAAGTTATTTATTTTTCAGCTTTATTTGTTATCTTGAATATAAGAATGAGTAAAAATACAATTTACAATATACGTCATATTTTGACAAATATTTTTTGGTTCGATTGTTGATATGCAACTAAATTAATAACACATCTATGAATGTTTATAAATTCACTATTTGGAATACGTCCAATAGTTTTAGTTATAGTTAAAATTAATAAATAATTATTGTTAATCTTTGGAATAAACTTTGAATACGTTCCAAAAAATAATAAATGAACTAATTTGAAATGGCTTATTATGTGCTTTATAAGCTTGGTACAATAAAACTATTTTGTGTATAGCGTGAATATTTTTAATGATACAGTATTATAAAATAATAACAAAATAACAATAATTATAAGTAATATTATTATTTAAAAGAAAACTGCATATAACAATGCATTTTTTCTTTTGTATAAAATAAAATATTTCTATCTGTAATATTTTTATTGTACTGGTTTTAATTTATTTAGTTATGAATCAGATAATTATTATATAATCTAATTAAAAACAAGAAATAACATTCATCAAACGGAAGCGTTAAATGGAGTATCAATATTCACGATTTGTGTTGTTTTATTTATCAATGCACTATTGTAAATTAAATAATTACATTTATACTTAAATGTACATTGCGTATTTTTACTCTAGTATAGTATAGTTATATTTATGGATTATTTTTATGTTAACAAAATAGTTTGATGTGTCTATGTCTTGTATTCCTAATATATAATATATATATTATATTAAATATTATTATACGTTTAAGAAAATTAAGTATAAAAAGATAATACAAACATCAAAATAAATAAAAATATTAGATACGAATATACTACATACAAATATAATAATCATAATATTATTATATATACATTAGGAAGAAAAGAAATGTGTATTAAAAGTAAAGTGGGTTAGTGCACTAAAGTCGTAAAGATATATTATGATATGTAGAATGCTGTTATGGAGAGTAAAAAAAAATGAGAAATGAAAAAAAACATGGTAGAAAATAAGGTACTCGGAATAAGTTATATGACGTGTGTAAATAACATAATTTTATGAAAATTTTAAAAGAATAGTGCTTGGATTTGTTATAGGTATTTTGGGTAACATAAAGTCAAGACATGAATGAATGACGTGGTTTTGCTATACTGTGCAGTTATCTTTAAATAAATGTTGTACTTCATAATAATGTACAACATATACTTTATGATATACGGCTTAGGTTAAGTTACTATAGAAGTGTTGCGTAAAATAAAAAGTGTAGTACTTGAAACAAAAAGGTCCTATATTCGTTGCGGTTGCCTCTCAAAAGACTTATCAGAACATTATTTCAGATCTTCTGGTAATTTATGACTAAAATAATACGATATTATTAGTATGGGGAAAAAATTTGTTTCATAAAAATCTTTTCAGGACACGAGCTAAAAGATTTTAATATATATTTTATTTTTATTTTTTGATTTCAGTTATTTTTTTTTTTTTGCTTTTGTAATAAAGCCTAATTTATTTTTTATAACTTATTATATTGATCTTAGAGTATGGATTACATGTAGTATTGTATTATATATTGTTTATTACTTATTATAATACGTATGATATTGGGTACTAAGGTATTAATAAAACGATATTATTGATATATTTGGGGTTTGTTTCAGTTCGTTGTCTGGCAATAATATTAAGTTTGTGCCTGAAGGCGTGTTGCAACGTTCACAAGGTCTAGCATTGCTCGAGCTCAAAGGAAATCCTTTGATAGGCGTACACCCATATGCATTTGCTTCCCTACCAAAATTGAGAAAACTGTGAGTGTAACTGCTCTTAGATTTAACACATTTTTTTTGTCTCAGTCTGTTGTTGTATATATTTCTAGAGAATGTTGTATTATATTTTTAACAATAATTATTATTATTTCTCTAGTGTATTGTCAGAGGCCAGAGAACTCACCGAATTTCCGAATCTTAACGGGACATCAGCACTTGAAGTGCTCCGAATCGACAGGGCGAGCATTTATTCGATACCTGATACGTTGTGTACGACATGTCCTAAATTAAAAAGCTTGTAAGTGATACTACTGTGCACAATATAATAATAAATCAATAGTGTTATAGTAAAATTTATTGAATTTTCATGTGTGTTATTTTAGAGACGTCAAATGGAACAGATTATCTAGGATACCAAATCTCAATAAGTGTAAAGACCTCAGAGTGTTGTGAGTTGATTTTTGTTTTCTCAAACTTAAAATGACATTTTTATATAATATTATGATCAATTTAAATCTTATTTAATAAAGTAATTTAAAAAAATACAAATGCCCATCATTGTTTTCTCATAGTTGGTATAATTTCATGAGGGTGTTGTGTGTAACAATTATATACGATCAAAATACAATGCATTATTGTATGTTATCTTAACAAATTAATTTCAATGTAAAATTAGCATTGTTTAATTTAATTTGATTATTAATTTCATTGTAATAGATAGCATATCATTGCACACAAATCATAACACATAAGATTTATTCGAGTTTGATTTTGCAGAGATTTGGCTAATAACCATATAGCGTCATTGGACGGATCGTTGTTCCGTAATCTATCTCATCTCCACGACCTGTTACTTGGTCATAATTACATAACTTCGGTACCAAGAGACGCCTTTCATGGATTAGTTCAACTTAAAGTCTTGTAAGTGTAAAAATTACGCTACTGCTAGATGCCGCTGCCATGTTTTAAACAAAAATAACCGTTTTTAGTGAAATGTCGCGACCACGAATAGCTCTCACAGATGGCGCTATAACTATGATAATAATAAATTTTTGTTTTTCTAGGGATCTAGAATCCAACAAAATAGATCGTATTGATGACGAAACATTTTTGTCATTTTCCCAGTTGGAAGATTTGTACGTATTCGCTGATACATAATATTTTATTAAAATTATTTGTATCAATTATAGCAATTTTTACAATTAATCAATAAACATCATTTACAGAAACGTGGGTAAAAATGTATTTGAACATTTGCCTACTAAAGGCTTGGAGAGATTGCTGCACTTAAAAACGTTTAACAACCCGAACCTGAGACAATTTCCGTCTCCTGAACATTTCCCAAGAATTCAATCTTTAGTGCTGTCATATGCATACCATTGTTGTTCGTTTTTACCCCTCCAATCTGAAGATGATTCACCACCCTCTTCCCAGACGAGTCTTCACGAATCTGTCATATTTCCAGCCAACGAAAATGACTTTGATATGACTCTTTGGAACTCCAGCATGTCTGACATATGGCCTCAATTACGTTAGTATAAATATAACTGTATTGATTTGAAATATTTAATAAAAAATATACTCAGAAAAAAGTTCCAAAAGTAAATTATATTATGAAAAAAAAAAATGCATATAATTATTATATAAAATATAAAAAAACTTTCGATGATATAAAATACATAATATAAAATGCAATTGTTTTAAATTTATTGTATTATATATTTTTTATATTGTTTGACAATTATTGGCAGAAGACGTATAGAAAAATGTATTTATAGGTGGCTAATATATACAAAGATTGAGAAATAACATGGTGACACTTTTTTTTTTTTATTTGACATCCGCTCAACGTTCACGTAATAAAAATAATAACAATATATTGTGTTATTGAGACGTATTGAATTTCAATTTGTGACTGACATTTATATGAAATACAATATATCCAGTTAAAGTATGTATAACAGGAATACACATTTTGTGATCATATTTCGAAACACCAAAAAATTGTATAATATTCTCTGAATTTTTAGTATTAATAAACAATATGTAAACTCGTGTTTCTTATAGTAATTTTGTATTGTATGTAGATTTTGTATTATACACAAGCACGTTCTTTTAAAGTTTTTTTTTTTTTTAAAAAGTTCTGTTTATATTTATTTTAAAAGTTTTCAAACTTGTCTGTACAGATATTATTAGTTGGGCATCACATTTATAAAATTCATACACATATATAAATTATAATTTTAATTATTGTCACTAAATTATATATAGTGACACAAATATTGCCAATATTACAATCCTTAAAAATTAAAAATCGTTTGATAAATCATAAAATTATGTTTGAATATACTTCAACTGTATTATAACATGATAGGTTATATAATTATTTTATTGATATACAAAAACAATTAATCCAAAAATCAAGAAATTATTTCGAATGTCATCATGATATAGATGGTAACTTGTTCGTAAATTCGCGATTATCATACAATAATATAATAAACTCCTAGAATTTTTCATTATGATTAAAATTCTTTAGACTATAAGAAGCATTTTGATTAATTAATTTTTTTCTAGTTCCTTATTAACACAATTCCATAAAATATATGCTATAAAGGATTTGATTTCAATAAATAGATGATAAAATATGTTATATTGGTTTGAATAAGTTTACATACTTTTTTTATTCAAAGCAATTTATTAGTTCGTTGCAATGAAAAAATATAATTAAATATTATGTTTAATAATCGAAAAAAGGTTCAATCTATATCTATCATGTGAATTAGTTATCGATAACCCAAAAAATTTAATACATCATGCCTAATTAATTTCCAATATCATAAAAAATTAAATATCTTAAAAAATTGTATTTTCTTTTAATATACTCGTATATCTTATTTATTTTTTTCATGTTTTAAATTCTTAATAAAGCGATAACTATATTTATTTTACAATAATACTTTTTTTCTACCTGTCATGAACTAAAATATTATATTATAAACATTTATAAAATTTTCAATTTTTACTGCTAAGATTTTTAAGTTTAGTAATTGTTCTTATAAATAGTTTGTACTGGAACTAAAAATTCTAAAAAATATTTAATCAGAATTATTTTTATAGATACTTCATGTTAAAGTTTAGATAAAATTACATAATTTAATAGTGAATAATGATATTAATTAATTTGTTATAGTTCAAAAACATTATTCACGTGGAACTAAAACATTTACGTATTTAATGCATTTTACTAAACGCAATGACATTTTCAAAATATGTAGATTAATTTAAAAGTATGAACTATTTATACTATTTACAAATAAGCTCCGTTTTATGATAATTTACTATTGACTTAAAAGTTTATAACTATAATATCTTATAGTACCTATTTTAATGTATATGTATCACATTTAAATATTAATAATATAATAAATGTAATATTTTTGTATTAAATCATACTGCTACAATACGTACATATAGTAAAATTAATAATATTTCTATAGACGTTTATCAACAAAACATATCGTATATAAGGTATACTTAGTAATATAGGCTGACAGGCTATTTTTGTCAGAATTTTCTTATTTGTAAATTGATATTTATCTACTGATGAATGGCATATTTTTACTTATCTTTATTTCCTTTCATTTGTTTGGATAGTTAAAAGTTGCATGTCATAAACAATCATGAAGCATCTTGTTGATAAAAATTGAGTTAAATTGATGGTTTGTCAAAAAATTTACTTCATCGATGTTACTTCAATGAATATACCTATATTATTTTAAATATTAATATACTTATAGTTTTAGTACGCACCAACATTGTTAGCTAAGAGTGACATCCATACTTAGTTTATGTACTGTATCTGACTAATTATTTTTTTTAAATAAGAGCAAATAATAAATGTTACTGAAATAATACTATTATCTGCCTGAGATTTTTTCGAGTTTTGTAAAACTTTTGAAGTTATTTTATTTTTTATATTTAAAATTATACTCTCATTGTTTAAAAAACACACGCCATCTGCAAATGACACTCTGAGTTATATTAAAAAAGTCATCCACCCTTTTTCAAATAATTATTGTAATTACCCGTTGTTATTTTTGTTAATATCCAGTCAACCAAAAATTATATATCTATGAGAAATTATTTAAGAATTTAATTTATGTATATTATGTATAAATTTGTAATTGAAAATTATTATCATTTTATAGAAAATTTAAGTAAAAAATTTGGGACGCAAGTCAATGATTTGTGGGATTCGTTTGGTTCAGACTTCACGTACCCAGGAAATTTACCATCGTACATGGAAGAATATTTTGAAGAACAACAAATGGAAGGAAAGTCACAAGATATAATGTCGTCAAAAATCAAGTGCTTGCCACTTCCTGGTAAATATTTGCATTAATCTATATACGATATAATAAGACAACGACAAGAAAGATTACCTTAAATTGTTGATATAGGTCCATTTTTGCCATGCCAAGATCTTTTTGATTGGTGGACATTGAGATGTGGAGTATGGGTGGTATTCTTATTAGCAATGTTGGGCAACGGGACTGTGGTGTTCGTATTAATATTCGCCAGAAGTAAAATAGACGTGCCAAGGTTTCTTGTATGCAATTTGGCCGCGGCTGATTTTTTCATGGGCCTCTATTTAGGTATCGTATTAAAAAATATAAACTTGTCTAAAAATTACTATACAACTTCTGTAATAATTTTTTAACGAAATATTCATTACAGGTATATTAGCTGTCGTTGACGCTGGAACTTTGGGAGAGTTTAAAGTGTACGCGATACCTTGGCAAATGTCTGCAGGTTGTCAGCTAGCTGGCGTGTTGGCAGTGCTCAGTTCAGAACTTTCGGTGTACACGCTAGCTGTTATTACTCTGGAAAGAAATTATGCGATTACTCACGCCATGCATTTAAACAAACGTCTATCACTTAAGCACGCGTCGTACATAATGCTCTGTGGTTGGATTTTCGCTGGTGGGATGGCAGCATTGCCACTGTTTGGTGTGTCTGACTATCGTAAGTATGCCACATGCTTGCCATTCGAGACTACCACTGGCACATGGAGTTTGGTGTACGTTGTTTTTCTGATGTTCATAAATGGCGTGGCATTTTTCATACTTATGGGATGCTACTTGAAAATGTATTGCGCCATCAGAGGCTCTCAGGCCTGGAATTCTAACGATTCGCGGATTGCTAAACGAATGGCATTGCTTGTGTTTACCGATCTGCTGTGCTGGGCCCCTATAGCATTCGTATCGCTGACAGCTATTTGTGGGTTTCACCTCGTTTCGCTGGAACAGGCTAAAGTGTTCACGGTATTTGTGTTGCCGTTGAATTCGTGTTGTAATCCCTTTCTGTATGCCATACTAACAAAACAGTTCAAAAAAGACTGCGTTATGATATGCAAAGCTATCGAAGAGTCGAGAGTGACCAGAGGCATTGGAAGGTGTAGACACAGTTCTAACTTTAGCAACAGGCAAACGCCGGCCAACACAAACAGTCTAGTTGATAGGTCATCGCGAGACAATTATCCTCATCCCCCGTGCAGCTGTAATGTTAAATTGTTGGATGACAAGTCCGTGAAAACAGAAGAGACGTTCTACGATTGGCTGAATATCAAATTCAGAAGGATAATGTCTTGTTTACAACGAGAGTCTGATTCGGGCAGACAGTACATGAGAAGCGACAGATACGCCTACCAAATCGCTGAAATACAACAAAAGCAGCATAAACGTGCTTCATCGATGTCTTCTAGTGAAAATTATAGTTCTTCGAGATCGGATTCTTGGAGACAACACCATCACCACCACCACCATCATCATCATTGTGGTGTGCCCTTGAGACTTCTTGATCCAAAACAGAGGCGTGCCAGTTCGTGGATTGTGACGAGGAAGACTTCACAAGACTCAAACCTGTCGAGCTCGAGAAATGACAGTTCAGGTTCTGCCAACACAGCTAGCACTAGTGTAAGCACCAGAGCTTCCAGATCCAGCGTAGGTTGTAGCGATCATAAACCAAAACCTCGGCTGACTCGTCAACCGGCCGTGTTGGACGACCCCGAGCTGGTCGTGGGTGGTTCTCCTAACAGATTGAGTGTTCGATTTTTGGCAACTATTCCTTCGGCTGCTGAGACAAGCATTTATAGAGCAGACACTGAGGACGAGGATGACGAAAACAGAATGGACGATTTGTTAAGGCCAGAAAATTCACCAACAACTACTGCCAGTGAAAGGACTACACCACCGGATTCTAAACCATCGTCCCCACACAGCTAAAATGCCACTATTTTTTTTTTTATATTTTGTAGACTTAGATTATTTCGTACATTCATTTTATAGTCATACCAAGTAAGGTTCTGAGACATAGCCATCTCGATCAAATATAGAAAAAAAATAATAACGTGACACGTGATAATATCCTCTAAAATGTAACTCTTAATGATGTAACATTTATTATTATTATTATTATTACTATTGAATAATAGTTGATCCCTACCACACGTGCATAAATAATTAAAAATTAAAATATTATATATTATAATGTTTATTATATTATACTATTATGACGCATTTTTATAAAAATGTATTATCTACATCATTTTAATCTTTTAAATATCGATAAACAAAAACGCCAAGTTTTAACTTATGTTTTTATAATATTAAATTTTTAATATAAAAGATTACTGTCTTTTAAATTCAATTTTTTTTTTTACTATATTTTCCCATTACATAGTAAGGGGAGATATTCTTAATAGCCTAAACATTTGTAAGTAAGTAGATCATAATTATAACATATTTTTGATGTTTTAAGCCAATATAATATTCGGTTTGACGAGCTTTAGTCGATCGATTAAAAGACGGGTTATATAATATAAATTAATATAAAAATAACAGCTCGAGCCAAGACAATACTCTATAGAAAATTAACTAAAAAGGCTGTGTTTTAGTACAAGGAATGACGATATAAATTACGTACCTAGGTTATTATATTTTAATAATGATAATGTTTTTTTTTTTTTTTTTTTACTATAAGTTTGTGTAATATGTATGTTATAAATAAATATAGTTTTGCGATAAAAGTATATTGCAAAGCAATTGTACGTGTGCATCAAATACAGATATTTATTGCACAAAAAAAAAAAAAACTTTTGTTTTTCAGTTTGTTATCTCTGTGAATGTACATTAGTGAAAATATGTAAATGAGACAGGGAAAAATAATTATGTCACTATGCTTATAATAGTTATGCATTATGACAGCAAGATTGTAATATACTTTTATAATGTATCCATTAACAATTGCTTTGTGAGATACTTTTCTGACAAAACTGTATGTTCGCCTGTTCCTGATTCGTGTCATTTTTGCCGGTTTTTTGTACATTTTACTATAATATGTAATAAATTATTATTCATAATATTGACATTTTATTTTTAATGGGTGCAAATCAACATACTCTGTGTACAGTTTATTTTATTCCTCAATTAATTTGCATCTGAATTAAAATTTAAGTCTCAAAATATAATAATAAAATAATTATAATTATATAATGATATAATTATATTGTAGTCCAATGCAATACATAAGAATCAAATTGCTAGCTTTAAATATTTTGAAATCATTTGGTTATATAAACAATTTCACAATGCATTGACAAAAGAACAAATGAATAATTTTTGCTTGATATTAAAAATACGATTCAATATTTGCTTTAATTGTTCGAACAAAAGAACTGATTCAAATTTAGATTATTAAAATTATTATTGTTTTATAATCAGTGGACAATATTCTGGTTTTAGCTAGATTGAGTGGTTAAGATTTTAACCACTGGATATTACAGGTATATCGTTTCAATATTTTAAATTCTAAATTGAGTAATGAAAATTCTGGTTTTACAATTATGTGTTTTTTTAATTTTATTTTGTGTATATGGATTTCTGTTATCACATTTTGAGTATAGAAATTTTTTTAAATTTTTAACTCTAGAGAGTGGTTTTTATTAAATTACTTTATTTATTTGATATTTAAGAGTTCAAAAAATTAAGAAAATATTTTGAAAGTTATAGAAATTAGCATTACTTACAAAATATTAGGTTCGATTAAATCGTATTTTGTTAATTTGTTGTAATTTAAAAATAAACAACTTAATTACTTAAAATTGTCACAAATCACAATATATTTTTATCAGCACTTTCTAATAACGGTACAAAGAATTATAAAATAGTTTATATCTTTCTTACTGAGCTCTATTTTATATACAAATTTTATATTTTAAATGTTTTTTTTTTTTTTTTTTTAAAGTTAATAAATTGTATTTTTTTTCTGAAAGACATAAATTAATTGCTTCATATCATTCATTTGAATTAAATCAAAGGAAAATTATAAAATAAGATATTTTAAAAATTAAAACAGATATCAAGAAAAAAAATTAAAGTAATACAACTGTACGTAATTTATTCTAACTTATCTGTAGTATTGGGATAAATAATTTACACAAACCGGCCACAGTTATGTTTTTATCAATTTTATAATATCCTATATTAATCAAAACTTTATTTATTTTATTAGTTTAATTGTTAAAATGTTTTATATATTGATTTAAAAATTAGTAGGTATAGATTTTTAAATTAGAGAATGAGAGTTATAAAAGAATTACTCTTTTATATTTCTAGAACCAAAAAACTCATCAATAAAAAGTCAACTTGTTTATAATACTATAATACTACAGGAGTTTTATATCTCTTACTTGTTTTTACTAATAACAATTTTCGCTACTCAACTATGAATTGCTATGTTCATTTTTAAGTTTAAAATTCAGCTCAGTTCTTACCAAAGGTTGTTGAACGTAGTTTTGTATAGTAAAATAGTTATATTTTAAAAACGTTTGAATAATATTTTAATTAGTTCTGCTTATTACACACGTAACATAGTTAAATTAGTTTCAGTACTTCTAATAGGTATTGTGAAATCCGTGTAAAAACTATACATGTTTGTACACATTTTACACCTATTATACGAAAAATTTCATTGCTACGTTCTCTTAAATAAAATATTAATTATTATTTAAAGTTATTTTTTTATATTTTGAAAGTACCGAAATGGTGAAGTTCTAATCATTGTACATTTAATCCCTAGTATGGGTTTGCATCACTAAATACTTGTAACTTGGTAATTTTATAAGCAAAATAAGTGCTTAAATGTTCACAGAAATATGATATAAAAAGCTAGGTTAATTTAATATTAATATAATTGTGGATAGGTACCTGAAATTAAAAAAAAGTTATTATTAATATTATAATAAATCATTAATCAAGCCAATATGGACTTATGGCCTATAACGGATACAACTATAGGGCAATGCAAAAAAAAAAAAACAATGTGAATAAAATCCAAACCATTCAAATAAAATTTTAAGATTAATCACTAACGCCTCACTATATGTTTTCAACTACACTCTGCACACAGATTTAAATATTGAAACAGTTCACGCTGAAGCAGTAAAATTTTACAAAAGATTCCATAACAGACTTTCATATCATCTTAATTTCCTTATATCTAATTTAGCTTCTTGCAAAATTTCAGGCAATCCCTTACGACGACTAAAGATAAGTTAGTGTCGAGATTTATCAAATAAATGAATTAAAATATATTAAAAAATAAAAATAAATTATTATTATTATTATTATTAATTAATAATAAACAAATAGGTAGTGCTTTCACTGGATGGCTTCTTCTCTAGGGTATAGATTGTATATTTCTTGTTAAAATAATAAAAATAATAATAAAAAAAAATATTGAATATAAAATACATATAATAAATAAATGCATAATTCACACGTGTTTGATTTTCAATTTTTATTCTTCTTATTAATTTGGTATTAAAATATATTACGTAAAATTAGAAATATTATTTGATAGAAAAATGTGTCAACAGATTATTGGTGGAAGGGGGTAAGTGAATAGTACAGAGGTATCAAAATCCTAAATATTTTCTAGGATTAATTTAATTTTAAATTACACTAGGTTATTTAACTAAGAAAATAAATCTAATTTTAAAATCAAGGCATTTAATTTTTTGTTTTTTTTTTTTAATATACTTATATATTATATAACTGTGATATTTTGGTATTGGTTTAATTTTGAATCAATTTATATTATGCGTAAATAAATATTACCAACAATTTAACCTTGCCAATTGGTGAGCGCTATACATTACAACACGAGTTCTAAAAATAATTTTAAATTTACGAGACCTAGGACGGGGCGGTTATAAGACCTAAACCAAAAGTTTACTATTCTGTGACTCAACAATTTCTAAGTGACATGTTTCACACATCGGACGTGTTCCGATTATAAATTCACTTATTTTACATAATT
This sequence comes from Melanaphis sacchari, assembly GCF_002803265.2. Taxonomy (NCBI): domain Eukaryota; kingdom Metazoa; phylum Arthropoda; class Insecta; order Hemiptera; family Aphididae; genus Melanaphis; species Melanaphis sacchari. The sequence goes on along the minus strand of NW_020271547.1, from coordinate 2,571,708 downwards.
TATGCTAAGACGGCTGTCGTACACTACATCTTATGTACCTAATTGTATTGAAACATTGACTAAATAAATGCATTATTATATTTTAAGTACATATTCAGCGCATGTGCATTACTCCTAATAAGCGTGTCAATATTTATTTGTTTTAAAATTTTGCTTTAATTTGGTTTTAATTTGAAACAACTACAGAAGTACAAAAAAAATTACTATTATGTTAAAATCATCGCATAGTATACTATTATTAAAGTATATATTTTTAACATAAGTTTTTAATAAGTTAACCTTCCGAACATCTGTAGTAGCTGTCAACGAATGAGGATAACTATTTTTCTGGAATTATGTTAGTCATTTTAAAACTATTGAATATGATAATAATATGCTACATAAACTAATACATAATTTTATTTACGCGCATTATATAATATAAAATGAACATTTAACATTAATAAAAACTTATTATACTCATATATTAAAAGGACAAAATCTGTTTGAAAATATAAAACATGAAATTGATAAGTAGTAAGTTTATTTTAGTTTTTCGATTAAGTTAAATAATATTGAAATCAGTCCAGAAAAAATCATATAATTTAATGTACTCCTAGTTAAAGAAGCTGCAGTATATTTAAATCACAATAACTATTTGTAAACAGGCAATCTTAAAGATTCAGTGCACTGATACCTCATTAAGTATTCCAGTCAGAGTTAGCTGGTAGTATAGGGTCTATGCAGCAAATATCAAAATGCGTCTTAAATAAAATTAAAATATAATACTTTAGTGTAGAATCATATTTCATATTAAGTCTACGACGTTGTAATAAGTAAATCAATAATATTGAATATCACACCAAGTCAACGCCAAAATTAATCGTATCGACACCAAACGACCACGCAACCTTAAATTTATCTACAAGATGTAGGTATTTTTATTTTGTACACATATTTGATACCAAATTTATGTTTTGAATTTTTCAATATTTTATACCTATATTCAAATGTATCAAAGATATGATATTATGCTCTCCTTGCACTAAAATAAATCATTTTCCTTACGTGTTTATCTTGCAAAAATCTATAAAATGTATACGTCTTATCTATCATCCAAATATTTAGCTAAAAAATAAACTGATAGACACATAAAAAATATGGGCATAATATCCGGTAATAATTTCACAAATGAAAATGTTTAAGAGCTTTTAAATTAAGATTTGATATTTTGTGTTCTTATTATCAACAAGATTTTTTCTAAAACAAGGTAATAGACAATAGTAATAATATCACATACACAATATTTTGAGTATACTCAATGGTATAAAACAAACAAATTTTAGTACATTCATACAAATAGTTAATGTGCTTATTTCAAAAATTAAAACAAATAAATACAGATTATTAATAAATAATAACGTTTTCTTGGTTTAGATTATTTATGTTTTGGACGAAACTATAATTGAATAAATAAACTATACATTTAAATTAAATAATAAGTTTATCTACGAATATCCAAGAAGACAAAAAGCCTTTATTTACTTTAAAATTTACCATTGATAAATATAATCTTGAACTAAATTAATTATTGTATTGATATAGGTACTCGGAGTATCATGTTTTAGTAATGAAATAATAAACAACTCGATACAAGTAAATATTTTGAATTTAAGTGGTGATTTAATCAAAAGATAATACAATTTTAACCAATTAACATAAAAATGTATAGTAAAGTGATAATATCAAAGTTTTAATTAGTTATAAAAAGCAATATGTATAATATTTTCATATTATTATTTACAGAATATCATCTTACTGACGAAAATGGTTATAAAAATACAAAATACTGTAATTTCTATTATAATATTTAATCGTTAATAAAACCAATTTATATAGGTATTAACTCCAAAAAAATAAAATAAATTTAAAATTTAATAGTAATATATTTATATAATAAATACAACTTTAAACATTATCAAGTATCATAAAATTGTTAAAAACAGTGATACAATAAATTTTAATTTTTAGTTTGTCGTTTGAACAAGTACACAATGTAGTATGGAAGTTGTAGAATTGACAACATAAATTTGTAAACAAATAAATAATACTTTTAATCGAGTTTCCAAAATTTAGATTGTATTTGATAATTATTTATATTTATTAAGCATTTAAACAATAGTTGTAAACAAAAGAGCAACTGAGAAAATCGATCTCTAGCCTTTTCCCCAATAATAAAAATGTATTACTGAAAGTAATGTATATTTTTTTATAATACGCCATGATATTATTTCAGGTACTTTTTTTTCCTAATAGCTCATCAATAATAAATAATAATAATAATGTTAATAATAAAATATGATATTAAGTCTTTAACACTTTGTAAATTATCTCATAATAAAGAAATTTGGGATAAATGTTAACCAAATAAACAAAAAAATAAAATAAAATATTTAAGTTTTGAAATTAAAAAATTTCTGGCAATGCTTATTTATAGAAACTCTTTTTAGTTATATTAATTCCTGTTACTTAATCACTTAATGATATAAATATATAATTAATAATTATTAAATTAAATCAAATTGCAAAACAATTTTCTAGAATCTAAAGTTTAGATCATACATAATAATATATTAATAATATTGAAAAATAGAAGTTAATTGATAGTTGTCATAATATTTATTTATTTTTTTTTTATTTATATTACTTAAATAATGATTATAATATATATAATATTATTGCATAAATAGAATAAATAATTGTTTTGAATTTCTAAAGCAAGTTGAAAGTAAGTATAATATTATTAAAATGTAGTGGAACAATAATTCTGGTAGTTAAAAAAATAATAATATTTACAAAATATATGCATTTGAAAAATGTATTATTCTATTTTTATCAAGATCTTTAATAATTAGCACATAATGATCAAATGTCGGTACATGTATAATAAAGATATTTTCAGAAACATATACGATCATAATATAAAATACAGATGAAACAAATGTTTTTTGTTTTTATTAGATTTAAAAATAAAAAAGTAAGAACTTATTATAAAATTTAGTTTATATAATTAAAATATCAGAAGTATTTAATTAAATTATATAATATATATACCATACGTTTTAAACAAATTTAATGTCGATAATCAACAATATTTATTAAAATGGCAAAAATTAATATAGCTTATTTTAACAACAGTTATTTTGTTCAATATGAAATATTATCTCGCAAGTCAATAAGCATTAGAAATTCGAGATTTCCAACATTATATGATACGTTTACCTACAAAGTATTCTTTTCTCTCCCTCACTTAAAATATAATCATCGTGTATTGTTGTCGTAAAATGCTATTATTTTCAAATCCTCTTGTCGGACAAAGGTATCAGTGAATACAAAAGAGGAAATGAAACAATATAAAAACTAACCTGTTTGCTCTGACGGAAACGGCACTGTAAGATAAATATTTTTATTATACACAACACCTTTTCAATTACGAAATTTTTCCACTTTTTTATTTATTTTTTTTTTTTTAAGGCTTCTTCTTATTTAAATAATACTAGGTATAATAATGGTAATTATTATAGTAAATTTTCACAAAAAAACACCAAAAAACTATGCCAATTATATTCAAAACTAATTTAATTATTCATCGTATTTGTCTTTAATCACATTAGATAATAGTTATGTACGTTCAAACTATTAAAAAATTAGTCAAACATTTAGAAAATTAATTATTTTATATACCGTCTTATATCGTTTCGGCATTGAAATGGTTTTACACAAATTGTTTCAGTAAAATCTAAACAATACTATTTTAATCAGCTATATACAGGTCGTGAAATCACAACAAATAATCGATGTACTATGTTTCATGCATAATATTATATGCATTTAGTACAAAACTGAAAATATCTAGTTAATTCCATAAAAAGTTTAAGATAGTCACGTATAACATTTATTTATTTTCTTCTTGTTCAACTCACAGTACTGCTTTTTGTTATTTTAAATGCTGATTTCTAACGTTAAAATGTTATAACATAAAGTATTATAAACGCACATATTTTAGTATTAAATCTGAATATATAAAATATACTTACAGTTTTTAACAGTTTATTACATATTTATGATGATTAATCACCAAGGATATTTATTCGATCCATTATAACGCTTTGTTAGTCAATTTTATCTTTTTCTCATCATAAGCTGTTAAAACAAAATAGAAAAATAAGTATTCCTATACTTAAGTTTGATTGAATCAGTAGATAATATCGTGTCTTTTGATGAAGAAATAGTCAAAAATTAAAAAATATTCATACAGTTTATTTTGATTTCATACCAAGAAGTATAATATATACTAACATAGTATGTGATATGTATATATTTATTGGTTTTTTCGATTATGGTTATTACTTGTAATTTATTGGTGATCACAATTCAATTACAATAATTCTTGTTTGGTTGAGTTTTTGTGGCAAAACTTATAATAACCTGTTTATTAGATTTCTAGCGTTTCTTAGTTTTTTTTTTTTTATTGCAAAGCATATTTCATCTCGAGTTAATTGTTTTAGCTGTTAAATATTTCTATAATACACTTAATTATACATTAATTTAATTTCTTCGTTACGAAGAAATTATTTTATTTATAAAAATAAAATTATTATTATTATAATTATAAGAATTAAATAATATAATATAATATAATAATATATAATATATAATATATTATAAATAATATAAGTATATATACAGTAGTAGTATGTTTTAGTTCCTTCTGTATCCCCCGCAAATCCGGTAAATCCGTCTTCACCGCCCTCCCTATCGTGCGCGTGCCATGCCCCGCCATGCCTATCGCGGCCGTGCCCGGCTATGCCCCTCCATGCCTATCGCGGCCGTGCCCCTCCACGCCTATCGCG